>NC_090436.1:255828208-256129137 GCF_031143425.1 Pleurodeles waltl
TTTGGTATAGGATTTCTGAAATCAATTAAGAAATATTAGTCTTATGAATTAAAAATGAATTGTATTTATCCATTCTTCAGATTAACAGGTGTTCCTTTGATTGCAGGCGTCCTGAATTCTGCAGCGCTCTTGTTGCCAGGCAGACATTATCTGAATGCAGGTCTGTTGGCAGCCAGTGTTGGTGGAATGATTCCTTACATGCTGGATCCAAGTTACTCTACAGGTCTCACTTGTCTAGGTTCAGTGTCTGCACTTTCTGCTGTCATGGTGAGTATAAACGTTGACCAAAGGAAGTAATGGCCAAAGCAGTCAATTCTCAGTGTTTAAAAATTGTTCAGTATGTTCTTCCAGTGCTGTCGCGTCCTGCTCCTGAAAAAGCATTGTGTTTATAGATGTTATGTTGTGATTGTTGGTGTTGTAACCTTTGCTTTAAAAAAGGAAAAAAACTAGGCATGGTGGGTTTATTTATCTATTTTCAGCTTGAGATAGCTTTGAAGCCTGAACTGCTTGTAATCTACTTAATTTGTTTAGACTGATGCGCTTTTGCAGATCAAAAAGTCCCCTCTGATTATGGACTTTGTAAGGTTTTGTTGCATTATAAATTCTTGTTCTATTGCACATCTGCATTCTGTTAGCAATTCCTTACTACACATGCAGGTCAATTCCCCCACCTTTCTGTGAGTAATGAGTCTTCAAGGTAGACCACTTGGTTTAAAGAGTAAGCAGCTGAATACGATCCTGAATTCTAGTTTGAGATCCCCGATGTCTTGCTAAAAACAGGCGCAGTGAGTACTTTAATCCCCCAAGCTGCCAATCTCCCCCCACTTGCAGTCAAAACTCCCCAAAACAACTCCAAAACAAGAAGCCCTCGGTCCACCTGTACCTGTAGGCCATGGTTGGCACCGTGAATCCACTTCATATGCCCCGCTGTCTGGCTCTGCACTGAAACACCACTCGAAGCTGAAATCTTCGGTGCCAACACCCTCTTCACTTCGATATCCTCACAATCTGCATGTTCCTCCGCGTCAATGCCTTCAGCGCCGAAACACAAGCCCAGCTCTGAAACCAAAACTTCGAAATCGGTGCTGAAAAAGACTGCTGAGGTAGCTGTGGAACCCATTCTCTGCAAAATGCATGAAAGACTGGGCTCAAAACAAAAGCTGCCTTCTCAGCCACCCTCCTTTAGGAGGCCTTGGACATACCTATTTCAGCAAAGAAGTAGTAGTCTGACAAGGCCACCATCCCTTTGCTTCCAGCCTCGCCTTCTCCACCACCTGCATAACGTTCTCCACCTATACCAGACATGCCTCATTCATGGCATTCTGACATAGAGCCATGGAACATCTCCCCTCAACGCTTCCCTGCATATGACACTGGATTACCTGATCCAGCAAATGACTCCTTTCACATGTCCCAAGGCACTAACCATGGGACACATACGATGCAGATCCACCAGGTGACACGATCCAGACCTGTACCCAGCACACCCATCACCCTCTGATGACTCAACACCAAATCAGTAGATTATAGCGAGTGTGGCTAATTTTCATGGGGCACAGTTACACAACCTCTGCCACAGAGGCTGCAGTACTTGCCAATGCTGAAAGGCATGATCTGCCATATAGAGGATACCATTAAAGACCCTGTCGGGTTTCGAGTTATCACCCCTAGGGTCAAAAAGATATATTAGGCCTTATGCTGTGATCCAGCATACATAAGGGGACTACTGCCACCTGATTCCCTTATGGTAACCATGCCAGAAAACAGGCTAACTCACAAGCGCCAGGTGACACTCCGCCACATGACAAAAGTAAGAGGATTGAGCAGACAAAAGGGTTGCTGCTCAGTTGGCTAACCAGTGGCACATCGCCAATTCCATGTTAGCGTGCTACAACCGCGCTCACTGGGTCAAGATGGAGGAGCTCCTCCAACATCTCTCAGATAAGTATAGGAAAAGGGTTCAGGAATTAGTGACAGAAGGGAAACTAGTTTCCAACACTTCCATCATCTGTGCCCTAGACTCTGCTGAAACTGCAGTCAGGAGTATCAACACCAGTGTGCTTCTCAGAAAACACACATCGTTGCATATTTCTGGCTTTAAGCTTGCTGTTCAGCAGAACACCCTTAACTCCCTCTTTGATAAGGAAAATGTCTTCGGCTCACAGCTTGATGAGACTTTAGAAAAAATCAAAAGGACACTGAAACAGGTAAGTACATGGGGACACTTCAAGCCCCTGCTTCTCGAGGGTCCACACCTTCCAACATTCCTCCTCAAACTAATCAGCTCTTCTTGGATCATCAGACGTTTTACACAAACAGGAAGTTCAAGCACTCCTTCTCAAACAAACAAACGGAACCAGTCCTCCTCCCAAAACCAAGGTCGGGTGTATACTCTATACTCCCTTATACCCAAACGGACAGTACTCTCAGGCTAATCCTAGATTTACGCCCACTCAACAAGTACATTCTTTCACAGCACTCCACTACTTCAACAGTACAACTTTGTCTACTCTAGTTCTCAAAGAGGCATACTTTAGCATGCCAATCCACCCAACCCATAGCAAATTTCGGAGGTTTGTCTTGGACGAAAAAGCTATCAATTCAAAGACTAATTAAATTAAATGCCTAATAGGGGGCTTCATGGAGGACAGCTAAACTCCTTGCACAACCTAAAAGTGGTCCAATTTTCTTTTGACCCGTCCTAGTATTGCTAGTGGTGAGTGCTTCAGGATGAGCAGACACCATTAGCCACACTAGGACAGGTGAAATCAAATGGTCCATTTTCAGCAACGGCTAGAGCTTCTCATCCCGAGGTTTTTTTTTCTTCATTGTAACCCATGTTGTGTTCCAGTGTAATTAAATGAGTATTTACAATATTGATTACGGGCATATGCATGCAAACGCCCAAAGGGAAGTGCTTTACACAGGGTAGTTTTTCATGAAGTTAACTACAAAGACTCATTCCTCGCACAGAAGGTGTGTGCACCACACAAAGCACTACACCTAAACAGATTATTTCTCATTACTTGGCCAGTCCCCTGTTCTCTGCCCTTCACCTATTATTTAGCTGTCGCAACCTTTGCCAGAGAAGTCACCAAGCTAAGGATGCCTGTTTTTATGCAACTGTCAAGCGGAATTGGTGTCCTTGATCTTTGAGTGCGCTGCACATTCAAGACAGATATTTTGCTTTGTATTCTGGAACCTGTAGTCCTTTTTAGGTGGAGCGTAAGTGTATGCCCTCTTGTACACTTTTAAGTATACTACTTCTGTGGGCTGCCAGCTATTTCATTTGTTAGTTTCAGTGTCATTTGAAGAATCCTTGCTTGCTAGTGGTCAGTCATACCTCTTTGTCCCTTCTGCTGTGTGGGAGCTGGGACCAACTACTGTATAGTTACATTTTTTTTTTTCTTTGTTTCCTGCTCCTGTCAAGGAAAACTTCCCTTTTCATTTCCAGAGCATTCTTGCTATGAGTTTAGCTTAGCTGTAAACAAGGCTATAAATCAGACTGTTATCTTAATCGCATTTTGTCTTTGTGGGCCGTCTGCACCCTCTCTCAGCTGCCTGGCTCCCGCCCTTCCTTGACTTGGATTTTCTTTACCGAGTGTGCCTGCCTGTGGTCCCCATGCTGTGCAAGGGTGGAGGATCCATCACACGTAGCTCCATCAGTGCACCTCAGTTCACACACTCCAGATGTGCCAGTGCCAGAACCCCACACACGCTGTCTGCCAGAGCACCTTGGCTCTTAGTCAGTACACACAATACTGATCAGTACTGGGACCTCACGTGCAGCTTCATCAGTGTACCTCAGTTCTACCTCAGTGAGGTCACTTCCTTTTCTATACTGTGACCCCACTCACATACAGTTCTTACAGCTCAGTTATAATATTCAGTCCCACTGTCAAGCCAATACTGGACCCAAAAGAGCAAAACATAGCTCAGCCAGTGCACCTCAAGTCTAACATCAAATGCCACTGTTGATGGGAACCACCACAGCGCTACCAAAATCCATGAATTCTAACATTCGATGCATGTTTCTTCTCAGTACTGAGACTCACACACAGGCCTTCAGGACTCCTCGCTTCTGTGGTTCAGAGGCAATGCCACTCCCATGCTGGGCTCCACTTGCAGCTTCACCAGGGCACCTCCAGGTTAACACTCGGCAACACTGGCAGTCCAACACTAGGTTCCATACACAGCTCCATTAAAATACCAAACTTCTAACCTTGTGTGCCTGTTACTAGTCCAGTACTGCATCCCGCACACAACTGTCAGTGCACATAAAACCCTAACCTGCAGCGCTCCGTTATTCCAATACCAGGAATTACACAGAGCTCAGTTTCTCCTTCCTAACCTGCGGCCATTCTGTTGTTCAAGCACTGGACTGGGACACAGCCCTCTCTATACCCCAAATCGTGATCTTAACGGCCCCAATATTGCTGTACTGGGGTTCATCTACATCTCTGCTGATGCACCTCCTGCTGTTCTGCAGTGCCCCCTGCTGTTCCACACTATGACTTCAGTTTGAGGATGTGAGAGAGCCAATTAAATCTATTTAGTTGTCATCTTGATTTGGGAATAGGTCTGTTTCACCTATCTCACTCCGTTCTTTTCTTTACTGTGTTTACTCTGTTTTCTTTCTCACCCACTTTTCTTTTTCTAGCTCTTAAAATTCACACGTTAAATTTCGCTCTTGTTTTCAACTGTTTATTTCTACTCCTCTCCTTCTTTTTATATCCCTGTTCTTTTTGCTACCTCTGCATTCAAACCCGCAAAAAATTGGCTATTTCTTTCCTTGTTTTGGTCCTCTCTTTTCTTCATCATGCGTTTATACTTTCCCTATTTTTTCTCTTCCCTTTTTTCTTTGTCTTTTTTTATGTCCTCCTTGCTTTGGCTTTGTATGCGTCCTTTCACTTTTTTAAAAAAAATTTAAGGTCTTTCTTCCTTCCTTTCTCTGGTGTTTTTCTTGTATTTATCTGTCAGTTCACGATTTACTATAAATCCCTCTTTTTCCCATCTGATTGTGGAAGGAACAAGTTACTTGTCAGGGCCCGAAGTGTAAAAGTGGTTTTCCCATTCTCGGTCTGTGGGAAATGTCCGTACGTACTTGCGCTGGTATTTTTTTGCTTGTTTCTCACAATCTTTTTTTTTTTTTTTTTTTTTTTTCTCTAATGTTCATTTTCCTCTTTCTTTTCACACTACTTACATTCTTTTTTCTCTTTCGTTTGCTAGCATCCTTCCCTTCTTTCGTTTGTCTCACACGTTTGCTCTATTGCTTCGCTTAGTTGTGTTTTAATTTCTTTCCCTTCTTTCTTTAATTTCTTTGCGACCCCTTCTCTTTCTTTATTCTTTTAGCTTCTCTTTTTTTCTGCCCCATTTGCTTTCTCTCCTCAGGCCTAGTTATCAATAGAACAACAGGTGCAATGGCACCGGGGCCCAGAGACCTCACTCACCTCTAATTACTGCTGGATTTTCCTAAAGAAATTGCAGTCAACCATTCTCCTTTCTTACTCCAGGCCCCATGAAACTGTTACTATGACTCTTGTCCTCTCCATCTTTATTCCCGACTCCCTCTTTCTTTTCACCCTCCAATCCGTCCCAAATTATACTTTTGTTATGGTGTTTTGAGCAATTCAGTCTAATGCCAAACGTTTATTTCTGTTAAATGTTTATATAATTGTGTATGTTTTAAGATTGAGGAAGAAGGTAAATGGAACTGATTTAGTTACACAGAGGGCCACTGGAATCATATGGCAGGAAAAGACAAAATTATGAGGCAGGGTTGACCAATTTATGTAGCAAGAAAAGTCCAGTTATGAATTTACAATGCCAATAGCTCTAACTCAAGAAAATGTGAGACCCATTGCCTTGCAAATGCTTGTTTTACAATGGGATAAACAATACTACTAATTCTAGAATGCAAAGTAAAACCTGGACTTGGTGAACTACTCGTGTGAACATAGGGGAACGTAAGATCTCTGGTATGACTGCTTCGGCCAGTTCTAGTCTTGTATATGCAGCAGCGTAGCCGAGCTGTTTGAAATCATAATTTCCTGTACATTATTCCAGAGGATGGCACATGCTAACTTGAACTAGATAGAAAACAGGAGAAAAAATTGAAGGACTGTTAAGACCAAAAACGAAACTTATGCTTTACAAAAAAGTCAGGTGTGTAGGGTTCAGTTAAAATCATGTAATGGCTAAGGAAAATCTTCCGGTCTCCGAATTCTGAACACACACCTAAAAGACAAATATAGTAGAAGCTGGAAAGAGTAAGGAGAAACCAGAATAATATGTGTCTATGTGTTCGATGGCATGTGTAGCTGCAGATAAACGTGCTTTACATAAGTCTGCTATCTAGTGTTGGGCTTGGAGTGTTGTTTTTCATTGAGTCCTTTGTTAGATTGTTTTCTTACCGCTGTCGGGTTCGGACGTGTTCGCTCAGGTAGATCTCGGTTCAGTGCTATCTGAACTTCTCTCCTTTCTAGAACGTCTGTATAGTTTTCGATCCAGTTTTCTCACTTATATTCGATCCGATTGTAATCGTTGAGGTCGATTAAACTCCCTTTTGGGCGACCGTGCCCTTCTTGGGCCTACTTCGACTCGTGGTTGTCGAACAATGTCAGGCTGATGAAACGGACTCTGTTTCGTTTTTGCCCTCAGTGTCACGCCAAGTTCCTGTACACCCATCAACACTCTGTTTGCAACCTCTGTCTTTCTCCGGATCACAGAGGAGAAAGCTATGAAGCGTGTTGATCCTTCTGCTCGAAGGAAACTCTGAGATCGAAGATCAGGTCTGTTGGAGATGGCATCCAAGTCGTTGGCTGAAATGCCCGACATTTTCAGAGAATAATATGCTCAAGCTGCAGTTTCCATTGCAGACTCTGATTCGGATGGGGACAGCCAATCTCTTCCAATGGCGTAGTATCAGAGTACATCACCCCCCTTCCGTCACCTAAAGACAACCAAAAAGACTTAAGTACTCGTCTTGGGCCCACCACTGCTTGCCGGACATGGTCGGACCCCAAAGAAACACATGCGGATGACCAACCTTGGGGTTCGGCACTGAAAACTAAGACCAAAGTGCATTCCGTGCCAACCGAACAGTGTGCCACACCTGTTTCAGGATCTAGTTGAAAAGCGGAGACTTCCACCTGGGATCCAAAAAAACTGCCATCTACTTTGGAGCCGACATTCTCGACAAGACTAAAACATTCAGTCTCCAGACTTTCGGAGCTGAATCCTGTGGGTGAAAAATATGCAACTACTGAGGAGGCTTTGGAAATATGGCCCATATTAGAAGTAATGGACGCTAAACAGCCCAAAATCCAGATACACAGACACTGGAAGGATTATTGCTTCTCCTCCTACAACAAAGAGAAACTTAACTTTCCAAGAGACTCTAGAAGCTGGGCCTCCTCCTGCTAAAATATTTAAGCATAAGTAGAAACCAAAGGCACTACAACAGCCTTCACCACCACATTCTCCTTTACTTACTGCTTCTCCACCACCACCTTCACCTACACAATTTTCTCCACAATCCCCTATCTCTACACATGGAGGTGATAGTCATTACAACGTAGATCCATGGGATTTATATGATTCAGATCCCATACCTTCCAATGATCCTGCTTCATACCCAGCTAGGCCATCTCCACCTGAAGACACCACTACCTACGATCAGGTCATAGCTAGGGCAGCTGCATATCACAACGTGCAGTTGCATCCCGATCCCATTGAGGATGATTTTTTTATTTAACACACAAACATCCACTCACAAGGATTATCAATGTCTACCCATGCTTGCAGGCATGCTTAAACATGCAGACAACATTTTCAAGGAGCCAGTGAAGGCTAGCGTTATCACACCAAGGGTAGACTAAAAGTACAAACCTGCACCTTCAGATCCACTTTTAATTACACAACAATTGCCACTTGACTACAGTTGTCAGTGCAGCAACAAAAAGGGCAAATAGCCAATCCACAGGGGATGCTCCTCCCCCAGACAAGTAGAGTTGTACGTTTGATACATCTGGGAAAAGAGTAGCAACTCAAGCTGCTAATCACTGGAGGATTGCAAATTTTCAAGCTCGGCTAGCCAGATACAATAGAGCTTATTGGGATGAAATGGAGGAGTTCTTACAATACCTTCAATCGGAACACCAGAAAAGGGCACAGCAGATAGTTACTGATGGCCAGGCTAACTCTAATAACCAAATTAGATGTGCCTTAGATGCAGCAGACATAGCAGCAAGGGGTATCAACACCAGTGTGGTTATTAGAAGGCATGCATGGCTAAGAACGTCAGGGTTCAAACCTGAAATACAACAGGCAGTACTCAATATGCCTTTTGATAAGCAACACTTACCACCATAGAGAAACTAAAGAAAGACTGATACAGCTAAGGCTATGGGTGGCCTTTACAGTATCCTTGCTCTGGGAACTTTACGTAGGCCCCAGTTCAGAGGTGGTTTAAACCATCAACCTCATAGCTGTCCACATCCCAACAGAAACAAGGACACCAACTTTACAATAGAAGTTCTTTCAGGGGCTCTTACAAAGGAAATAACTTTAGATGTAAATCCACCACAAAAAGAGGTCCCTCCACTTCCACCAAACAGTGACTTTCTGCACATACCCACAGAGCATACATCTCCTGTGGGAGGAAGACTGAAAATGTCTACCAACAATGGCACAACATTACATCAAATCAATGAGTGCTGTCAATTATCCAGGGTGGTTATTGCCTAGAACTCATTTCTAATCCACCAAACATTCCCCCTCTCTCGCAAAGGCTTTTTCTGGAACACCTACATTTATTTAAACAAGAGGTGCAATCACTTCTACTCAAGGGTGCAATACAGATGGTACCTATATCCCAGCAAGGGGCAGGAGTATATTCTCTGTACTTCCGCATACCAAACAAGGATGGTACAGTCAGACCAATCCTGGATCTCAGACCCCCTCAATCAGTACATCCTGTCAGAGCATTTCCACATGGTCACTCTTCAGGACATCATTCCCAGCTAAAAAAGCAAAACTACATGACCGCATTAGATCTAAAAGATAATTACTTCCACATTCCCATGCATCCAGCACATGGCATATTTCTAAGATTTGTGACAGCAGGCACGCA
Organism: Pleurodeles waltl; assembly: GCF_031143425.1. Classification (NCBI taxonomy): domain Eukaryota; kingdom Metazoa; phylum Chordata; class Amphibia; order Caudata; family Salamandridae; genus Pleurodeles; species Pleurodeles waltl. Next base: position 255,837,342 of record NC_090436.1, read on the forward strand.
CTACCAGTTCAAAGTGCTACCCTTTGGAGTAACCACAGCACCAAGGGTATTCACCAAATGCCTTGCAGTGGTTGCAGCATATGTGAGAAGGCAACATATACATGTCTTTCCTTATCTGGACGACCGGCTCATGAAAGACAGCACCATTCAAACCTGTCAACAGCGCACACAGTGGATACCCTACACAACCTAGTGTTCACAATTACTAGAAATCTCATCTGCAACCAACGCAAATACAACCATATCTGGGAGCAATTCTAAACACTCAATCAGCATTAGTGTACCCAAACCCACTGAGAATTCAAGCTTTCTACAATCTCATATCTCAACTACAATGCAATCACACTTACACAGTAAGGTTTATCATGAACCTTTTGGGAATAATGGCATCGTGCATAGCAATATTACCCAATGCACGTCTAAACATGAGACCCCAACAACAGTGTCTCTCGCAACAATGGTCTCAGGCACAGGGTCAACTTCATGATCTAGTGTTGTTGGGCCGCCAAACTTACAACTCTCTGCAACAGTGGAATCACACCACCTTATCAAAAAGACAGCCATTTCAGGACCCTGTGCCACAGACCAAAATGCGAACCGATGCATCAATGATAGATTGAGGAGCCCATCTCAACAACCTTACCTTACAAGGGGAACAGGACTTAATTCAACAAACTTAACACATAAACTATTTGGAATTGCTAGCAGTGTTCCTAGCAATCAAAGCTTTCCAACCACATATCATGCACAAAACAGTTTGATAGGACAGACAACATGACCACAATGTACTATCTGCAAAAACAGAGGGGGAGTGGCCTCTCATTTCAAGTGCCCCCTCTAGCACAGACAGTTTAGGAAATGGGCAATTCACAATCACATTCAACTTCTAGCAGAGTATATCCCAGGGATACACAACCAACTAGTGGGCCTTTTAATCAGGACGCAGCAACAAATGCACAAATGGGAGATTCACCCACAAGTGATTCAACAATACTTCACATGTGGGGAACCCCCGACATAGACCTCATCACAACAATCGGAAACACAAAAGACCAAACTTTGCATCCATGTACCCACACCCTCGATCCAAGGGCAGTTCTCTATGGATCAATTGGTCAGGGATATTTGCTTATGCTTCCCCATCCCACTTATTACATTTCTGGTGAACAAGATCAGTCACACATCCCTCACTATGATACTCCTAGCTTGCACGTGGGCACGTCAACACTGTTGCACAACACTGTTGGATCTGTCTGAAGTTCCACACCACAAGCTACCAAACACACTGGACCTATTGACTCAAAACAAAGGGTCAAATCAGGCATCCCAATCCCAGTATGCTCAACCTGGCGATTTGGCTTCTAAGGTCAGAGTTTGGATATCTACAGCTTCCAACAGAATGTATAGATATTCTAAAAAAAAAAAAAAAAAAAGCACACAAACCTACTGCAGCTAAATGGAAACGTTTTCTATATTAATGTCAACCCAAAAACATTGATCCACTAAGCATCAGTACAGGATATTGTCTGTTATTTGCTTCATTTACAAAAAGCAAATCTTGCATACTCCTCTATTAAAATTCACTTAACAGCAATAGCTGCTTACCTCCAAAACAAACAGCACACTTTTCTGTTTAGGATCCCTGTTATAAAAGCTTTTTTGGAAGGCCTTAAAATAATTCCACCTAGAGCTCCACCATCTCCTGCCTGGAATCGTAACATTGTGCTCACAAGGTGTATTGGTCCATCATTTGAACCCATGCATTCTTGCAATCTTCAATTCCTCTCATGGAACGTTGCTTTCCTAGTAGCAATAACTTCCTTTAAGAAGTGTTAGTGAAATTCAGGCATTCACTTTAGAAGAACCCTTCTTCCAAATTCACAAAAATAAGAGTACTTAGGACAAACCCAACATTCCTACCTAAAGTAGTTTCACCATTTCACATCAATTAGTCAGTGGAATTGCCAGTCTTCTTTCCACAGCCAGATTCAGGTGCCAAAAGAACTCTTCACACTCCTGATGTTAAGAGCTTTCTTGTATTATGTACATAGAACAAAACATTTCAGAAAATCTAAACAACTTTTTGTGGCTTTTCAACAACCTCATAAGAGTAATCCTTTTTCAAAACAAGGATTAGCCAGATGGATAGTAAAGTAAATTCAGACTTGCTACCTTAAAGCTAAAAGACAGTTATTAGTAACTCCTAAAGCACATTCTACTAGAAGGAAAGGAGCTTCAATGGCATTCTTAGGAAGTATACCAATGGCAGACATATGCAAAGCAGCCACATGGTCCACATCACACACATTTACTAGACACTACTGTGTGGATGTATTATCTCACCAACAAGCAAATGTTGGTCAAGCAGTGCTTAAAATACTATTTCAAACTACTCGAACTCCTACAGGCTAGCCACCGCTTATTTTGGGAGGGGACTGCTTTTCAGTCTATGAAAAGCATGTCTATCTGCAGCTACACATGCCATTGAATGGAAAATGTTATTTACCCAGTAGATATCGGTTTGTGGCATGTAGTGCTGCAGATTCACATGCGCCCGCCCTCCTCCCCAGAAGCCTGTAGCCGTTGTAGTACTTTATTCATGAAACTATGTATATACACTGCATGGACATCTTATTTCCTTTATATATATATATATATATATATATGTTCAATGTCATGTGTAGCTGCAGATACACATGCTTTGCACATCCCGCCATCTAGTGTTGGGCTCGGAGTGTTACAATTTTTTTTTTCTTTTTTCGAAGAAGTCTTTTTGAGTCACGAGATTGAGGGACTCCTCCCATTTCGGCTCCATTGCACATGGGTGTCGGCTCCATCTTAGATTGTTTTCTTTCCGCCATCGGGTTCGGACGTGTTCCTTTTCGCTCCGCGCTTCGGAAAGTTAGTGAAAAACTCAGAAAATGCGACGGTATTGTTTGCGTTCGGTATCGGGTTAGCCACAACACATCAACACCGAATTCAGAAGAGCTCTGGCGACCCTTCTGGGTTTTCGATTCCCTGCCGGGGCCTGGTCGGCCCGACCGCGTGCATCTTCAAGGCTAATGGAACGGACCCCATTCCGCTTCTGCCCCGAATGCCACAACAAGTATCCTTACACAGATCAGCATCTGGTCTGTAATTTGTGTTTGTCGCCAGAACACAAAGAGGATACCTGTAAGGCCTGTCGAGCATTTCGGTCCAGAAAGACTTAAAGGGACTGAAGAGCAAGAAGATTACAGATGGCGTCGGTGCCGACAGGACTAAAACACATGGAGGAAGAGGTGGAAGCCTTCTCCATCGAGAATTCGGACTCGGAAGAGGTCGATCCTGAACAGACGCTGAAAACCGTGAGTAAGACGTCGATACACAAGACTCAAGTAAAAAGCAGTAAAGCCCAGGGGACGCCACCGCCAGCAGGCCATGGCTTAACCCGAAAAATAGGTGACCGGGCATCGGCACCGAAAAAGGGCATGCATGTGTCGAAGTCATCCGACTCCGGTCGAGATACCGGCACAGAGCAGACTCGAGCCCGAGACACGGGGTCAGAGCAGACTCGACCCCGAGACGTCAGGTCAGAGCGATCTCTGCACCGAGAGAGCTGCACCGAACCGAGTCGGCACCGAGAAATCGATACGCCGAAGAGCAAAAAAGTGTCATCTGAACCGAAAAAAAGCAGCCGAAAAGGTTTCGATACCGAAACATCCGGCCTCGGAACCGAAATCAAGTTCCTACACAGAGGAACAAGGCCTGTCCTCACAAATGAAAACACATAGATTTGGACAGGAACTGGAGACAATGGAGCCAGACTACACACAAAGAAGGCTCCACATCCAAAAGGAAACGGGGAAGATCAGCACTCTCCCTCCGATTCGAATGAAACGCAAACTTGCCTTCCAGGAAAAAGACGACAAGCAGCCACAGGCAAAGGTGGCTAAACAAGTAACCCCGCCACCGTCTCCACAACGCTCTCCGCAACCGTCACCGGTAGCCACTCTACCAATGATGCAATCCCCAACTCATACAGGGATGAGTCAGGATGATCCAGACACGTGGGATCTTTATGATGCGCCAGTGTCAGATAATAGTCCAGACTGTTATCCAGCTAGACCGTCCCCACCAGAAGATAGTACAGCCTTGGTTTCAAGGGCAGCGGCGTTTCATAATGTCAGCCTGCATGCTGAGCCAATTGAAGACGACTTTCTATTTAATACACTGTCGTCCACACACAGCCAGTACCAGAGTCTCCCCATGCTTCCTGGAATGCTAAAACACTCCAAACAAGTGTTTGAGGAGCCTGTAAAAGGAAGGGCCATTACTCCAAGAGTGAAGAAAAAATATAAACCGCCACCAACAGACCCCGTGGACATCACACAACAGTTAACACCGGACTCAGTGGTAGTAGGAGCAGCTCGCAAGAGGGCGAACTCACACACTTCAGGAGATGCACCACCTCCAGATAAAGAGTCGTAAATGCGACGCAGCAGGGAAAAGGGTGGCGGCACAGGCAGCAAACCAGTGGCGTATTGCAAGCTCACAGGCTTTGTTGGACAGATACGATAGGGCTCATTGGGACGAAATGCAACACTTTATAGAACATTTGCCCAAGGAGTTCCAAAAGAGAGCACAGCAAGTGGTGGAAGAAGGACAGAGTATCTCAAACAATCAGATACGGTCAGCAATGGATGCAGCAGACACAGCTGCTAGAACTGAATACACAGCAGTGACAATATGGAGACATGCATGGCTGCGTACATCAGGATTCAAACCGGAATTACAACAAGCCGTGCTGAATATGCCATTTAACGGACAGCAGTTGTTTGGGCTGGAGGTGGACACTGCTATCGAAAAACTTAAAAAGGACACTGATACGGCCAAAGCCATGGGCGCACTCTACTCCCCACAGAGCAGAGGCACATTTCGTAAAACACAGTTTAGAGGGGGGTTTCGAGGACAAAGCACGGAACCCACAACCTCACAAACAAGGCCCACTTATCAGAGCCAATATCAGCGGGGAAGTTTTCGGGGACAATATAGAGGGGGACAATTCCCAAAGAGTAAAGGGAAGTTCCAGAGTCCCAAAACGTCACAAATCTCCAACACATAACACCTGTGGGGGGAGGCTAACCAAGTTCTACAAACAATGGGAGGAAATAACAACAGATACTTGGGTCCTAGCAATTATCCAGCATGGTTAGTGCATAGAATTTCTCAATTTCCCTCCAAATGTCCCACCGAAAACACACAATATGTCAAAACAACACATGGATCTTCTACAACTGGAGGTCCAAGCGTTGTTACAAAAAGAAGCAATAGAATTAGTACCAATTCATCAGAAAGGAACAGGAGTTTACTCTGTACTTTCTCATACCCAAAAAGGACAAAACTCTAAGACCTATATTAGATCTCAGAACGTTAAATAACTACATCAAATCAGATCACTTTCACATGGTGACATTACAGGACGTAATCCCATTGCTCAAACAACAAAACTACATGACAACACTAGACCTAAAGGACGCATACTTCCATATACCGATATATCCTTCACACAGAAAGTACCTAAGGTTTGTATTCCAAGGGGTACATTACCAATTCAAAGTGTTGCCATTTGGGATAACAACTGCGCCAAGAGTTTTTACAAAATGCCTGGCAGTAGTAGCTGGCATATCAGAAGACAGCAAATACACGTGTTCCCGTACTTAGACGATTGGTTGATCAAAACCAACACGCAAGAACGGTGTTCAAAACACACAAAATATGTCATCGAAACCCTCCACAAACTAGGTTTCTCGCTCAACTACACAAAGTCACACCTTTAGCCGTATCAAACACAGCAATACTTGGGGGCGACAATCAACTCAACAAAAGGGGTTGCCACTCCAAGTTCACAGAGTACAAGCATTTCACAATGTATGCCATGTATCCAAAACAAAGAATACAGGTCAAGATGGTAATGAAACTACTAGGCATGATGTCCTCCTGCATAGCCATTGTCCCAAACGCCAGATTGCACATGCGGCCCTTACAATAGTGCCTAGCATCACAATGGTCACAGGCACAGGGTCAACTTCTAGATCTAGTGTTGATAGACCGCCAAACATACACCTCGCTTCTATGGTGGAACAATATAAATTTAAACCAAGGGCGGCCTTTCCAAGACCCAGTGCCTCAATACGTAATAACTACAGATGCCTCCATGATAGGGTGGGGAGCACACCTCAATCAACACAGCATCCAGGGACAATGGGACACTCAGCAAAGACAGTTTCACATAAATCACTTAGAACTACTGGCAGTATTTCTAGCGTTGAAAGCATTTCAACCCATAATAAGCCACAAACACATCCTTGTCAAAACAGACATGACAACGATGTATTATCTGAACAAACAGGGAGGAACACACTCAACACAGTTGTGTCTCCTGGCACAGAGAGTATGGCATTGGGCGATTCACAACCACATTCGCCTAATACCACAGTTTATTCCAGGTTTCAGAATCAGTTAGCATACAATCTTTCTCGGGATCACCAACAGATCCATGAATGGGAAATTCACCCCCAAATACTAAACACTTAGTTCCAAAGATGGGGAACACCACAAATAGACCTATTTGCAACAAAAGAAAACGCAAAATGCCAAAACTTCGCATCCATATACCCACAGGATCAGTCTCAGGGCAATGCGTTATGGATGAGTTGGTCAGGGATATTTGCATACGCTTTTCCCCCTCTCCCACTCCTTCCATATCTGGTAAACAAATTGAGTGAAAACAAACTCAAACTCATACTAATAGCACCAACCTGGGCAAGACAACCTTGGTACACAACACTACTAGACCTCTCAGTAGTGCCTCATGTCAAACTACCAAACAAACCAGATCTGTTAACTCAACACAAACAACAGATCAGACACCCAAATCCAGCATCACTGAATCTAGCAATTTGGCTCCTGAAATCTTAGAATTCGGACACTTAGACCTTACACAAGAATGTATGGTAGTCATTAAACAAGCTAGGTAACCAACCTCTAGACACTGCTATGCAAATAAGTGGAAAAGATTTGTTTATTATTGCCATAATAATCAAATCCAGCCATTACACGCATCTGCTACAGACATTGTAAGCTACTTACTATATTTGCAAAAGTCAAAGCTAGCTTTTTCATCCATTAAAATACATCTTACCGCTATTTCAGCTTATCTGCAATTTACGCACTCAACTTCATTATTTAGGATACCAGTCATAAAAGCGTTTATGGAAGGCCTGAAGAGAATTATACCACCAAGAACACCACCAGTTCAGTTCCTTCGTGGAACCTCAACATGGTCTTAACTCGACTCATGGGTCCACCTTTCGAACCTATGCACTCATGTGAAATGCAATACTTAACATGGAAAGTTGCATTCCTAATTGCTATCACATCTCTAAGAAGAGTAAGTGAGATACAAGCATTTACCATACAAGAACCATTTATTCAGATACACAAGCATAAAGTAGTCTTACAAACAAATCCTAAATTCTTACCAAAAGTCATATCACCGTTCCACTTGAATCAAACAGTGGAACTACCAGTGTTCTTTCCACAGCCAGATTCGGTAGCTGAAAGAGCACTACATACATTAGACATCAAAAGAGCGTTAATGTACTACATTGACAGAACAAAACAAATTCGGAAAACAAAACAATTATTTATTGCTTTACAAAAACCTCATACAGGAAATCCAATTTCAAAACAAGGCATTGCTAGATGGATAGTTAAGTGCATTCAAACTTGTTATCTCAAAGCAAAAAGAGAACTGCCTATTACACCAAAGGCACACTCGACTAGAAAGAAAGGTGCTACCATGGCCTTTTTAGGAAATATTTCAATGACTGAAATATGTAAGACAGCCACATGGTCTACGCCTCATACGTTTACCAAACACTACTGCGTGGATGTGTTAACAGCACAACATGCCACAGTAGGCCAAGCAGTACTACGAACATTGTTTCAAACAACTTCAACTCCTACAGGCTGAACCACCGCTTTTGGGGAGATAACTGCTTACTAGTCTATGCAAAGCATGTGTATCTGCAGCTACACATGCCATCGAACGGAAAATGTCACTTACCCAGTGTACATCTGTTCGTGGCATTCGTCGCTGTAGATTCACATGCGCCCACCCGCCTCCCCGGGAGCCTGTAGCCGTTTCGAAGTTGATCTTGAACATTTGTAAATTTGTAAATATATCACTTTAAACTACATTATGTACCTACATATTCACTCCATTGCATGGGCACTATTACTATAATACACAACTCCTATCTCACCCTCTGTGGGGAAAACAATCTAAGATGGAGTCGACGCCCATGCGCAATGGAGCCGAAATGCGAGGAGTCCCTCAATCTCGTGACTCGAAAAGACTTCTTCGAAGAAAAAAATAACTTGTAACACTCCGAGCCCAACACTAGATGGCGGGATGTGCAAAGCATGTGAATCTGCAGCGACTAATGCCACAAACAGATGTACACTGGGTAAGTGACATTTTCCATATATATATATATATATATATATATATATATATATATATATATATATATATATATATATATATATATATATATATATATATATATATATACACACACACACACATACATATTGTAGGAAGTTAGCTCTGTATATACTATCTCAAAGTAAGAGATAGTGTGCACAGTGTCCTAGGGTTTCCCTTAGAGGTAAGATAGTGGCAAAATTAGATAATTCTAATGCTCTATTTTGTGGTAGTGTGGTCGAGCAGTAGGCTTAGCAGGGGGTAGTGTTAAGCATTTGTTGTACACACACAGGCAATAAATGAGGAACACACACTCAAAGACTTTACTCCAGGCCAATAGTTTTTATATAGAAAAATATATTTTCTTAATTTATTTTTAGAACCACAAGTTCAAGGTTTGAAGTAAATACATAAAATGGAAGGTACTCCACAAAGGTAAGTTAGGAACTTTGAATTAGAGCAATAACATATACAGTTGTTGTTAAAATGGCAATAAGCTGTTTTAAAAGTAGACAGTGCAAAAATCAACAGTTCCTGCGGGAGGTAAGTATTGGTTAGATTGTGAGGTAAGTAAGACACTTACAAGTCTCAGTTCCTGGGCATACGCAGCCCACCGTTGGGGGTTCAAGACAACCCCAAAGTTACCACACCAGCAGCTCAGGGACGGTCAGGTGCAGAGGTCAAAGAGGTGCCCAAAACACATAGGCGCCTATTGAGAACAGGGGTGCTCCGGTTCCAGTCTGCCAGCAGGTAAGTACCCGCATCCTGTGGGGTAGACCAGGGGGTTTTGTAGAGCACTGGGGGGGGACACAAGTAGGCACACAACACACCCTCAGCGGCACAGGGCCGGCCGGGTGCAGTGTGCAAAGCAGGCGTCGGGTTTTGTATAGGAAACAAAGGAGGGACCCACGGGTCACTCTTGCGGTGCAGGCAGGCACAGGGAGGCTTCTCGGGCCAGCCACCACCTGGGCTAGGCAGAGGGTCGGCTGCGGGTGCAGTGCTTGGTCCAGGCGTTGGGTCCCTTGTTACAAGCAGTTGTGGTCAGGGGGAGCCTCTGAATTCTCTCTGCAGGCGTCACTGTGGGGGTCCAGGGGGATCGTCTCGGGCTACTCACGGGGTCGCAGTCGCCGGGGAGTCCTGTGGTTTTAGTTCTCTGGATCTCGAGCCGGGGGTGTCCGGTGCAGAGTGTGAAGTCTCACGCTTCCGGCGGGAAGAGTGAGGTCTTTGAAGATTGTAGAAAAGTTGCAAGTTTGTTGCAGGTTGTTGAACAGAGCCGCTGCTCACAGGAGTTTCTTGGTCCCTGGGGGTCAGGACAGTCCTCTGAGGCTTCAGAGGTCACTGGTCCCTGTTGGATGCATTGCTGGTTGCAGGTTTTCGAGTCAGGAGACAGGCCGGTAGGGCTGGGGCCAAAGCAATTGTAGTCTTCCGTCGTCTCTGCAGGGCTTGTAGTTCAGCAGTCCTCCTTATTTCAGGTTGCAGGAATCTGATTTTCTGGGTTCTGGGGTGCCCCTAAATACTAAATTTATGGGTGTGTTTAGGTCTGGGAGGGCAGTAGCCAATGGCTACTGTCCTGGACGGTGGCTACAACCTATTTGCACCGCCTCCCCTTGGGGAGGGGGGCACATCCATAATCCTATTGGGGAAATCCTTAAAAACTAAGATGGAGGATTTCTAAAGGCAGAGGTCACCTCATCTCAGTGACTCCTCCTTGTTTTCCTAATATCTCCTCCAGCCTTGCCGCCAAAAGTGGGGGCAGTGGCCAAAGGGGCGGACATCTCTACTAGCTGGGATGCCCTGTGGAGCTGTAACAAAGGGGGTGAGCCTTTGAGACTCACCGTTAGGTGTTACAGTTCCTGTAGTGGGAGTTGTGAAGCACCTCCACCCATTGCAGGCTTTGTTCCTGGCCACAGAGTGACAAAGGCACTCTCCCCATGTGGCCAGCAACTCGTCTGGTTGTGGCAGGCTGGCAGAAAGTGGTCAGCCTAACACTAGATGTCAGATAGGTATTCAGGGGGCATCTCTAAAATGCCCTCTTGGTGCATTTTACAATAAATTCCACACTGACATCAGTGTGCATTTATTGTGCTGAGAAGTTTGATGCCAAACTTCCCAGATTTCAGTGTAGCCATTATGGAACTGTGGAGTTCGTGTTTGACAAACTCCCAGACCACATACTCTTATGGCTACCCTGCACTTACAATGTCTAAGGTTTTGCTTAGACCCTATAGGGACATAGTGCTCATGCACATATGCCCTCACCTGTGGTATAGTGCACCCTGCCTTAGGGGTGTAAGGCCTGCTAGAGGGGTGACTTACTTATGCCACAGGCAGTGTGAGGTTGGCATGGCACTCTGAGGGGAGTGCCATGTCGACCTAGTCATTTTCTCCCCACCAGCACACACAAGCTGTGAGGCAGTGTGTATGTGCTGAGTGAGAGGTCCTCAGGGTGGCATAAGACATGCTGCAGCCCTTAGAGACCTTCCCTTGCATCAGGGTCCTTGGTACCAGGGGTACCAGTTACAAGGGACTTATCTGAGTGCCAGGGCTGTGCCAACTGTGGAAGCAAAGGTTCAGTTTAGGGAAAGAACACTGGTGCTGGGGCCTGGTTAGCAGGGTCCCAGCACACTTAGAATCAAAACTTGGCTTCAGCAAAGGCAAAAGGTCAAGGAGGTAACCATGTCAAGGAGGCATGTCCTTACACATATATTTCTTCACTCCTTACTTCACCCTCCTGCTGGAAATTAATCTAACAAAGAACTCCATGCCCATGCGCACTATCACTGAGATGAGTCAATCGATCTTGCGACTCGAAAAAGCTTCTTCAAAGAAAAACAACTTCTAAGACTCCGAGCCTACTCCGAGAATACTAGTTGGCGGACTTATCAAAACATGTGAATCTGCAGCACTACATGTGTATCCTACAACAGACCAGTGGATGGAGAGGGCTGGCTAGTTGCCTATATTAGTAACATATATAATAGAAAAAGCATTTTTTTGCCTATAACTTTGACGGTGTTTGATAAATCTGCACAAAACCTTCAAAACTAGATCTGCTGCTGTGTGGAATGTTTGGAGGTGATTGGTCAAGCGGGGGCCATGTTTACCCCATGCAATTGCCCATAGGAATTTTAGACACAACTACAGCCTCAACCGCTAAACGGAATTTCACGAGATTTGACAGAAAAGTAGATCTTGATGGTCCAGAAAGCATACTTTGGTGAAAATCAGTTCAGTAGTTTTGAAGTTACAAAAGGAAATATAAATATAGATATCTAGGGATGCAAATCCATGGTTCCATGGAGCCGAAGCCCAAAAGGAAAAAAAACACACACCATACTCCCACCACTCATGGCATGGGTATGATGTGTGAGTTGCCAACCTCTGAGGAACACGACCAAAGGACGTGAGTGGCGTTGGTTGTATTAGTGTACAGTGTAGGAAAGGGCCCCTTTTTGACATGGTCACCCCCATTTTTTGCCTAGTAATTGATGCAATTTTGAATAAAAGTGCACTGGGTTCCTGTTAGCCAGGTCACTAATGTCTGATCTCCTTCCATAAAACATTGCAGTTGTTCCCCATCTCGCAATACATGTAACCGTCCTGTAAATCCCTAGTAAATATCACCTCTGGTACCTAGGGCATGGGCTCCAAAGGGGGTCCCAAGAGCTGCAGCATGAATTTTGCCACCCTCAGAGACCCCTCATCTATCTAGCACATGCAGACTGCCATTGCAGCGTGCTGCAGGTAAAAGTGAAAAAAAACATGATGCACATACAGTCCAGGCAAGAGGGATAGAGTTGTCGAGGTTTTTGTTTAATCCAAATTGATTGCATCTTCGTCCCAGGGGAATTATTGCAATCCCTGGTTTCTCCCTTTTGTCCTGATGAAGACCCACCATTAAGGTTGCAAGTGACCTTCCTCTATCTTGGTTCAAAACGTCAACAACTCTATCTCCCCAGCCTAGACTGCCTTGTCTTCCAGCGAGGGACAGTGTTATTTCGAACACTGTGCCTGTACATTATGGATGCATTTTGACTTATCCAAGAATGATGGTTGTCAGAGAGGCTTAATGCTCTGTATATTTGAGTTTTTAGATAGTTGAGTTTATACTGCATTCTTTCTGATCACTTTTCACTAATGCACGAGCATGTTTTTTCCAAGCACTTTCATTTTATACTTTGGAGCAACTTCTTTATGATAAATCTGAATACGGCTATATTCTTTTTTTCTTATAGTTTTGATTTAATTCCAATTGAATATTGGTGTTTTTGTATTGTAATGTGTATGTCAACTCTTCCTTTTGTGAACAAAATGATTTATTCCTCTCTCCCCTGGACTGAAGTATGACTACTGATAGAGTCCGGATAGGCCAATTTATTTGCTATATCCTGCAGTTACCCATCAGGACCAATTTGTTTATGTATGGCACTGTATCCAGGTCCTGCAGTCCATTGGGTTACCCCATTGCTATGTAAGGGACACAAAATGTTTGAGCAGATAGTAGAAGATTTTCAATTTTTTCTGATTGGTGTCAGTTTTGCATTGATTAAACATCAGTTTCTTTTATAACGCCTTTCTTCAAAGTCGGGTATAGCTGCATGCTTATGTAAGTATTCAGTCCCATTCATGATCATTTCTTTTTCCTCAGGGTGTGACTTTAACTGCTGCCATCGGTGGAGCGGACATGCCTGTAGTTATCACTGTGTTGAACAGCTACTCTGGATGGGCTCTTTGTGCAGAGGGCTTTCTACTTAACAACAATTTGCTGACCATTGTTGGTGCTTTGATTGGTTCATCGGGAGCCATCCTCTCGTACATCATGTGTGTGGTAAGTAATTAACTGATTTTAAAATTTGGGCCGACTTCCAAAACTGGTGCTTCTTAAACTGGCTTTAATTTTTGGAAGATCGGACCATGCACAACCAGCCTTGCGCTCCTTTAAGCATTCCATGTGAGTAGCTTGGATTTCTTTTGTAATGGAATGTAGTCCTGGGAACATTAGAAGCTGTTCACATGATGCACCCTAAAGTAATTCCTCTGTTCTGCTACACCTGACTGTTGTTTTAAAAGGTAAATTAATTCATTCCGGACCATGGAGGCTAGCTGGTTAAGGTTAAAGGTCTAGAAACTGTCACCCCATTATGGGTGGACCGAAGGTATTTTCAATGTCTTTCATGTTAAAGTTTCTCCCAACTTTACCTCTTGTAACATTTTTAATTTTATAATTGTGTTATTATTTGTGCACACTCTTACATAGACTGTCCTTCACTTCATGTGGTACGTGTCATCAAATCTTTTTCTGTTTACACCAAGACAGCAATTGTGTCAACTTTTTATTTTGCACATACCTAGCGATATGTTCTATCTTGGTAGTACTCTTGTCAATAGAAATAGTGATGCTCTAGATCAGTAAACAACCAGGTCAACTAACCTCCATCGGATATACCCCAACCATAGTTTCACTAAATGCCTATAAATAGCTACTTCACTATTCATTCATTCTTTAAAGTTCAAATATATTGTTTTAGGAATTTGTAATGTTGAACCAGAGTAACAATCTTCATAGTATTCCTTGGCAAAAGAACTATACACCTTTTTTTGATTGAGATTAACATTTGCAGTAACGTTTGATGATGGTGTGATCATATTTGGTACTTGACCATTTTATTCCCGAAGCTGGGACTACTGAAAAGAGTCTCCAGTATTGAAGGGAAAGATGCAGCAACAGTCATTCACTGAGACAGCTGATCTCTTTGGGAAACAAGACCCCCTCAATATTGAGATAGGAGGGAGGGTCATCTGGAGTACTGACACACCAGCTGATGCTCACCCCAGACATCTTCTATTGGATCAGGGTGAGAAAAACCTGGGGGCCTGAAGAAGATGACACAAGGTGCAGCTGTGAGTACCACTCTGGTGCGTTCTAAGTGCTACTTTAATGCCTACATACCTAAACACCCTTGTGCTGATACAGAGGACCACTCCAGAGGGAGTCTGGCATGGAGCCCAAAACACTCAAGAGGGAAAGCTTTGGAATCCAGTGCACCATTGTCTCTGGGCTCCAGTCAACACCAAGATAAGGTGTCAAAGTCAAGCAGACTTCCAAGGAAAGGGTTCGAACACGCTCACATATCGACACCCTTGCTCATGAGGGCTACTGACACTCTTTCTTCAATTCCAAAGTCATTGCCAAATAGTACTTGAGGCCCATTAGTGGACCTTTAATTTCCAAGATTAGAGGGCTCCGAGGTATCTATTTTTGAAGGACTAGCAGACTGGAAAGATTTCCGTAAAAGCCGTCCCATAGGAAAGTCAACAGCACATTCTTAACATCCAGATTGATGGTGAACATCTTTTTTGGTCCCCAAGTGGATGAGATGTTAGACAAGATTTAGAAAAACACTGCGATCAAGAAGTCCATGGGTGCACTACAATGCTCAGCATCAGGGGGCTCCTTTCATAGGCACCAGGTAAGAGGTGGGAATAAGACAGCATCCACAGGGCAGACACTGCTATACCAGCACCAACAGCAGGCTTTTCATGAGTCCCAAACAGGCTGAGGTTACTCGCAGGAAGTCTGTAGAGGAAACAACAGTAAGGGGAGGAGAAGAGTTGGTTCCAGAAGGGGATCCCCCATTCCCAAGCACTGACTATCGATTTCCAACCCCTCCCCCAATCATCCAACACTCTAGCACAATAGAAGTCTCGGAAGATCAGTGGGTGCTAGCAGTTGTCCAACATGGCTACTTTCTAGAATTCCATACCTTCCCACTCAGCATACACCACCTCATCACATCCTCAGTCAAGACTACCTTATGCTCTTACAAAAACATTATAGAGCTCATCCAGTGCGACTGCATCAATAGAGAAAGTGTCTCTTAACAATACTCTCTCATTACAGAGGAACCTCCCTCTACCCCTTACTAGACCTGAGGCCACTCAGTGACTACATCCTTTCGTAACATTTTCAGATGATGCTGTAGGATGTCAACTCACACCTCTGTTGGGGGAGGGGACTTCGTGACTGCGTTAGCCCTGAAGGACACACATTTCCACATTCTTATCCACTGTGCTCATCACAAGTACCTACGGTTTGTGGTAATTAGACAGCATTACCTATTAACAGTACTACTCTTGGGGGTCTTCTTAGCCCAGTGTATCATCACAAAGTGTTTGGCAGTAGTATCTACTCACCTCCTCAAAGTGGGCATTTCCATAGTTTCATATCTTGACGACTGGTTAATCAAAAACAGCAGCAGGCAGCACTGTGTCGGACACAATCAGACAGCTCAAAACTTACTCTGCAGCTTAGGTTTCATAGCAAATGTAAAAAAGTATAATGTTTTACCTCAGTGGGTCCAACTCTTTCTAGGGTCGGTACTAAATGGTGTTGCAGGAAGGGTACACCCAGTAAACTGAGGGTGATGGTAGTCCAACAGCCACTGCCTCTCTTTCACCCCACTCGTCCATTGACTGTAAGACCAGTTATGAAACTCTTAGGTATGATGGCATCTTGCATAGCAGTTATTCCGCAGGCCAGATTGCACATACACCTACTTCAGCAGTGCTGCGCCAGTCGATGGTTGCAAGTGAAGGGTCAATGGGAAGATCTAGTTTTGATAAAGGCCAACACTCTCTGCAGTGCTGAAACAGACACTACCTGTAGCTAAGCAGGGCTTTTGTGGATCCTCTGCTGCAGGTAACCATTATTACTGATGCATCACCCTTTGGGTGGGGCCCACTTCTTAACAGTATGACTCTTCAAGGCACCTAGACCCCCCCCTTTGGTCAAGGGAGGCACATCAGCTACCAGGAGCTGACCGCCATCTTTCTGCTCCTCAAAGCTTCATACCCCAAGGTCTGATGCAAGGTAGTGCTTAAATGCATGTGTAACATGAAAGCAATGTACTACATGCAGAATTGAGGGCACACGTGTCATGCTACTTTCAGCACTAGCTCAGCAGATTTTGAACTGGGCATCTGCGATAATGTCAGTCTTCTGGCAGAACAACTCCTAGTGGTGGACAACAACTTTTCAGACCTCCTAAGTAGCGCTCGCCGAGTCCACTGGTTGAAGCTCCACCTGCGTCACAGGTTGGGGACCCCACCCGTCAACCTATTTGCCACCCCACAAAACGCAAACTGCCAATAGCTTTGCCTCTAAGTACCCATACCCACAGTCTATGAGCAATGCCCTATGGATGAACTTATCATAAATAGTTGTCTGTGCTTGTCCACCTCTCCTACACACTATATGTATGGTCAGGAAAATGAGGTAAGTCTCCACAACACTCATCCTTGTGTCCACACAACCTTGGCACTCAATACTATTAGAGATGTCCATCTGCCCACACAAAAAACAAAATCTGTTAGGTTGGACTGTCTTACTCTGCAGCATGGTCAGAGCAGACCTCCAGACCTGAGGGCCGTTAAACCTAGCGATCTGGCGCCCCTGGTCTAAGAATGTGGGTATTTGCACTTCCCAGAACAGTGTATGCAGCCAATTGGAAAGATTTGTGCATTTCCAAGTAGTTAGCGCCCATTATGGTTTCAAAACCTTGTTTCATACCTACTTTACCTTCTCAAGATGGGTCCGGTATACACATCTATACATCTACGCTTAGCTGTTGCAGCTTTATTCATAGAAAACAGGAACTCTTTTTTGTTTTGTTTTTTGTTTTTGTTTTTTTTAAGGACATAACCTACCAGACAGTATAGCTGTCTCGTTTGCTAAAGACATCTTGTGGACTTTCAGAAAGTTGGCCTACAAATGCATGAAGCTCGTTGATTACCATTGGCTTTCTGAATTGTAACTCACACTTTGTGGCTTTCCATTTGGTGGCTTTATTTGCCTTAGGCTGTCCAGGACTCCTATTGCTTAAACCGTGTTTTCTGTATCCTTCCACAAACTCGTTTTTTGTTAACAGGCCTTTATCTTTTGTTCTCATCTTGTCACATTTTCTGTTCATTGAAAGTCCGAGGTCAAGTGTCAGGTGCTGTCTTCCATGGGCGCTTGTTTCCTTTTCTTTCTCTTACTTCCAAATCAGAGGATTTATGTAGCAATTACATGGATACTGAGTTTTTTAAAGTAGCACACAGTAACATTTAAATTAATTGTGTAAGTATTTCAGAATATATCAGAATTAGAAGGGCCCAAATGAAGCACATTTTTGTTATTTATGGAGCGTGTTGGAAACAAACACTTCAGTATGCTCAAAACAAATCATTACCAGGTGAAGCAATTTCCATACATTTTCATCTGTGAACTGTAAAACTGTATGTCGGTGCAAATGTAATGGTCATTTCAATTGAAAATGTGTTGTCTGTAATGGAAGTGTGCTACCACACCATGAGTACTCCACTCTACTCTGCATCAGTTCTCACCACTGCACTTATCCACTCCACGCTAATCCTGTCTTCTCTACTTAGAACCACTCTACTCTATGCCTATGCACTCTTTGCCACTCTACGCTACACCACTGCACTCTTTGCCCCGCACTATACTCCATTCCGTTCTAGACCACACCATTCTACTTTGCACAACTCCACTCATTGCCCCTGTACTCTATGCCACTGCACTCTATGCCAGTACACTTTACTCTATGCCCCTGCACTCCATGCCAATCCACTGTAGGCCACTTTAATCTACTCAATGCCACTGCACTTTACACCACTTTGCACTATCATGCTCTGCCACTCTATGCAGCTGCACTCTAGCATGCACCAGTCTAATCTATACCACTTCACACTACTCTGAAAAAATCTACTGTACACCACTCTCCTTTACCACTGCACTCTGTCATTCCACTCTTAACTACTGCCCTCTACGCCGTTGCCCTCTACACAGCTGCACCTACTGCACTTTACGTTGCATCACTGCTCTCTACGCCAGTCTACACCACTGCACTCGTTCTACTCTTCAACACTGTGCTTTCCGCCACTGAACTCTGTTCCACTCTGCTCTACACTACTCCTCTCTGCCACTGCACTCTGTGGCACTGTACTCTATGCCACTGCACGCTATGGTACCCAACTTTACGCCAATGCCCTCTGCATCACTCAACTCTGCGCCACTCTACCCAGCACCACTGCATTCTACGACGCTGCATTATATACCGCTAAATTCAATGCCAGTGCACTCTGCCCCACTGCATTCTATGCCACTATATTATGCAACACTCTATGACAGTCTGCTCCACTCTATGCTACTCCAGTGTGTGCCACTCTGCACGTCTCCACACTGCCAGTCCAGTATACGCTACTCTTTTCCACTCTACTCTACAACACTACTCCACGCTTTGCCATTCCACTCTACGACTCTCCACGCCACTCTTCTCTGTGCCTCTAACATTTAGCCATGCTGAACAGCAGCCACTTGTGAACATCATGGCTAAAACATTTTTTTTGCATAGGCAAGACCTATTAGCTTTGCCAATGCTTGTTTCGAATTCCTGTGGTGAAGAGACTCAAAGGTTTTGCTCATGCTTTGCACCTTAATGTAGTTCTTATGCAGCCTTCGTTCGAATCCCTTTACTCATATGCCTTGTAGTTCTTTACATGTAGAGTAGCCTTTTCTGCAGCAGTAACTTCACACAGACACATGAGTGAACTGGAAGCTCTTAACTGACATGTTCTCAGAGATTCAGATCCTCAGAACAAACCCCAGATTTTTACCTATGGCAATATAACTGTTTCACGTGAATCAAGCAATTGAGCTGCCTATATTCTTTGCTCAACCGGAAAGACCATTATACACCCTAAATGTGAAGCAAGCACTCAAGTAATTGTTAGGACTAAAAAAATGTACCGGTCCAATCAACTTTTTGTTGCGTTTGTTAAACCGTACAGAGAGTACGGTTCTTAAAGCAGGCTTTGCAAGGTGAATTGGTAAACTTGCCGTGAAATGACTAAACATGTACTCCCCATGCCTACTAGACCACATGTAAAAAAGAAGCCACCATAGCTTTCTTGGTTAACGTCCCATTAATGGATATTTTCAAAGCTGCCACGTAGTCAACACCACAAACTTGTCCATAACATTACGGTATGGAAACATTAGCTTGTCAACAAGCTGTAGTTAGCCAGACCGTTGTTTCAAGCATCATCTGCCTATTAGTGACCGCAAGGAATAAACCGCTTTACTGTCGATACAAAGCATGTTATCTTCAGCTAACGGAAAGTGTTCACATGAAACCACCTGCACATAGTGCTGTAAATTCACATGCACCCACCCTTCTCTTCAGAAGCGGGCATATCTTTTTTTACTCAGTGCATATCTATTAAACTGACAGTGCGGAGAGCACCTAATTGCTGTTCGCTACACTCTACTTTCACCTGCTGTGCAGAAAACAGTCTAAGAGTTGAGTATGTTTCCATGGGCATTGTGGACAAAAAGTCATAGATTCTGTGACTTGAAGCTTTTTCAGAGAAAACAAACGCTAGATAGCTGGAGTATGCAAAGGTTGTGAATCTACAGCACTACAGGCTACGAACAATTGCTTACATGTTTTGCAACTTTTTCCTTATTACCTAGCTCAGTGGTGGCCTTTCATCCTTCTGAGGTCAATTAAAGGAGTGAGTGTGGCCACAATTTCAAATAAAGGTTTCTGGAGCAGATGCAGTACGCCACATGGCTGATAAATGGGTAGATGGATATCTCGATCAAAGCAATTCCCTTTCAGGTTTAGAGTGCTGCCTAAATTATGTAAATTAATTGGGAACAGTGCTGGGTAGTTCCCAAGTTTTAGGTGTAGAGCAGCTCCTTTTTATCTAACAGGTTACAACCCCACCGGAACTCCACACTTGCTCACCTCAAATGTCTGTTTTACTAGCAGTCTCTAAGCATAGGATTAGCTAGTGCTATCCGCACTGAGCTGAAAAAGGGAAAAATCCTTTTACCACTCGAGATACAGTATTACAGCTTTGGGTTGATAAAATTACCGTCTAAGCCAACCTGGGATGAATAAAAGCAATCCCTGACACGTGTTCTTCATAAAAAGGAGCTGCTCTCCACCTAAAACACATGGGAACTATCCAGTCTACTTTGCTTTTTGCCTATATAGATAACTGTAGTTTGAGAAACATGAAATAAGTTATTTTTTCCCCAAAGAGTGATAGATTTATTCACAAACGATCAGAAAAGGCTAAATTTGCCTAAGTTCTTGTTCGCCCATTCGCTGTTGTGTATCCTTGACTAACACAGGAGAGCTTGGCTTTTAAACTGCCACACAATGTTCTTTTCACATTCATGGACTGAAGATTAATCTATATTGGTGACCTCAGCAGCGTTTTGTTGTCGTTTTGGAACATTTTGTTAATATTAAGAAAAACTTTCTGAAAAGAGTTTAACCTGATTTTGCAAAGAATGCACCCTGGTAACCATAACTGAATCTTAGAAGCAACCCAGATGCTACATGCACTGACTAAATGTAAGAATATATAGCATGCCTCACAAATAACCAATTATGTCTGTTGTGCCTTAAGGGTGTTCAGAACTTAGCTTTTCTTTTTAGATCTGCTTAACCAGGAAATAAACTACAAATGTCCATGACCAATTTCTATCCGTAGCCGTGATCTGTAACTGCATAGACAACCTCCCTGAAAATGCTTTAAGTGGATTACTGAACTGTAAATTGACAATGGCACTGTTCTTTGTAAGCCTTCAAGTGAGGCAATTTAAAATGACACTAATTAAAAACATGCATTGTTTAAGGCAAGTGGTATTCATACAAAGCTTCAATATTGTCCTTTTGACCTCAATCCAGGCACCAACAGGACACACACACACACCTCTCTCTCTCTCTCTCTCTCTCTCTCTCTCTCTCTCTCTCTCTCTCTCTCTCTCTCTCTCTCACAAAAAATGCAACGAGACAAAAAGGTTCTGCTAAACTACTGTGAAATTTTAATGACCATTCCTTTGAAGCATAATTTATTAAAATGTGTTGATGCATGCTAGTATTTACAAAAAAATATTCATAATGGAAATCAGGGTAGTAAGTTTAAACACGATTATAGAAAACATGAATATAAACAAGCATTGGCAAAGCCAAACATTCTGATATTGGTGGTCAGCCTTTTGATTTTGTCAATGCGTATCTTATTGTGACATGGTTTTGTATAACTTTATAGCTGTGGGAGCTGTGGGTCCATCATCATTATAACAACCATTGACAAAAATACAAATATTTTATTGTTCTCAAAAAGCAGACATTGCCACAACGTTCTTGGCACTAAATAAAATTACTTTGTGTGCTGATATGCACCTTTTTGAAAGAGTAGAATGCTATCACTCAGTAAAAACAAAAGGTCTTGGTTAACGCCAAACCTAATTAGGAGCACAATTCTTAAAAGCAAGTCACAAGAGTGGACCCATGGTATATGTGTTTGGATTAGTGCAGGTTCAAGGCTTTCATGAATTCACAAGAATTTACAGAAGTAGGTCCGGAAATCGTACTCCTAGAAAATGTTTGTGAACTGCATTTTAACACAAGCAAATATGCATGTGTAGATTTTCTCACGCAAAAATCTGTTGAGCTTTTACGAGTTCATTTTCTCTCCCACCACTTTTTTCACAGCCCTTGTCAGGAGTAAATTTTCAGTCCTTCTCAGTATGGGGGAAAAAATAGAGAAGAGTTGGTGAAACCCCACAAAATGCAAGTTAGTAAGTCTGCTCAGACTCAAAAGGCCAATCCAACTCTGGAACTATTAGTTACCCCTACTTCCAGATCAAGTATGTAGATTTGCTGAAAAGTGGCAAAATAAGGGAATTGATAGTATTCAAGCCCTACTGTATTATGAACCCTGGCATCATCAGAGGGGCTATAATTTGAGCTCTTATATAATGAAATTGCTGCCATAAATTGTTGCTGCACTAAGCAGCACCAAAGGGACAAATGGATTTTTTTTTTTTTCCAGGGCATGTAGATTTATGAAGCAAACTGTTTCAGGGACAAGTAGATTTTATAAAATTCCTCTCACCTGTGTGTGTATATTACACAAATACACACATATAAATAACATAAAATTCAATTGATATTTCTTGTATTTTTTTTTTTCCATAGGATGCACATATTTGGACATGCAGCTTTTTATTTAAATTGACTGCTAGATTGAGTCTTGGGGTGTAAATTGCACTGTAATACAGAAAGGTACTTTTAGAACAGATACCACATGGCTACGTTTTGGAAGACAACTCTGTTCTAGGCCGTATTTGCCCTGATATGATAACCATGTAAATATGATGAAACTTATTCTTGTGTTAGTGGTATACATGGCAACTGCTGCCATGAATACTATAAGGTCGGTGTCTGCAAATCAACCTTGCGATTCTGCTGTTGCCACTCCCAATGTCTGTACCTCACAATTTGGAGTGTTACTGATTGAACTAGGATCCATTTAAAATCTCGTTTTGACTTAGTAGTTGTTCTTTATTGTGAACCTTGGCATTGACTGAATGTGAAAGGCAGTCATTTCATATTGACCTAAATGACTTAATTAAACTAACACACAATTTAATAAATTCTAAAATTCAACCATTGAGGTTACATTTTTATTGCTTTTATCAAATCTTGTAACTGGCCTTGGCTATTGACGACCAATGACTTGGGGGGGAAAAAACATTGGGTGTTAATACAGTTAGGTTATATCAAATGGAGTTAGGTGGCTTCAAAATAGAGTTGACAAATAGTGCAGAGAAAGAAGCAATTACACAACTTTTCTGCCCCAGCTATAGTTCAGGAACTGTCAGAAGAGATGAGTCTTGAGATGATTCCTGAAGGTGGTCAGCAGATTCGATTTTCTTAGTTCAGAGTGTAGTTTTCCAGGCTGCTGTGGCAGCTCCTTAAGAGCAGTCATTGCATGCATTGACAGTTTTGAAAATAGGCATTTCTAGGAAAACGTGTATCCCTGCTCCTGGTACCTTTTGATGTTCTAGAAATGGAGAGTAGGTGCGCCACCAGGAAGGAAGGGTTATTTTCATGAAAGGCCGTTTAGACTACGTATAAGGCAGATTGTCAGTTGGATTCTGGCAATGATGGGGAGCCATTGGGAGGTCACAACATATAGGCTTAAACACGTCAGATTTCCAAGTGGAGTGAAAGGCTTGGGTTGTGAGTGGAACCCTGCTTTTAAGGAGTTGTTTTGACTGATATTTGCCCCGTGTAGGAAGCTGGCCGGGTGTGTGGTGGACACCTATGGTGTTGGCGCCTTATACCAGGTCCAGGCATCCCCTATTAGTGTATGTAGGCAGTGTCTAGGAAGCTAGGGTTCTCTAGATGTAGCTGGGGATGAACAGCCAAGATGTAGCTAGGAGACATGCAAAGCGTATGCACTACCACAGTAGTCACACGGCAACTTATTACACATGAAAGAACCACACAGTGTTAAAAAAATAACACCATACTAGATTACTTATAGGCATCCCTCCCCCCAACCCCCCCCCCCCCCCAAAAAAAAAACTGGAGGTAAGAATGTGTGTGTGTGTATGTATGTATGTATATATGTATATATGTGTGTGTGTGTGTGTGTGTGTGTATGTATGTATGTATATATATATTTATGTGTGTGTGTGTGTGTGTGTGTGTGTGTGTATATATATATATATATATATATGTTAGATGGCATGTGTAGCTGCAGATACACATGCTGTGCACATCCCGCCATCTGGTGTTGGGCTCGGAGTGTTACAAGTTGTTTTTCTTCGAAGAAGTCTTTTCGAGTCACGAGACCGAGGGACTTCTCCCATTTCGACTCCATTGCGCATGGGCGTCGACTCCATCTTAGATTGTTTTTTTTCTGCCATCGGGTTTGGACGTGTTACTTTTCGCTCCGGGTTTCGGGTCGGAAAGTTAGTTAGAATCTCGGAAAAATCGTCGGTATTGTTTGCGTTCGGTATCGGGTTAGTTACAACAGATCGACACCGAATTAAGAAGAGCTCCGGTGGCCCTTCGGGGTTTTTTGTCGATCCCCGTCGGGGCCTGGTCGGCCCGGCCACGTGTCTCTTCAAGGCTGATGGAACGGACCCCATTCCGCTTCTGTCCAAAATGCCATAACAAGTATCCATATACAGATCAACACCTGGTCTGTAACTTGTGTTTGTCACCAGAACACAAGGAGGATACTTGTGAGGCCTGTCGAGCGTTTCGGTCCAGGAAGACACTCCGGGACCGAAGAGCCAGAAGACTACAGATGGCGTCGGCGCCGACAGGAAAAAGGCGTTTCGAAGAGGAGAAAGAAACATTTTCCACCCAGGAATCGGACTCGGAGGAGGTCGATCCAGAAGAAACGCCGAAAACCGTGAGTAAGACGTCGAAGCAGAAAACTCCCGAGAAGACCGCTAAAGCCCAGGGGACGCCACCGCCAACAGGCCATGGCTTAACCCGAAAAATAGGTGACCGTCCATCGGCACCGAAAAAGGGCGAGCTGGTATCGAAGTCATCCGACTCCGGTCGAGATACCGGCACACAGCACTCTCGGGTCCGATATAGCGGGTCCGAGAAGATTCGGCATCGAGACAACGGCACCGAAATGTCTCGGCATCGAGAAGGCACGACGCCGAAAATAAAAAAGGTTTCGTCCGAGCCGAAAAAGACTGTCAAAGGTTTCGGTACCGAAACATCCGGCCTCGGAACCGAAAAGTAGTTCCTATTCAGAGGAACAAGGACTGTTCTCACAAATGAAGACACACCGATTTCAACAAGAATTAGAGATAATAGAGCCAGATCACACACAAAGAAGGCTCTTTATTCAAAAAGATACGGGGAAGATCAGCACTCTTCCTCCGATCAAGATGAAACGTAAACTTGCCTTCCAAGACAAGGACAAACAGCCACACGCAAAGGTGGCTAAACAAGTGACACCACCACCATCCCCACATCACTCTCCACCACCATCACCTGTAGACACTGCACCAATGATGCAATCACCAACTCATACGGGAATGAGTCATGATGACCCTGACGCATGGGACCTTTATGACGCACCAGTGTCAGATAATAGCCCTGAATGCTATCCAGCAAGACCATCGCCACCAGAGGATAGTACAGGCTATGCTCAAGTGGTATCAAGAGCTGCAGCATTTCACAATGTCAGCCTTCATTCAGAACCCATTGAAGACGACTTTCTTTTTAATACACTGTCGTCTACACACAGTCAATATCAAAGTCTTCCGATGTTACCCGGAATGCTCAAACACTCCAAACAAGTGTTTGAAGAACCTGTCAAGGGGAGAGCCATTACTCCAAGAGTAGATAAAAAATATAAAGCGCCACCAACAGACCCAGTGTACATCACACAACCGCTAACACCAGATTCTGTTGTAGTGGGAGCAGCGCGCAAAAGAGCCAACTCACATTCTTCTGGAGATGCACCGCCTCCAGATAAAGAAAGTAGAAAATTCGATGCAGCAGGCAAAAGGGTGGAGGCACAGGCAGCAAACCAGTGGCGCATTGCAAATTCCCAAGCTTTGTTAACCAGATATGATAGGACCCATTGGGATGAGATGCAACACTTTATTGAGCATTTACCAAAAGAGTTCCAAAAAAGAGCGCAGCAAGTGGTAGAAGAGGGACAGAGTATCTCTAAAAATCAGATACGGTCAGCAATGGATGCTGCAGACACAGCTGCTAGGACTGTCAACACAGCAGTAACAATAAGGAGACATGCATGGCTGCGTACATCAGGATTTAAACCAGAGATACAGCAAGCTGTGCTAAATATGCCATTCAACGGACAGCAGTTGTTTGGGCCGGAGGTGGACACTGCCATAGAAAAACTTCAAAAAGACACTGAGACTGCCAAAGCCATGGGCGCACTCTACTCCCCGCAGGGCAGAGGCACGTTTCGAAAGACACAATTTCGAGGGGTATTTCGAGGGAAGACCACAGAAGCCACAACCTCACAAACAAAGCCCACTTACCAGAGCCAGTATCAGCGGGGAGGTTTTCGGGGACAATATAGAGGAGGACAATTTCAAAGGAATAGGGGAAAATTCCAAAGTCCCAAAACTCCTCCAAACAAACAGTGACTCCAAGATCACAAAATCCCAACACATAACACCTGTGGGGGGGGAGACTAACCAAGTTTTACACACATTGGGAGGAAATAACAACAGACACTTGGGTCTTAGCAATTATCCAGCATGGTTATTGCATAGAATTTCTCAAATTCCCTCCAAACGTCCCACCGAAAACACACAGTATGTCAAAACAACATATAGAGCTTCTAGGACTAGAAGTTCAAGCATTGCTACAAAAAGAAGCAATAGAATTAGTACCAAAACAAGAATTAAACACAGGAGTTTACTCACTGTACTTTCTGATACCCAAAAAAGACAAAACACTCAGACCTATACTAGATCTCAGAACGTTAAATACCTACATCAAATCAGACCACTTTCACATGGTTACTTTACAAGATGTAATCCCACTGCTCAAACAACAAGACTACATGACAACACTAGACTTAAAGGATGCATATTTCCATATACCAATACATCCTTCACACAGAAAGTACCTAAGGTTTGTACTCCAAGGGATACATTAGACATCAAAAGAGCACTAATGTACTACATTGACAGAACAAAACTAATTAGAAAAACAAAACAACTATTTATTGCCTTTCAAAAACCTCATACAGTAAATCCAATTTCAAAACAAGGCATTGCTAGATGGATAGTTAAGTGCATTCAAACCTGCTATCTTAAAGCTAAAAGAGAGCTGCTTATTACACCAAAGGCACACTCAACCAGAAAGAAAGGTGCTACCATGGCCTTTCTAGGAAATATTCCAATGAACGAAATATGTAAAGCAGCAACATGGTCTACGCCTCATACATTTACCAAGCACTACTGTGTAGATGTGTTAACTGCACAACAAGCCACAGTAGGTCAAGCGGTACTACGAACATTATTTCAAACAACTTCAACTCCTACAGGCTGAACCACCGCTTTTGGGGAGATAACTGCTTACTAGTCTATGCACAGCATGTGTATCTGCAGCTACACGTGCCATTGAACGGAAAAGGTCACTTACCCAGTGTACATCTGTTGATGGCATTAGTCGCTGCAGATTCACATGCACCCACCCGCCTCCCCGGGAGCCTCTAGCCGTTTAGAAGTTGATCTTGAACATTTGTAAATTTGTAAATATATTACTTTAAACTTCATTATGTACATACGTATTCACTCCATTGCATGGGCACTATTACTAGCATACACAACTCCTACCTCACCCTCTGCGGGGAAAACAATCTAAGATGGAGTCGACGCCCATGCGCAATGGAGTCGAAATGGGAGGAGTCCCTCGGTCTCGTGACTCGAAAAGACTTCTTCGAAGAAAAACAACTTGTAACACTCCGAGCCCAACACCAGATGGCAGGATGTGCACAGCATGTGAATCTGCAGCGACTAATGCCACGAACAGATGTACACTGGGTAAGTGACATTTTCCATATATATATATATATATATATATATATATATATATATATATATATATATATATATATATATATATATATATATATATATATATATTCGATGGCATGTGTAGCTGCAGATACACATGCTGTGCATTATCCTGCCATCTAGTGTTGGGCTCGGAGTGTTACAAGTTGTTTTTCTTCGAAGAAGTCTTTTCGAGTTATGAGACCGAGGGACTCCTCCCTTTTGGCTCCATTGCGCATGGGCGTCGACTCCATCTTAGATTCTTTTCTTTCCGCCATCGGGTTCGGACGTGTTCCTCTTCGCTCCGTATTTCGGTTCGGAAAAGATAGTTATCCATCGGAAAATTTGACGGGTATTGTTTGCGCTCGGTACCGGGTTAGTGCTAGCACATCGACACCGAAGAAAGAGCAGCTCCGGCAGCCCTTCGGGGCTTCTACTCCTCGGCGGGGCCTGGTCGGCCCGACCACGTCCATCTTCAAAACTCATGGACCGGACCCCCTTCCGCTTCTGCCCCAACTGCCGCGCAAAGTATCCTTATACAGACCAACACTTGGTCTGTAATCTGTGTTTGTCCCCCGAACACAAAGAGGATACTTGCAAGGCCTGTCAGGCATTTCGATCCAAGAAAACACTGCGGGATCGAAGAGCTCAAAGACTTCAGATGGCGTCGACACCCGCCAGTCACACCGTCGTAGAAGAGGAGAGATTCTCCATTCCAGATTCGGACTCGGACGAGTCCAAGAGTGAGCAGCTGAAGACTCAGCAAACTGTGAGTAAACCAGCCCCGGCAAAAACTCACTCGAAAATAATGAAGGCCAAGGGGACGCCACCGCCAACAGGCCATGGCTTAACCCGAAAACCCGATAACCAAACATCGGCCCCGAAAAAGGCCGCCCAGCAGCCGAAGACATTCGACTCCGGTCAAGATACCGTCTCCGAACCGACTCAGCACCGAGAGATCGGCACCCTGAAAGCCAAAAAGGTTTCATCGGAGCACAAAAAGACTGCTGATAAGATTTCGGTGCCGAAACATGCAGCCTCTGAGCCGAAACACAGCTCCTATAAAGACGAACAAGGCCTTTCCACACAATTACAAGGCCACAGATTTGAACAAGAACTGGGCATGGGAGAGCCAGACCATACCCAGAGGAGGCTCCATACACAAAGACACGGGGAAAATCAGAACTCTTCCTCCAATAAAGATGAAGCGGAAGCTTGCATTCCAAGAGGCGGAAATGCAGCCAAAAGCAAAAGTGGCTAAAGAAAAAACACCTCCTCAGTTTTCGCCACAGCAATCGCCAGCGCACTCGCCACATCTGTCCCCAGTAGCAACACCCCCAATGATGCAGTCACCAACGCACACAGGCATGAGCCAAGATGACCCGGATGCATGGGATTTGTATGATGCACCGGTCTCAGATAATAGTCCTGATTGCTACCCGGCAAGGCCATCACCACCTGAGGACAGTACTGCTTATATGCAGGTGGTTTCCAGGGCAGCTACTTTTCATAATGTAGCATTGCATGCAGAGCCCATAGAAAATGACTTCTTGTTCAACACCCTGTCATCTACGCACAGCCAATACCAAAGTTTGCCAATGTTACCAGGCATGTTAAAACACGCCAAACAGGTGTTTCAGGACCCAGTCAAAAGCAGAGCCATCACACCTAGGGTGGAAAAGAAATATAAACCTCCCCCTACGGACCCTGTGTACATCACACAACAGTTAACTCCTGATTCAGTGGTAGTAGGAGCATCCCGGAAAAGGGCAAACTCACAACCTTCTGGAGACGCACCACCGCCCGACAAAGCAAGTCGGAAATTTTATGCAGCAGGCAAGAGGGTGGCCGCACAGGCAGCCAATCAATTACGAATTGCCAATTCTCAAGCTCTATTGGCAAGATACCACAGGGCACATTGGGATGAAATGCAACATCTCATTCAACACCTTCCCAAGGAGTTCCAGAAACGTGCCCAACAGGTTGTTGAGGAGGGCCAAACTATCTCCATCAACCAAATAAGGTCGGCTATGGACTCAGCAGATACGGCGGCCAGGACAGTTAACACGGCGGTAACCATTCGAAGACACGTGTGGTTACGGACCTCCGGATTTAAGCCAGAAATCCAGCAGGCTGTGCTGAATATGCCTTTTAACGAACAACAATTGTTTGGGCCGGAGGTGGATACAGCGATAGAAAAACTGAAGAAAGACACGGCCAAGGCCATGGGCGCGCTCTACTTCCCACAGAGCAGAGGCACTTTTAGGAAGCCACTTTAGAGGGGGGTTTTGGGCTCAAACCACAGAACCCTCCACCTCACAAGTCAGACCCACATATCAGGGCCAATATCAGAGAGGAGGTTTTCGAGGACAATATAGGGGTGGACAGTTCCCTAAAACAAGAGGGAAATTCCAGAGCCCAAAAACCCCACAAACCAAACCGTGACTTCAACGTCAAAAACCCCCACCACACAACACCAGTGGGGGGGGGGGGGGGACTCACACATTATTACCATAACTGGGAACACATAACTACGGACGCGTGGGTCCTAGCCATTATCCAACATGGCTATTGCATAGAATTCCTACATTTACCACCAGATGTGCCTCCAAGAGCACACAACATGTCCAAACAACACTTAGATCTGTTGCAACTAGAAGTCCGAGCATTGTTACAAAAGGAAGCAATAGAACTAGTACCCAACCATCAAAAAGGAACAGGTGTTTACTCCCTGTATTTCCTAATTCCAAAAAAGGACAAACCACTGAGACCCATATTAGACCTCAGAACACTAAATCTTTACATCAGATAAGATCACTTTCGCATGGTGACACTTCAAGACCTGATTCCCTTGCTCAAACAGGACTACATGTCAACATTAAATCTCAAGGATGCTTATTTCCACATGCCCATACCTCCTTCCCACAGGAAATACCTGAGGTTCGTAATCCAAGGCGTGCATTACCAATTCAAAGTGTTACCGTTCGGCATAACAGCCCCAAGGGTATTCACAAAATGTCTTGCAGTAGTAGCTGCTCACATCAGGAGACAGCACATGCATGCATTCCCTTACTTAGACGATTGGTCATTAAAAACCAGCACTCAGCAACAGTGTCTTCTACACACAAACTACGTCATAGAAACCCTTCTCTATTAACTACCAAAAATCACATCTACATCTGTGTCAAATACAACAATACTTGGGAGCAACAATCAACACACAAAAAGGGATTGCCACTCCAAGTCCACAAAGGGTACAAGCCTTCCAAAATGTAATACTAAACATGCACCCAAACCAACACTATCAAGTGAGGTTTGTAATGAAACTCCTAGGCATGATGTCTTCCTGCATAGCCATTGTCCCAAACGCAAGACTACACATGCGTCCCTTACAACGATGCCTAGCAACACAATGGACACAAGCACAGGGTCAACTCCAAGATCTAGTGTTGGTAGACCGCCAAACACACTCCTCGCTTCAATGGTGGAATCCTATAAATTTAAACCAAGGGCGGCCATTCCGAGACCCAGTGCCTCAATACGTGATCACAACAGATGCTTCCATGATAGGGTGGGGAGCACACCTCAACCAGCACAGCATACAGGGACAATGGGACTTTCAACAAAGGCAACTGCATATAAATCATTTAGAGCTGTTAGCAGTGTTTCAAGCATTGAAAGCATTTCAACCGCTAATAGCCCACAAACACATTCTTGTCAAAACAGACAACATGACAACAATGTATTACCTAAACAAACAGGGAGGGACACACTCATCACAACTGTCTCTTAGCACAAAAGATTTGGCATTGGGCGATTCACTATCACATTCGCCTAATAGCACAGTACATCCCAGGGATTCAAAACCAGTTATCCGACAATCTCAGTCGAGATCAACAACAAACACATGAATGGGAAATTCATCCCCAGATACTACAAACTTACTTTCAAAGCTGGGGAACACCACAAATAGACCTATTCGAAACAAAAAACGCAAAATGCCAA
The DNA here is from genome assembly GCF_031143425.1 of Pleurodeles waltl. Lineage (NCBI taxonomy): Eukaryota > Metazoa > Chordata > Amphibia > Caudata > Salamandridae > Pleurodeles > Pleurodeles waltl. The sequence continues at coordinate 255,869,321 of NC_090436.1, forward strand.
AACTTTGCGTCCAGGTATCCACACCCTCAGTCCAAGGGCAATGCGTTATGGATGACTTGGTCAGGGATATTTGCTTACGCTTTTCCCCCCTCTCCCACTCCTTCCTTATCTAATAAACAAATTGAGTCACAACAAACTCAAACTAATATTAATAGCACCAACCTGGGCCCGTCAGCCATGGTATACAACACTACTGGATCTGTCGGTAGTACCTCATATCCAACTACTAAACAGACCAGATCTATTAACTCAACACAAACAACAGATCAGATACCTGAATCCAGCCTCGCTCAGTCTAGCAATCTGGCTCCTGAAGTCTTAGAATTTGGACATTTAGACCTTACACAAGAATGTATGGCAGTCATTAAACAAGCTAGAAAACCTACTACAAGACACTGTTACGCAAACAAATGGAAAAGATTTGTTTATTACTGCCATAATAATCAAATTCAACCATTACATGCTTCTGCAAAAAACATTGTAGGCTATTTATTACACTTACATAAGTCAAAACTAGCATTTTCTTCTATCAAAATACATCTCACAACAATATCTGCCTACCTGCAGATTACACATTCAACATCACTCTTTAGAATTCCAGTCATCAAAGCATTTATGGAGGGTTTAAAAAGAATCATACCCCCAAGAACACCACCAGTTCCCTTGTGGAACCTCAATATTGTATTAACAAGACTCATGGGTCCACCATTTGAACCCATGCACTCTTGTGACATGCAATACTTAACCTGGAAAGTAGCCTTCCTAGTAGCTATCACATCTCTTAGAAGGGTAAGCGAAATACAAGCATTCACTATACAAGAACCCTTTATACAAATACATAAAGTGGTGCTCCGTACAAATCCAAAATTCTTACCAAAAGTTATATCACCGTTCCACCTAAACCAAACAGTGGAACTCCCAGTCTTTTTTCCACAACCAGACTCAGTAGCCGAAAGTGTCTTTCATACATTAGACATCAAAAGAGCACTAATGTATTACATTGATAGAACAAAAACAATTTCGCAAGACAAAACAATTGTTTGTAGCCTTCCAAAAACCTCATGCAGGAAATCCAATATCCAAACAAGGCATTGCCAGATAGATAGTGAAATGTATTCAGACCTGCTATATTAAAGCAAAAAGAGATCGGCCTATTACGCCAAAGGCACACTCCACTAGGAAAAAAGGCGCCACAGTGCCCTTTCTAGGAAATAAACCTATGACAGAAATCTGTAAGGCAGCCACATGGTCTACGCCTCATACATTCACAAAACATTACTGTGTAGATGTGTTAACAACACAACAAGCCACAGTAGGGCAGGCTGTATTACGGACATTATTTCAGACAACTTTAACTCCTACAGGCTAAGCCACCGCTTTTGGGGAGATAACTGCTTACTAGTGTATGCACAGCATGTGTATCTGCAGCTACACATGCCATCGAACGGAAAATGTAATTTACCCAGTGTACATCTGTTCGTGGCATGAGACGCTGCAGATTCACATGCGCCCTCCCGCCTCCCCGGGAGCCTGTAGCCGTTATAAGGTGATGAAACTTGTACATTTGTAAATATATACTATTCTTTATACACATTATGTACACACATACTCACTCCATTGCATGGGCACTTTTACTATATACACAACTCCTACCTCACCCTCTGCGGGGAAAACAATCTAAGATGGAGTCGACGCCCATGCGCAATGGAGCTGAAAGGGAGGAGTCCCTCTGTCTCGTGACTCGAAAAGACTTCTTCGAAGAAAAACAACTTGTAAACACTCCGAGCCCAACACTAGATGGCAGGATAATGCACAGCATGTGAATCTGCAGCGTCTCATGCCACGAACAGATGTACTCTGGGTAAGTGACATTTTCCATATATATGTGTATGTGTGTGTGTGTGTGTGTGTGTGTGTGTGTGTGTGTGTGTGTGTGTGTGTGTGTGTGTGTGTTAGAAAGTGGAATGTGAAGTGAAGCCCCCCCACCCAAGGATATGGAATTGTTAGAGGGAAGCTGGAAGAACTAGGAGAGCAGGGATGGGTAAGTACCTGGCCTTCCCAAGAACTAACAAGAAGACTTAGAAAAAGGACTAAGAAAGAACAGGACTGGTAGAAGATGACCTGCAAAAGAAGGGGACAGAGTCAAGTCCACAATGGAGTGTCCAGTGGGGGTAGGAGCTACAACTCACCCTTCTGTAGATTAAGATCCTGGTTGACGGGGGAGGAAGAAGACCATCTGTGGAGCCCAGGAGCTGAAGATGAGTCCTTGGAGTGGTGCAGATGGTGTCCCACGTCTGTCCTTGGGTCGCAGATGGTCAGTGGTGTCGGAGAACCACCAAGAAGCCTTTGCAAATGCAAGAGGAGCAAACGAAGAGTTGCAAGACTGAAGAGGACCAGCAAGGTCCAGAGGACTCGACCCTCACAGGGGAGTCTGGGGTGACCCTCAGCAGTCGGGAGAGTCAGCAGAAGCAGTCGCAGCCCTCATAGGCTACCCACTGGCAGCAGGCACAGTAAGTTGCAGTGAGGCCCAATCAGAACACCTGGAAAGGAGTCCTACATCACTAGAGTAGCAGAGAGGAGACTGTGCTTCCCAGGATGAAGTGCTGGTGGCTTGGGCTTCTCGGAGCCTGAAGATCCCTTTGAGTAGGAGACAACAAGCCTTGGTAGCTACAAGAGTTGCGATGTATAGGGGTACTGTCCTGCAGGGAGAGACAAGGGCTTACTGTCTCCCAAGTTGGACAGTGGGCAGAGAGGACCAAGGGGACCACTCCGTACCACCACCTGTGATGCAGGATCTGTGCAGTTTGAGAGGAGAGCATATACATATACATGCAGCCGGGCGTCGTTGCTTGAGGTGCCTGCAGATGCAGCAGAGATTCCTTCTTCCTTCTTGGTGCAGACTGAAGTCTTGCCGACCTCAGAGGATGCACAGCCGGGGAAACCATGATCTTGGTGCAGGCTGAAGTCTCGCCTACCTTAGAGGATGCACAGCTGGGGAAATGTTGCAGTTGGTGGGAGGAGCTGAAAAAACAATATTGCAAAGCGGAGTCGTTGCTCGAGTTGCAGTCTTTTCAGTTCCTGAAGAGTCCAATTGTGATTCCACTTGCCAGAAGTAGAAGCAAACGATGCAGAGGAGTCCTGGTAGAGTCTTGCACGTTAACTCTGGGGACCCACCTTCAAGGGAGTCCCTAATAGCCCTAAAAGGGCTTGGCCACTCAGATGTTCCCAGGGGCCTCTGCACACTTTAGTTTCAAGATGGCAGAATTGAGTGGACACCTAGAGGAGCTCTGGGCACCACCCCTGGATTAGTGATGGACAGGGAAGTGGTCCCTCCCTTTTCCTTTGTCCAGTTTTGTTCTAGAGTAGGGACCGGGGATCCATGGGCTGGTGCAAAAAAACTGATTTATTCAAGGAGGGCACCAAATGTGTCCTTCTACCCCTCCCAAGCCTTGTAACACCTATTTCCAAGGGTGAGGGTGTTTCCTCTCTCTCCAACAGGAAATCATTTGTTCTGCTTTCCCCTGCTTGTGCTGGTCAAAGCAGCAGAAGGGAAGAAACCTGTCTGAGAGGTGGCAGCAGCCCGAGGTTTACAGAAAACCCTAGAAGACTGGGGGGTGCAAAACTACGGTGGGTCCTCTAAGGAACCACCAGAGTGCATGGTATCATACAACCCATACTGGCAACAGTATTGGGGTGTGATTCCAACATGCTTGATACCAAACATGCCCGGGTTCGTAGTTACCATTATGTAGTTGGATTTAGGTAGTGACCTGTGCCCAGTTTACTGACAAAATGGCTTCCCCACACTTACGAAGTCTAGTGTAAGGGAGCTGGTGTTTGTAGGTGCATCTTTGCTCATGCAGGGGTGCCCTCACACACGGGGACCTGCGCCCTGCCCTCTGGGCTAGGAGGGCCTTCTATAGGGGTGACCTGGTGCAATGACCTGTAGTGAAAGGGTGCATGCTCCTTTCCATGAAGTCTGCAATGGCAAGCCTGCAGACACATTTTGCATGGGCTCCCATGGGTGGCGCAATACATGCTGCAGCCCTTGGGGAACCCCTGGTGCCCCAATGCCCTAGGTACCCAAGTACTATACACAAGGGACTTATAAGGCTGTACCAGTATACGCATTGTGGAGTGAACAAAAGTCCTAGGCAACCAAATTTAGAGGGAGAGAGCAGAGTCACTGGGTTCCTGGTTAGCAGGGTCCCAGTGAAAACAGTCTAAGCACACTGATGGCAAGCAAAAAGTGGGGGGTAACCATGCCAAAAAGATGGTACTTTCCTACACCCCCCATGGTCTACAGGGATGTTCCCCTTCCTTGAGAGCCTGACAGCACACACATCTTGCATCCTGTACCTGTCCAGTAACCCGTAGAGGTGTACCAGGCATGACCACAATCCCTATCCTAGACCTAGCTTATAAAGTGATGGTGGCAGCATAGCCTGTTTTAGAAGATTAATACTGTTACCAGCCCTTTTTACTTGTATTACTGAGAGTGAGAATTACCAGCACTTCTTGTGTAAAGATCGACTGTCATATGTATGCCCAGACCTTGTACTCGCACCTTGTGTATATATAGAGTCTCTGGTGTGTGCAGCACATGTAAAGTGGTAGAGTTGCGTAAGTGGGTACTGAAGCCAGTGGGATGCAATTGGATACCCCTGGCCTGGCATAGAACAACGTAAAGGATGAGGACTGCTTACCCAGACAGTGGAGATAGTGCTACCTTTAGAAATGTTGTGAGGACTTTTATTAGCAGGGCATTCTTCAAGAGCACTGTCATTTGGTTGATAATATGGATGAAGGGTGGGACTGCAATTTTATTTGTAAAGTGGCGTTTCTAGGTTAGGCCCCTGCTTTTCAGTCTATCCCTTATTACTGTTTGAGAGAGGTCGATGGCAGGTGCAGAAACCTTGTACGTCATTCTGCCCATGTTAGGGATACTTCAGCCTAGAGATAGCTCCAATAATACCTGCTGTTCCATGCATCATTGTACATCAAGGCTGTATCTGGAGAGCAGCCTAAGGGCGACACTTGAAATAAGAACCATCCTAAACTAGTTCGGATGTTTGAGATAGTTGATTTCCATCCCCTGTCTAGAAAATGTGCATAAAACTGGTACCTTAACTTTGTACCAGGTCTTAGTCCTTCAAGGGGGTTGGGGTGCCTGCAGATGCAGGTGGGATGGCTCCTCCACCCCATGGAAGATGCTAGCTGGTTGGCAAAGTGCTGGACAGTCCTCCCAGTGTTGAGGAGGATGCACAGCTTTTGGATGAGTTGGGTCTTTCTAATTGTTGAGGTACCGTCAGGCAGGGCTTTGTGCCAAATTCTGTGTAGGTCCTCAGTCCTCGCGGTGTTGGCTCTTCTTTGTCCCTTTTTTTGTTCCCAGATAGACAAATCTGTCCGTCTAGTGTCGGGAGACCCCTAAATACTGACTTTAGGGGCGTTTAGAGGAGTGTAGGGTAGTAGCCACTAGGCTACCTGTCCTTGGGGTGTGTACAACCCCTTTATGACCACTTCCTGCGAGGACTGGGCATAATCTTGACCCAGTGCTCCTAGTTTCACCAAAACCAAGAATTTGAAACCCTTTTTCGACTGTCCATTTCAGGTGGCCCACCTTAGGGGTGTGCCTAGTCTGTAAGTGTTACATGCTTTCTGAATACCAAATTTTCCGCCTCCTCTGGTGCCAAATGGGCCTCAGGGCTGAGAGTGGCATTCCCTAGGTCTTGGGGGGAAGCCAGAGCCCCATATCAAAGGGGGCAGAGGCTTTGAATCATCTGACCTTGATATGCTAAATTCACTAGCCATCCTGCTGGAGGGGTGTGATCATCTGCTGCCAGGCAGGCATGGTTCCTGACCTTGAGAGCTCGGCTCTTAACTGCAGGGGGGTCAGAAACTAGTCTGTGGTGGCAGATACCAGTCAGCCAGCACACTTAAGTGACTAGTAGGGATACAGGGGGCACCTCTAAAGTGCCCTCCGTCTGCATGCGTTTATAAATCTGATACTGGCATCAGAATAGATTTATTAAGACAACGTGTTTGATACCAAACACCATTATTTTCAGTGAAGCCATGAGGTAGCTGGGTAACTCGTAGTGACCAGTATGTCTCCTTAAGGTAACTTCCTGATCACTTGCAGTGGAACAAAATGGTTACTTACCAGTAGTAAAAGTTCTGCTGCTCTAAGCATTTTGTAGATTTGCATTCTGTGCATTATTCCACCATCTAGTTGTTGGGTCTGGAGTTGTCCTGCTCTTTGGGCATTGTCGGCGAGAGAACTGGAGTTACAGGTAAGAAACTATTCCTTCTGATTGACATGAAAGTTGGTTATTATCTTAGGCAGGTACTTTGGGTTAGTTCTCAGAACTAATTTGTCCTTGTGGATTTTTAGAAATGGTTCCTGTATTTTTAGAGCTTGCAGTTCACTCACTCTGCGTAGCTGTGTGATTGGGACCAAAAAGGCTGTTTTTAGTGTGACTGATTTTAGGTCCTACTTGTGCTTCGGTTCAAAGGATTTTGCCATAAGTTGTATAAGCACTGTATTCAGGTTCCACAGTGGTGCTGGTATTTCTCTTGGTGGGGCAATTATGTTTTGCCACCTCTAGAAAACTTTTTAAAACGGATGTTGTGAAAAGGCTTTTGTAGGAGGTACTTTTAGAGATGAATGATTTAGGTCTTTATCTGGCAGATGAATTAGATACGTTACACAGTCGTTTGTTTTGTTTTTGATTCCTTATAACCATTTGTTCTACTCCACTGTACATATTTCATTTAGTAGCATAGCACTGCATTGTGGTAGCGGTAGTAAAGTGCCTTCTTTCTAGCATAGTTACTCCCACTTTTTGCCTGATGTCAGTGTGCTTAGACTGTAGTTCACTGAGATTCTACTAATCAGGACCCCAGTGATTATTCTCTGTCCTCTAAATTTGGTTGCTGGTAAACTTTTTACACCCATAATTGGCATACTGGTGCACCCATGTAAGTCCCGGGTATATGGTACTTAGGTACCCAGGGCATTGGTACACAAATCATCTCCCATGGGCTACAGCATATATTGTGCCACCCATGGCAGCCAATGCAAACTGTGTTTGTAGGCCTGCCATTGCAGCCTGTGTAAAGTTGTGCATGCACCCTTTGACCACTGATCCTGGTCTCTACACTTAGACACTATAAGTCACCCTTGTAGTAGTCCGTTCAGCCTAAGGGCAAGGTGTATGCGCCGAAGTGTGAGGGTACCCTTGCATGAGCAGGGTACCCCTACACACCCCAGACTCCATTGTCTGGGCTTTGTAAGTATGGAGAAGCCATTGTAAGTTATGTATTGGACACTGGTCAACACAACTGGTCCAGCTACATAATGGCTTCTCTGAATCTTGGCATGTTTGGTATCAGACATGTTGGAATTCTGCAGCTACACTGATTCCAGTGCTAGTTGCATGATACCATGTACTCTGGTGGTTCCTTAGAGGATCCCCCAGTTCAGCCTATGCAGCCTTACTGGGTCTGGCTGCCAGCCCACACTGCTGCCGACCTCAGACACTCTTCTGTCCTCCTGCTGGTGAGCATAGCTCAAGCAGAGGAAGGCAGAAGAAAGGATTTCCTGCAAGGGAGAGGTGTGACCACCTCACCCTGTGTATAAGGTGTCTAAGGACTGTGGTGGCCTCTGAGTGCCACCAGACTGCTTTGAAGGGCACATTTGGTGCTCTCCTTGCATAATCCTGTTTGCACCAAATGAGGAACCCCCCAGTTCCTGCTCTGGCGCGAAACTGCACAAAGGACCGGGGAGTGACCACCTCCCTGTCCAGCTCCTCCCCTAGGGAGGTGTACAGAGCTCTTCTAGGTGGCCACTTGATTTTGCCATCTAGAAAGCAAGATTGGCGGAGGCCCCTGGGAGCATCTGACTGGTTAGGCCAAGAAGATGACATCCCTAACCCCCTCTGATAGGTGGGTCACTTCAGAGAGTGACCAACGCTCTTTTAGGGTTACTTAAAGGATCCGTCCTGGGTGGATCCTCAAATTTGACAAGCAAGACTCTCCAAGGAACTCCCCTGCAAGACATCTTCTGCTCTTGACCTCTGGAACCACTGCTGATCTACTTTGGATTTCCTTTGCAACATTATTTCTCCTGATCCTGCAAGAATTCTGCAACATCCAAAGCTGTGCATCCTTCAGGGTCACAAGGACTCTGTTTGCACCTGGAGCACAAAGGAATCTCCCTTGGAGTGGAGGATTCCCTCCCCTGCATCCGCAAGCACCTCAAGACAACATCGACCTGCTGGTGGGGGTCTGCTGTTCCACAAACATCAATAGGCTCTACTTCACAGGTGATAAGTCTGTGGCTTCCTCTGGGTCCTGCTAGTCTTCTGACCAACTTAAGAGACTGTAGCCCCTGCTCCTGCCACTGGACCGGAACCCTGGTGCACTGTGATTGTTGCACTTGCCAAGGCTTGTTGACTCTTACTCCAGGAGATCTTTAGACACTAAGAAGCCCCAGGCTTGTTGGTGAACTGGCAGGTCACTGACCCTCCTGCAGCCTGCGGACCGTTGAGGGACAGCTTGTAGGCAACTCCTGGGATCTTCTGCAGCTCCTAGACCCCACAGCTGAGCTTCTTCCTCCACTGACTTGCAAGAACTTCACTTCTAGGTGGGTGGGCATTGCCACCTGCACCATCTGGGCACCTCCAAGGGTGCTGGACTCTGTCACCTTCCTTTTCAGGTCCTCCACGTCTGCACTCTGTCCCTGGGTTCCACCGGTCTGATCCACGGGTCGTGACAGCAGCTGCGCAATCCGAGGATTCCACTGACTTCAGAGAGAGTTCCTTCTCCCCTCTGGATCCGGGTCCCCTGGTGTAGGTACTCCTCTGTCTTCTGGGTATCCTAGGGTGAGGGCTCTCTTCAACCTTCCTCTTGTCAGTTGGTTTCCTCTGAGTCCGCTGGGAAGGGTCCTGAAATACACAAACTCTGACCACTACTCCCTGTGTTAGTCTATGGGATGACTGGGTAACTACCTTGCACCTGGTTGCTGGGGACACTTACAGTGCTTACCTCTGGTGTGTTCATCTATCCCCAGCTGTCTACCACACTTACCCCGCTTAGGTTCACTATTTAACATTCCACTTACTTAGTATATGGTTTGCCCCTCCCCCCATAGGGCCCAGTGTATTTTTATGCTATTTCTGCTGATTCTTTTGTGTATGTATTGCGTTTAGATATCTCCATAGGGAGATATTCCAATGCTAGTCTGGTAGTAGTGCTGTAATAAAGAATTGTTTATTTTTGCAATACTTGGGTGTTTCTTTCTTGTGAGTGAGTTACTGGCTGACTACTGTGGTATCTCAAGTGCTTTACATATCCCTAGGATAAGCTTCAGCTGCTCGTCTCAGCTACCCTGAGAGAGCTTTTGCTATCTGGACACCTATTCACTTTAACTAAGGGTTGCCTGGACTCCGTATAGGGTGCCACACCATAGGTGTATGCCATATACTGAGCCAGCCCCTACAGTAGCTTTCCTTGCTTCCCTAATGATCACCATTATCCTGGTCAGTAGATTGAGATACCTGAATTCTAGGTACTTGGGAGCCATGCCACTAGGTATAAGGTTGCTGGCTCTGAGTGGTACATGTTCCCCTCCTAAACAAAACCAAATCTGCTGACAATGCAGTTTACATTCATTTTACCATTGGACATCTGCACCAGGTCTGATTACCAGGTCTGTCTGGCCCAATTTTGTTTGGTTTTGGAAGTGTTTGGGTTGGTTTCTTGACCAGTTCTCTGCAATATTCGTGGTGTATCATGTTTAAAATCCAGTTGTCGATGGGGATCCTTTCCCATGGTTGTGGATAGTTCCTTATCCTTCCTCCCACTGCTGTTTTGCGGGATTCTGGACCTGTGAGCAAGTCACTTGCTGGAGGCTCCTCCTCTTTGGGGGGAGTAAGGAGGGATTGCCCTCTTTCCTCATGCATGAAAGGGCTGTCTTGCCAGGTGTTGTCACTGCTGGTGGGTGGACTGTTGCGAGGCTTGTTGTGAGCTGCTCTGTCTGCTGTGGTCGGCCCCATTAAGAGTTCATTCTGTCCATTGGTCTGCAGGATATGTTTCTACTTTGTATAAAGATACTCTGTATTGCAGGGACCCCAAAGCCTTAGCAGTTTCATTGTACTTCTCAAGGGTTTGTTGATGATGAATGCCTGAATCACTGATCTAAATCCTGAAATTGTTACCCAGGCTTGTCCCAGTGCACATATGCCTGCTGACCGTGTCTGCCACATCTAGAGCTGACTTTAGGCAAGTGATGGTCACATTGCGCCCTTCCTGCATGAATGTCTTTGCACTTTTCCTGTATCCCTCAGGAAGGTGTTGCATGAAGGATTCCATCTCATCTCGTTGTTGATGTCCATATTTGTTCAAGAGGACATTGGAGCTGACAATCCCCCTCATTGTGTTGCTGCTTCTCTCTCTCCATTTTCCTACCAACCAAAGCCAGCCTCTTGCTTTCCTTCTGAGGTAGTGGTCCTGTTGAATTATGAGCGTTATTCCACCTTCTGGCTATAGCCACAATGATGGAGTCTGCGTACACATTACCTTGAATGTATTTTGGGTCTTGTGCCGAGGGTTTGTACTTTTTTCAACTCATGCAGATACCATTTTAGTAGTTGCTAATTCTCTCAAGGCTTCCCCGCCTTGATCTAAAATGCTGGGCAGCATTGGTAGTTACACGTTCCCCTTGTTGGCAAGCATTAGTTTCCAACAAGATACGAGTCTCCTTTCTCCTCTTCTAGCTGTACTCCATATGTTTCAGCAGCCCTCCTGTTGATGTTATACATCACAAGGTCATCAGTTGGTGATGGTCTGTAGGGATAATTCTCCACCTTCTCTTTGGGGGAGTCTATTCAGAGGTCATCGTCACCCCTGTTCCTGTTTTGGGTTCCCCTGGCTCATAGAACTCCGCTTTGAGTTATTTATCATGTGATTCAGGAGTTTCTGGTATCTCCAATGCTGATTCGTCCTCTTTGCCCTCAAAGGTCATTAAAGATTTTGGCAGAATTCGATAATCTATTAAGGAGTCTTCAAACTCATTATTCAGCTAAAGTAGTGCCTTAATTTCTACCTCTATTCTTCTCTTTTCCTCTCGACCTCCTGCGCCCTGTGTTCTGCGTCAGCAAAAGCCTCGTCATCGATGCTGAGAAAGAGGCTTTTGCTGACGCAGAACACAGGGCGCTGAAGGCTTGCTCTTCCACTTTGTGCTCCTTGAGCAGCTGGGGCTGTCAATGTCTTCAACATCTTGCCTATATCAGTATCTCTGTGGGCCTCTTTTGCTTTCGTCTGACCTTCGGTCTACGTATTTCTTGGTGACAAGGCTGCTGTCTACTGTTTTTTCTGAAAGGTTTTATGTTCTGGGCCTTTCAATGCTTTTGTTACCTTCTTGGTCTTCTTTTTGGCACCCTTTGCAGCTTTTTTTCTCTGCCAGTTTTTCTCCGCATTAGTGTTGCCCTTGAAGTCGAAACCTCTGGGGGGGGCTGTCTCGGCCTCCTTGACGTTGTCTTCATTATTGTTGGCCCTTTTCTGATCTCTGTGGGCCATCCCTGCCTTGTTAGTGTTGGTCCCAATGGGGTAAAACTCTAGCCTCTGTCTTCTGCGTTCCTTCAATGTTTTTGGGATGAATGAAGAGCAGGCTTCGCAGTCCTCGTCTAAGTGATCTTTTGGCAGACAGAGGTTGCAGACCTCGCGGGGGCCTCTCAGTGGGACCTTGGGGTGGCAGTTCGGGCAAAAATTAAAGGACTTTTGTCCATAATCCCCTACCTTGCCTCATTCTCTGACCACATGGTTGTTCCTGGCTGGGGGGGCAGGCTCACCTTCTGTCTTGATTTTCTTTTCTTCCAGGTCTTCAACAAATCGATGCTTTCCTTGAAAAACGTAGGAATTTTCCCACAAACTGTCAGAGCTGTTGCTGCCAGTCTCAAAAGCGGAAAAAAAGAATCTGAAGATGGTTACTATACACAGGAACATCAGGGGTGTAGTCTGACGTCACACACAGGAAGAAGAAATGGTTGTTCGACAACATCCAAAGTGGAAAAAAAAAAAGAAGGAAAAAAAAAGACCGTACCGAACCCAACCACCAAATGACGGAATATTCCACAGCATGTGAATACAGAAAAGGATTCATGCTGCAAAACTAGGCATTAAAGGGACACATCTAATCACGAAGCTGTGCCCTCACGTGTAATATAGTGCACCCTACCTTAGGGCTCTAAGGCCTGCTGTAGGAGTGATTTTCATATAGCACATGCAGTGTACCCTGGGCATGGCATACAGTGAGCGGGCCATGCTGTGTTTTCAGAATGGTTTGCACCATTTCACACATCCTGCACTGGCAGTGTGCATGCAGTTTGTGTTGGTTCCCTACGGTGGCATAATACATGCTGCAGATTCAGGGACCTCCAGTACCCATGCCTGGATACCAGGGGTACCATTTACTAGGGACTTCCAAGGGTGCTAATGTCCTTGCCAATTGGATTACAATTGAACATTTGTCTTGTTTTAGGGGAAAGAGCACTGACATTGGGCCTGGTTAGCAGGGATCCTGTGTACTGCTTATCAACAGCATCAGTACCAGTGAGCAAAAAGTGGGGGTGACCATGACAAAAAGTGGCACTTTTCTATAGTATTTACCTGACAGACTATCTCCCAGAGTTAAACTTACCTCATCTGAAGCCTACCCTTTCCGTAGTAGGAGCTGAGGGTTAGCTTGAGTGCTTGGACCCTAGTTTGGCCGCCTGTAGTTAGAGCAAAGGAGTCTGCCAGGAATTGCAGGATAAGTGACTGTAGAGGGGGAGAAGCTGTGTGTTTCCTGAGGCTATTCAAACAAGTGGACTGTTGACAGCGTGCTTGGAGCAACCCATGCTGAGGAATGTCACCCTGGTCTCTCATACCCCTGGTGTGACCTATCCTATGTAATCTCATTTTTGATCAATACATTTTCAGTGCTTTTACCTGCAGATTCCTCATCTTTTGAATATCTCCAGGCATCAGTCTGTATCTGGAAAGTTTGCAAAAGCTCTCCAGTGTTGGTGCTGGCTCCATCTTGATGCTGGATGCGGCACAGGTGTAACATTACTGTAGTGAAATAGCGTCACCCTGAAGCTCTGACATCCTTTCCCTTTTTTCTTAATGCCCTTTGACTCCTATCCAGAACTGCTCTTGTGATTGTTCACATTCTTTGATATTTCCACAAAAAAGTCTCTTGTGCAGTTCTTAGGGATGTTACCCCCCCACTCTGGCTAAAAATCCTGCTATTCCTGTCATGGACAGATGTCCATCACAGACCCCCATAAGGGTCTGCCTGTGGTGCCTGGGGCTGCAGCGATAGTTTTGTATTGCTTTAAGTGCAGTTTCTCACAAGACAATGAAGGAGCAAGAAGCCAAGCTTTTAATGGCTCACAGGCATGGCGAACGTCAGGCATGACGCAGTTCGTGGTCGAGGTCAGGCTGTAAGGTGCTCTCTTCTTCAACCTCCAAGTCATCGAAAGAGGAAGCCCAAGAAGAGAGAATGGACCAATTAACCTGGTCAATGCTGTTGAATTGAGAGAATGGACCAATCAGCCTGGAAAATGGTATTGAAATGATAAAGTAGGCCAATAATAGTATAATTACTCCAGCTATTTAGTATTTCTACCTATACATGTGCTTGAAATGCTGTTCGTTCCCAGTTTGTTATTGCATGCCGAGTTGAGCTGGTGAAGAAATCTAAGCAAATCGAGTTGCACCCTGCTAAAAGGTCTATAGTGCTCATCCTTTGCTACTGAGTTGACTACATGTAGCCAATGGACCCTACTGATGCACATCAACGGTGTATTCTACATTTGGTTTGGTAAGTACCTGCATGCACGAGGGTGCCTCTGTAGAGAATGGACGACTCCTCACTTCACGTCCCTCCCGAGATAATACAATTGACGTTCTCTGCCTTCAGCATATTCTTCTTTGGAGCTGATGGATGCCACTCCATCCGAGGAGTCTGTGTTGGCAGTGCCAGTGCGTCGTCCGGCTTCTTCTGTGGCACTTGTTCGACCTTCCTCTCAGATCACTCCCATCTGCGTCAGCCTGATACTGCTCCTGATTTCAGTTTGTGTACTGGCTTACCTTGAGTTTCCAGCCCTAGGCACTGACCCGGCATGTTTTCTGCATGCCATGAGGATTATCTCTTTAGGAAGAGGCTTCTAAAACCAGGCCATTCTTAGGATGTCCAGGAGGGAGGCACAAAGATTGGCTGAGGAAACCAGGTACAGAGAGCAATACCAGCCGGGGCCTGCACCATCAGCAGTACTGGTAGACGGTTATCTTTCTAGGGTTGGATTTTCTGAGACTGATTTTCCGACCAGGAGCAAGCTTCTTCTCCCCTTGTGGGAGCAAGTTGGTGTGACCTACCACTGACAAACCAGTGGGTTGGTACAAAGATTTATAGAGAAACTTTAGTGCATGATCAGAACTCTACCAGAGATCATTGGAAAGGAATGGGGCCTTCTCCTGGCATGTCTTATTCTCCTGCAGAGAAATTCCACAGAAGGGGCTACAGTTTAGTTCCTCTAAACTTCTGTTTGGGCACCCAGTACATTGCTTAGTCACCTTAGTCAGAGAAGGGTGGATAGGAACTTTTGAGCTAGAAGGATATGGTGCACAATGTAATTGGCCTCCGGAAGTTGATTGTGCAATACATGGGTCAGGTGAGTGAGACGTGTTGGGTAAGTCAGACTGGTGGAGTTGCTGTGACTGGGTACAAGGAGAAGCCTATTTGTCCAAGAGCTTTGAACTCCAAACACATATCACCAGAAATTGAAGTAAGAAGTTAATACAGGGGTCTGTCATGCATTGTCCAAAGTGCAAGTATCCAAAACCCAAAGGTCAGGAGTAGGATCCACTCTGGTCAGGTAAGAGGCCCAGTGAACTTCTCGACAATAAGAGGCCCGTATTCCATGAGGCCCTTTAGCAGATCATGGAGGGCCTCAAAAGAAGGCTGAGTGGAGGTCTACACCATTGTATATTTAGTTAGTTTATAAGGTAAGTCTAAAATTGGGTCGCAAATGTTTTTTGGTGCTGAATAATACCACCAGGCGATTTTGGGCCCTATTTAGGCAGACACTTATTGGCCGTATGAAGGAACAATAGTGGCCCATAATCTCTTGTTTCAGTTTTTAATGTTACATTAGGGAACGCTAGTAAATGAATTAATTGTTTACCTTCAGGGAGTTTCATTTGGATACATGTAGAAGAGACCCATACTTACAGTTCATTCTCAAACAACCTAGGATGTACAAAAAGAAATCTCTATCCAGAGCTTCTGTGTTTTGGAGCCCATTAGAATGAGCGGGTTGTCCTTTACATGGCAAATAAGGAACAAAATTGGATGAGGAAGCATGCTAACAAGATTTGAGCATCTCATCCTGAAGACAGAATTAATTTAGATTCAGGAACAAATACTGTACTTCGGGTGATATTGTGGAACGTCTTGTCTTTAGCCTTTAAATACCCACTAAACTACCCAGGAGAAGCAGCTTGAAGACAAAGTGGACTGACAGTGCATATGACTTGTGGAAGATAATAGAGGAATAATGTACTGCGGATTTTCGGAGGGTTGAGATGAAAGTTTAAAGATTAAAGTTGCCCATTGTCCAGCTTCTCCTAAAGAGTGCACGTCTTTGTTTTTCCTTTATAGGCCATGAACCGTTCACTTGCCAATGTGATCCTAGGAGGCTATGGAACTACATCAACTGCTGGAGGGAAACCAATGGAGATCACTGGCACGCACACTGAAATCAACCTGGACAATGCTGTTGAAATGATCAAGGAGGCCAGTAATATCATCATTACTCCAGGTGTTTAGTATTTCTACTTATGCATGTGCTTGAAATGCAGTTTATATTCTGTTTATTATTGAATGCTGTGTTGAGCTGATGAAGAAAACTAAGAAAATCGAGTGACTGGCTGCTAAAAGTTCTGTAGTGCTCATCCTCTGCTGTTGAGTTGATTGTGTAGCCATTGGACCCTACTGATGCACATCAACAGCATAGTCTACATTTGTTGCTCTCCACCCCAAGATTGGTAAGTACCCGCATGCACGAGGGTGCTTATTGTCACATTTACTTAGACCCCATGCTTATGTGCTGCAACAATTAGGTGCACCAAGCCTTCCTGGTATCACTAAAACTATAGCCAATATCACTTATGTAGGAGACAATGCAATCACCTTTTCAGCCGTGCACTGCAGAACCAGGAAACAGAGCTTCACATCTTTGCCGGGGAGATGAATAGCTGTATAAATAGCGCAGTTAGACTACTCAGGCAGCAGCCTCCACAGAGGTGTGGACACCTCGTATGAATGGCAATATAGTAAAATCTTGATTCTTCAGCCCTAGATTATGTATTAAATTGCCGCTCCAAGATGCATGCCATCGTTCATTATTTAGCAAGAAAAGTGTGTTCCCCATTTATAAATCATGCAAATATCCCCGTGCATTCAGAGGTCTCTTCTATTTGGCCAGGTACAGAATTCCCAAATACATATTAGGTTTGCACATACTCTTTAGAACAAATACTGTGTTTTTGCACAGTTCGCTAGTGGAAGCATCCTGTGCTAATTTCAGTGCAAACTTGCACTGAATAGTGCAGAGAATGGGGGGAGACTTGCCTTTTTAGGGACATTTGGGAAATCAATTTGAGCTTATTACAGCACTGTCTTGTTTTTCTTGGAAGAGATGGAGAATGTGGTTACCTTTATTCATTCTGTTTTTCTTAATTCTTGTCCAACACTCCAAAATTATTGTTATATCCACTAGGTAGTGTGAGTTCTGCTTTCACAAATCCACTTTCCTTGATCAATTTCTGGCTGATGAAGTGATGGAAGAGTTAATTCTTCATTGTTGGGATTTTTCCGCTTTTGACCAAGTATACTACACGGGGCCCTTGTTTGGTTTGTGGATTTAAATCTAAAGAAATATGGGTGAGAAATTGTAGCGTTTTAAAAGGAAATCCATTTTCCATCTAGCAGCAATCGGGTATAAAAAGCCTACAATTTAAATATGTTTTTTAATTGTTTCTTTTTTCCAAATTCCTTGGGTTTGTTTTGTTTACATATTGCGTTTCCCAGTACTTTCTGGGAGCAATTAACGTTTGGAAAGTGACCAGAGTTAACAATTACAAGGTACATTGTGAAAGCATCAAGTTGAAGTATGGTCTCTCCACCACAAGGGATTTCATTCCTTTCAGTAGGAAACAAGAATAGGGTCAAAGAGGCAGCGTTTCCTGGCAGGCGCAGGTGGTGATTATGCATTTGTGTTTATGGGGGGCTGAGGGGTCGTGGTGATGCTTAGTGGCCGAGTCTGACACCCTTTAGTCATCTGCTTTCGCACACATGATGGACCCTATGTTCCTGGCTGTGGCTGTTGTATGGAGCAGTGCTGCCTCCCTCCTCTCATCACACCCCTTTCACTTGACTCTGCTTTTAACATTCTGTTCCCTAGAGTGGAATTTGAATAGCGATGCGCAGGTTATTAGTGATCATGTTAAAGTGTTGTAAGCTGAGTAATTACCCCACGAAATGATGCCGTGTTCCTTTCATACAATTGAGGCCTCCTCGAGCGTTTCCCCACGTGTGCTACAGGCTAGCGGTTTCGAAACCCAGGGTGAGCTGGAGCAACCTTTTAATTTTGAAGGAGAATTTGTTGCAGTTTCTTAAAGCCTGTACCACTTGGCATTGCTCTCTGAACTAGGAATTCCTTTGTACAAAGCGTTTCTTGACAGATCTTTACAGCCCTTTGGAGACTCGAAACGTAGATGCTGATATTTAACATTCTGGACATTGCTACTGTGAGTCATTGGCCCTGAAGAATGAGGAAACATAGACCTGCTTTGTTCTCATGTGTTTAAAGAGAGCGCTCTTCATCCTGTCTCGGGCTTCTCTTTTTCTGTGAGGACAGTGTACAAAGAATTCTCCCAATAACTTTAAACTGACTATTAAATGAATCCATAAGCCAGTCTAGTAATAAAGTGAAGGCGAGCAGCCTCCGTGACCACATCCATGGAACTATTCAGGCTGGGTTTTTCGGGTGATTGTGCATTCAGTCAAACTAGTTAGCCAAAACCCATGTGTAGTAGTTTAGCTTTCAGTCTACTGGCACATACCGGGAGGGCGTTATCACTTAGAGGGCTTTCTACGAGCCTTTGGAGCAGTCATCGGAGGGGCCACCGGAAGAACCCTAGGAAGCCTCTGCCTCACGCTTGCGTCGTCTGTGCTGGGGCCTTTGAATTATTAACATGAGAATCATCCAGTTATGACTGAAGAAGGATGAAATTATATCCTGTAATAATGTGTTCAACATTTGTATGTTATTTCTGTGTATGTATTGGAAGGTTTTTTCCCACCCTTCCTATGTAGGGATTAAAGTGACGCTCTGACGCAACATGGGGGTTATTTTTATTTATTTGTGCTGGGGTTGTGCAGTACTGCGCTTCATAGAACACATTCAGTGGTACTCCCCCATATTACTGTTGTAATGGACAACACTGTGGAAATCCAGAGCTAGAAATGAGAGCGTTAGGTGGACACCATGTAGATAATTTTGCTGCCACCCTAGGACTGTGAACATACTTAGGGCCTCATGACGAGGACCCCGGCGCAGGAATACTAAGGGGCCAGCGTCTGACAGCTTTCACAGTATTTCTCCTAGAATGGGAAATAGCATATGGCCCTGGTAGAATTAGGTTAACAAATCTGCATGTTTTCACCTACCAGGGTGATAACACCCAACTTTACAGCTGCTGCTTAGCTATGGAGGAAAGGCTGAGCAGGTTTGAGGAGAGTGATGGGGGTACCTGTACAGGGGTGTGATATTGTCAGACCTGGTAATTCCAACCGGAAACCCCAGGTAAATGAGAATGGCCCTGAGCAGCATTTGTTCCACCAACCTCCCCCACCCCTAGGATAATGCTACGAGTCACTAGTAATAATCCAGGTGGTGAGACTGCGTGGAAATTGTACATAAGCACCCCAAAGGCTGTACAGTTCAATGTATGCAGCTATGTTGGATAGGTAGTAGTTGCTAGCAAAATGGTTCCTGAATAGCATTGGAAGCTAGACTAAAGTCTAATCCTTTGAGGGTATGTGCTTTTTAGTGGGATCTGTGCAGAACTGATCACATTGTTTGCTTGGATGCACTAGTGAGAATGTGCACTCTTACCACTGTGATAGAAGTGTACAAAGAGGCATGAACCTCCTTGAGCAGTTCTTTCCTCAGCACTAGGGAGGGACCTTTGTGATTAGTAGAGCCCTACTGCTTGTCTTCTCCCTTCCACTGGTTCCAGGGCTCCTACTTAAGCTGCGGGTTGTCGTTTTATACAATGAAGACGTAGCAAATTTGAAGTCTAAGGAGGTGACGCGCGCCAGCTCATTTTATAGTATCTCAGCTCCTTATGCCCATGATTCAAGAGCAGACCTTGTTCAGGCTAAACATTGGAGGGTTGCTTGAGAAGATGGTTGGAATATATTTTGAAAGGCATTCCGTGGATGATCTAGGATAGACTTTCTCTCGTCCAACTTTATACAATAACAGGACTCCAGCAGTCAGATAATATTTAGCTTTTGCTGTGTTTTATGCCAGAGATTTCTCCAAGATACCTACTGAACTAAACCAAGGTGGTAGGAGTTCACCATTAAGGGATGTTATGCAATTATGAAATGCTTGCACGACACGTTGTATGCACATTTCTGATATTAAGAATGGTAAGGATTAAGGGCCTTCCTAAAAAAAATTATATTCTCATATGCTTATTTTCTAACACTGCTTCTGTGAATGCTACAACTCTAGCTTCTACTTTCTAGTTAAAGGATGCACTAGGTGGTTTATTTACGTTCTTAAGTTAAACATAATTTGTCTTTTTCAGGGTATGGTCTGTGTGCAGCTAAAGCTCAGTACCCCATTGCAGACTTGGTAAAGATGCTTGGAGAAAATGGCAAACATGTGAGGTCAGTGACACGTGCAAGTATAGGCCGTTTCATATGATAAAGGAATGTCTGGATTTTTCACAACCTTTTTCAATTAAATAAATGGAATGTTTAGTAATTGGTGTTAATGTAAGATGCGTCCCCTGTGCTGTAATTTTCAACCTTTTTATATGCTTGGAAATGTTTGCTACTTTAAAAAAATAATGAACTTCCGCATAGTTAAGGATTCTGTCTGGGGTACAGAAGTATATCTTAGTTAAACAAAAAACCCTGAAATACTTGTATATGTGTATATGATACTCCCTCCAACGTTTCTAGATGGTGTGGAAAATAAGGGCATTGAGGCAAAAATTATATTGGGAAGGACACTTATTTTTTAAGTGGAAGGGATACAAGCAAGACTTGCAAGGAGGTGGAACTGCCAGGTGTGTTAGTAGCAGGACAAAGCTGAGGGATTTGAATGATCATTTAGGTGGAGTTTGAGTAATCGAAATGCAAGTTGCTAATATTCTAATATCCCTGCAACATGGAATACTTTGTGTGACCGTAGGTCAGCAGCCTTCAGCTGTTGACTTTGCCAGTGATATTCACATTTTTGACGGGCCAGTAGGGAAGTTGTATGTTTATAGTGTCATGCAATGTTGGCAAAGCAAGAGAAGGAACAGCTCTTGCGTCATTGCAGGAAATAGCCGGGTTTCACTTCTCCGGCTCTGGCATCTAATCTTGCAGGGAGAAAGGGGCTAGCATATGTGTTCTCTGAAAGGGTAGTGCAAGTCTGCATGTTCTCCCAGTCTGGATATAGTGCTTCCCCGCAAACATGCACCACTTGAGCAGCTGTTTCAAAGCACTAACAAGCTGTAAACAAGACTCCGCAATTCCAGCAGGGGAACATGAGACCCTGAGCACCATACCTGCCCCTCTGGTTTTGTTTATTTTCACTGTTGCCTGTCCCGTTCAATTCTTACAACTATATTACTGTTGCAAGATGGCAGCCACAGCCACATGCTGAATCCGACAGCAATCTTTCTCCACTAAAATTACCATGTAGTCTACCTTTGGCGGTCTCCAGAAACCACATACCCTAGCTCCTGCAAGAGGATGACCCTCAAGGTCTTCAGACTCTCCTATGCATTCCGCTGAAACACCCTGGTCAAGACAAACCTCTTCATCACCCCAATGCCACAGCTAGGAGGAGGCAGAAAGCCAATGCTGGAGGAGCCACAGGAGGATGCCTGCTACCCATTGTCTGCCCCCTTATCTCTGCTGAGGTCCACCATTTTCTAACAAGACTTCCATACAGGCCTCTGCAGGCCCCTCCCGGCTTTGGAGAGTCCTTCTCTAGGTTGCAGGTACGTTCCAGTTGTGCAGGACCAGAGCTCCCCCAGACAACTTTGAGTAAAGGAAGCAGCAGCACCAAGATGTGCCCGCCTTCCTGCAGCGGAACAGTCACACCCAGTAAGGTAAGTGGCCTGGAATTTGTTGTTAACTGCTTTTAGAAATTGCACAACGGGTAGGAATAAAGAGTCCTTCAACTGTCAAAGTAGTAATTTCTTCTTTCTCAGTATTGAGTCACGCTTCACAGCTCACCATGCCAGTGAAGTTATTAACCAGTCGTCAGGGAATAAAACAAACACCTGTAAGGTGTTTCTCGTTATAAACTTTTTGCTGACAGGTTTTCCATATTGCCTCAGTGACTGTCCTTTAACATGGACACCAGCGATCCTGATACTGAGTTACTCGTTCATCTTTTGAACATTGTCTTTAAGACCAGTGGCCCTGACTCATTTGAGCTTACAGTCCTCACTACATGTAGCCATTCCTCCAAGCTCTGTTAGCACTGTTGTATAGCTATTTTAGCCATGTTATTTAGACACGTTATTTTAGCAACTAGGCCTGACGACGTGCACTTTAGCCCAGTTACATTTTATTAAGCTTCATATGTATTTTAGTACAGACCACATTTGCAGTGCTGTTTTATTTTCTTTATCTCGTTGTTCTTTCGCATGGGAAAGCATTACGTTTCTAGCAGGATATTCTTTTCACTTCGTGCTTTCCTCAAGGCTGCAGCCCCATAGATTTGTCGGCAAAGTGGTACGCTATGTCTCCAACATACACATTGTTACGTGGGGGCATTTTCTCAGAACATCAGCTGTTTTATTATAAAAACACTTCTTAGTCCCATACATGTTATAGGGAGATTGCAGCCAGATGACCACAACTGCATGCTGATTGCCTTTGCTACAGCTGCTTGCTTAGACTACCAGCATCCCTGGCATACATGGGGATGGTGTCTTTCTAGAAAACAGGCTTCATTGCCCAGGTATGTGGGATGTCTTCCTGGGGAGGTGGCGGGGGGGTTGGTGAGAAGGGACCTGAAGGATGGATTAGGGTTTATCACACTGTGCTTTAACATAGCTTAGGTGGGAACCACATGTATTATGCATATTGACAGTATGGTGGGACTTTTCTTGTGTTTCACTTTTTTTTATCACCATTTTGCTTTTAGTGTGTTTTTATCATCCTAGTTATTGCAATTCATGCAATTTTAGCAAAGATGTAGTTAATTCAATAAACCTTATTAAACCATTATCTGCCTCTGTTTGTCTTTGCATATGTGAGACTAATGTAACTGAGAGAAAAGGATGAGATCTGGTTGACCACATTTCCTGAGGAGTTATTTCTGTCATGCTACCTATTGCCACAATCATTCCTGCTCTTGGGCAGAGATGAGGTGCTGCTATTTAGCCAGAAGACCCGGATTAGGTCGATAGTTGTCACATGGTGTGAGATTGGACTCAGTTCTGCACAGTTCAGGTGATTCTGCCACCCAAATCCAGTAGCCTCATTATGATAATGAGAACCTACGTGACAATTTCTGACCAGTTATAAATTATGAACATGCCTTCATTCAGGTAAGTTAAATCCTGAACTGGGTTACTGTCCTTTATAGGCAGTTAAGTTACTTGAAAACATGTCAGACTAACCTTTTAAGGTTGAAAAGAATGTGTATCGTCTTCATACATAAAATTTCGTACAGACAATTCACAGAAAAATGGAAAACCAGATTTTGCTGAAAGAATCTACCTGAATTCACACACAGTGCATCATTCTGCCATCTAGTGGCTGGGTCAGGAAATGTCTATTTTTTTTTCTTTCTTCTCTTTTTATCCCCCCCCCTTTTTTTTTTTTGTAGGAGTCATTGTCGACGATTTGATGGAGTGTCCCTGCCCTGTTAAAACAGAATTACGCCCCAAAAGCTCCAGTGTACATGGTCGCTAACTTCAGATTATTTTTTTCGTCTTTAGGTCTGGATGGAGAGGATCCAGCTCTGTGATGATTTGGAGAAGTAGGGTTTTCTTTTAGAACTGAAAGGCTGAAAAAAGAGGGGAACCTCTCAAACACGTGGAAAAGCTGCGAACACAGAGGAACATTGAGGATTGCCAAAGACACTGGGTTGGATCACACAAAAGACTCGGGGCCTTAGTATGACTCTGGCAGCCGGCGGTAACACTGCCATCAGGCTGGTGGTGTACTGTCAGTGGATTGACCCTGGTGCTTTAGCCAAGACCATACCGTGGCCCCTCCAACATACCGCCAGGCGGCATAATCCCCAATCGCCAGCCTGTCCATGGCGGAAAGGCATGCAGTAAGGGGGACTTGGGGTGCCCCTGCAGGCCCCTGCACTGTCAATGCACTTGGCATGGGCAGTGCAGGGGCCCCCAGGCACAACCCCATCGTGCATTTCACTTCCCGAATTTCGGGTAGTGAAATGTGCGACGAGTGCTGCTGCACATCAGCCTTGCCGCCGGCTCTATTATGAGCCGGCTGCAATGTTGATGTGACTTTTCCACTGGGCCAGCCGGCGAAAATGCTGTTTCCATCCGCTGGCCCAGCGGAAAAGTCATAATAGGGAGCCACATATACCGCCAGCACTGGCGGTATAGTGGTGCCCACGGCTTCAGCGGTCTTCTAGTAAGACCACCGAAGTCGTAATGAGGGCCTCAGTCAAACATGTAAACATCCTAGAATTCAAGACAGTGTTCCTATGGTGTGTTTCTAACCAATATCACTCAGCTTGGCAGCATGGTTCTTGAATATCTAGAATTCAGGCACATCTAGCTGCCAAAAAGAATCCTGGAGGCTCTCAAGAGAAGGAAGAAGACGGACAATTGTGTGCCAAAGACATTGGCTCTCAGACTACTTCGGAGGATGCAACAGTCCTGAAATAACTTGCGCACCTTTTGGACAAAGGACTCGCGTCAGTAAAAGCACATCTGGTGGCTAATGTGGTATATGTGAGGAGCATAATAGGAAGATGTTTTAGTCAAACACCAGTGATTAAAAGCTTTCTGGAAGTAGCAAAAGGATAGCGCCAACCCCCACAGTAAATATGAATCCAAAATTCCTGCCAAAACTGTATAAAACTTTCATGTCAGTCAAACAGTGGAACTGCCCTGGTTCTTCCAGAATGCAAAGTCACAAGCAGAATGTACCCTATACGCAATGAATATCAGGAGGCCAAAAATGTACTACTTACAGTAAAAAAAATTATATGGAGGAGCAATCAGTTTTTTTGTCTTTTACTGCAGCAACCAAAGGGTTACCAGTAACAAAGGGAACTCTAGCTAAATGGATACTCCAAACGTTACAGTGGTACCACACAGTTGCGGGAGTGAGACTAAAGGAATGACTGAAGGCACACTAAATGAGGAAAAAAGGGGCAGCACTGGCCTTCCTAGCTAATATCTAAATCTAGAGCATCTGCATGACAGCTACATGGTCCTTTGTGCTTACTTTCACTACGGTATCGTCATCCAGGCAAGCCAAGGAGCACAGGTGGGACAGAAAGTACTAACAAAAAAAATGTTAGCCAACTCCTACTCTTTCTTTACTCAACCTCTCACAGAACAGGAGAATACTGCTACATAATCTATGCAGAGCATGTGAATCCACAACGATTCAAGCTGCAGAACGAAATGTTTTAATTACCTGTAGGAGTAAGCTCAAAGGCTTTCTGGATTCAATTGGGACCCTCCCGGCTCGCAAGAAAATAAGTGCGGACATTGGCAGAGGTAGAATAGGACAGTCATAACAGCACAAGGGAAGCCATATATTTAGAGATACCTGCTAAAAAGAATCTGAAGATGGTGACCACGCAGTGGAGCTTCCAGGGCATATGTTTGGCATGGGAGAGGAGGGGGGGGGGGGGGAACACTCTAAATGGTAGATGCCAAATAGTCGAGGGCTACGCCTACAAAAAAAAAGAGAATAATAGATACATTTCCAGACCCAACCACTAGATGGCAGAATAATGCCCAACATATGAATCCAGAAAGTCTTCAATCTTCAAAACTACTCCTATAGGTAAGTAATCATTTTGTAAAGCATGATCACCTGTGCTTATTTCCATTAATAAATCTAGGAATATCAAGAGAGCAGCGCGGCCATCTGCTGCCATCCAAAAACTATCCAAAACAGAGATGACAAACTCTGTACCAATGGAATCCTTCATTTCTCAGTTTTTAACTTACCTGGTACAAAACCTATGCCAAGTAAGCTATTTGCCTGGACGTTTTTAGCAGGAGTAACCTGAATTCTGTGCCTGAATCAACGTAAACGGCTGGTGGAGGGTGGTTGTGAGTTCGGCATGTTAAGTCACTTATGTCCTCGATCCTATGAGACCTCACTGCCTGTTGTCTCTATGCTAACATCCTCCCTGGACTCTCTACAGTGTCCTCCTTCCCGTTGTCAGTGTGCTGCCCTCCTCCCTGGACTCTACGGTGTCCTTCTTGTTGTCCGTGTGCTGCCCTCCTCCCTGGACTCTACGGTGTCCGTGTGCTGCCCTCCTCCCTGGACTCTACGGTGTCCGTGTGCTGCCCTCCTCCCTGGACTCTGCAGTGTCCTCCTTGTTGTCCGTGTGCTGCCATCCTCCCTGGACTCTGCAGTGTCCTCCTTCCCGTTGTCAGTGTGCTGCCATCCTCCCTGGACTCTACGGTGTCCGTGTGCTGCCATCCTCCCTGGACTCTACGGTGTCCTCCTTCCCGTTGTCAGTGTGCTGCCCTCCTCCCTGGACTCTACGGCCGTGGTTCCTAACTTGCGGTCTGGGGAACCCAGGGGGTCCACGAAGAGTCCTCAGAGGGTCCGCTACTGCTTAGAAAATGAAATATTAACAGCTTAGGTCCTTCACCTTCAGTAATGACTCAGTAGGGGGAGACCCCGGATCCCAGTAATGATTCAGTGGGGATCCCTGGGTTCCAGTAATGATAAAGTGGGGGTCCACAGAAGTGAAAAGGTTGGGAACCACTGCTCTACGGTGTCCTCCTTCCCGTTGCCCGTGTGTTGCCATCCTCCCTGGACTCTACGGTGTTCTCTTTCGCGCACCAACCTCTGATTCCCCGATCTTTTAGTTTTTTTGTGAAATAAATATATTTAACAGCCTCCATTAGCATGCGATCGAGTTACAGCACTCAGAGCATCATTGCAGGCTTTCCATTACATGGCGAAATAAGCATTACCTTCGTGCTCGCTTGTTTTACTATTACTGCAGTTTGCAAGCATCGTTTCAATTGTAAAGTGATTTGCATTGCCAACGCTTGCTTATGTCGAGTTGCACACGACACTTAGCCGTTTCTGTGAATACAGTGCCATTTTTATGAAGTCCCGCATATGGCTTGTGTGCATTTATGGCTGAGCAAACAATTTAAGAGAACGCTCTGTGCCCTTCCACCTGGAATAGGCCATGTACGCTTGTTTTTCACTTAGAAGACAACCATAGAAGTATTTCTTGGCGCAAGTGACAACACTGTTAGATGCGCCTTTGAAAATAGTTAAGACCAGAACATCGGCGAAAAAGAAAACAAAATAAGAGGGTAAGAACTGGCTATGACTATCTCCACTCGGTGTCGGATTTCAAAAGAGAAAATGTGAATGAAGCTTAATGAATTTAACTGCAGCATTCGTGAAAATCTATTTCGGCCCGACATGCCTGCGGTGTTTACCTCATTTTTCAAATGATATAAATGCGTATTTACAGTTTGTGGTGATTTGAGCCTTTCATCACTTCAAGGCGCTCCCACGGTGTTCATTGAGTGCAGCTGCCGCCCCTCTCATTTAAGAAGGCCTGCAGTGTTTCAGCACCCGCTCGCACACATCCGCCGCGGAGGAATGCCATGTGTGGACTTACGATTGTCATCAATTAGTTATGCCCCTGGTGTCTAAAGGAAAATTGCATCTGTCCTACGGTCCTCGTTGCTTCGAGGCTTATGACTGACTCAGACAAGGTGCGCTTTTTTTGCTTTATTTTCCTTCCCTCAGCCGCAGTATTCTATCCAACATTGTTGCAGGGCGTATACAGGATCTTTAACACTATTTCGCATTATTAAAAAATGAAGGTTCATTTCTTGGTCATCCGCCTTTGATCTGTTTGACTGTTGAGAGTTTTTGTGCTTGTCACATCTGGCACTTGACGTCTGTCATTTTCAGATAAGTTAAGATGCCTGACTTGTCACGCTGGGTATGATTGTCGATTCCATTTTCAGTCACAGTGACCTATTCTCCCAGCCATTTACGCAGCCCAGTCCTTGGATTCAACGATAATGCCAGCGTTTTTAATGTCGTTCGTGTTACTGATGCCTTTTACATCCCCAGTCATGTTTACTTTCTATCAACAGAACATATTACCGAAAAATAAACCACTGTGTTACCGTGAAGTCCAAGTGGATTTCCGGAGGCCATCTGCAGTCTCCTACGATATCCGTATTCGCGTTTCACTTCCCACCAGCAAAACAATTGTATCAATCCAGTAGGACCATGCGAATTCACCGAGTACATTTTATTTAGCACGTCGGAGAGTTAGGCTCCCTTGTAATGCCTTCGAGTGTTGACCAATAAGAAGCTGCCAAGATCATGAGCAATGGTGGCATTTTTATGAGTTGTTGGTTACTGTCCAGACACTGCAACTGAAAAATGACTTTGCAGCTGATGCAAAGAGTCAGTTATGTTTGTAGTCTCTGAGAAGGGGCCACTAGATTGAATGGGAATCTAAACTAAACGCATATCACAATGTCGCCCTGCCATATTAACATATCCAGACTGTTGACTAGCACAATATGCCTAAGTGTAGAGTATCCGTAACTGCACATCTACGTAGCTTGCAAAAATGTTGCCAACGTATGTTGTGTAGTTACGCATATTAAAGCTATACTTATCTTTATGACGTCGTAGATACTATTTCGAATGTTATTTTAGCAGTGTGCTATTTAAAATTAGGTTTTGTGCTAAAACCGCAAACTAGCTGCCATTTAACAGTTGCGGTGTGCTCAAACGTATTGTAGCTACTGGTGTTGTGCACCTCACTACAATGGCATTACATCCATTCTACATTATCCTTTCTGTATTATTAAAAAAGAAAACTAATAGTTTTGAAAACAGAAACATTGGTGTTTGTCTTGGAGTCAGTAATTACAGGTGTTACTTTAATAACTTTATCAATCCCAACCCATGAGTTTCAGATTGTGAAGCAGCAGGATATTTAACTACTGACTTGCACAGGTTTTTTTTGTTTTTGTTACTCGAATATTGGAACTTTCATATATTCACATGCTTGAATCCTTCCCCGTCGTCGAGAGGGGAGTCCCCGGTGTAATACAGAAGCTATGCCCAGGGGCTTATACAGATTAAGTGCATTAGGCCTTAAAATAAGAAACACATCATAGTAGTTTTGTAAAAAAAGGACCAAAGTCTAATGTCAAGCAATCCAATCACACCACCCTCTAGAACCCTCCTGTGAGAAGCTGACTTCCCTCAGAGTTTCTACCGCACGTCATGCTTAGGAGTCGCCTCTGAGCTCTGCTGAGTGTTTTCTCTCAGATATTCTTTCTGAGGAGAATTGGATTATTTTTCTCTTCAAAAGTTCTTACAAAGTGGGTGCTTCAACCTGACAGCCATGTCGGAGACACCTAAAAAAGTGCTTTTCATAGCCTGTGCTACCTGCATGAAGAAGAGGCTACACGTGGATGACCAGCATAAGGACCGCATATACTGTCTCTGTCCTAACCATAAAACTAGAGACTGCAAGTTATGTAGGACCTTTTCTACTAAAACCCTAAAAGACAGAGAGGGTCGTCTTCTCATGTGCTACAAAAATTAAAAATCCAGAGACAATCCGGTTTCTGAGGAGGACAGTGCCTCCTCTTCTCTGTCTGTTGTCAAGACACTTGTGAAGAGACAGACTGAAGATATGTCGGGGTAACCACCTAAAAAGATTCAAAGAAATCATCTGAGGCGTGCTAAAAAATATGTAGCCCATCAAAAAGGGGGAAATCAAAAACTTCAGATCTGAAATCTGGAAAGAAAGCGGTCTCTGAGCCCCCAACGCCACCATTCAAGCTAAAACATACTTTCAAAAAGCCAGCCTCTGCACTATAGACGGGGACCATCATCGACAGTAGGACCATCGACGGCCCATGCCTCAACTACATCTACTGTCGTCACAATGTCTGTCAGCGGCAACTACTGAATCCTCATCGACAGTCTGGTCATCCTCGTCGATGGCCCACTCCATCTCTTCACTGTTGCAGCAGTCATCGTCAACGTGGCTCACCTCGTCGACAATACTACCGTTGATGCCTCCGTCGACGGAACACTTGTCGGCGCTTCCAATGTCGGCGATAACCTTACCGATGACTGCCTCGTCGACGACGCTTCAACCGTCGGTGGCCTCGTCGGCGACACTTCAACCGCTGACGACCCGTGATCCGTCGGCACTCTCGTTGACAATGTCTCCGTCGATGATCATTTTTTCGACACCGCCATCGTCGACGATGAAGATAACAGCAAAGATACAAAGATTCCTTAGCTCTGTTCTCGTCGACGGACCAGGCTACTCAAAGGAAAGTCAAAAAGTATCATTTGACGCCCTCAAATACATTTCCTAGTTAGGTCTCGACCCTACTACCTTCGCATCTGTTGGATGAAGATGACTAGGAAGAAGATGGTCTCTCTCGGGTGGCCAGCAGTCCCTCTCAGTTACGGGTCAAATGTCAGGAGTATTGAGATGATGATGATGATGACTCTTACTATGACCAGCACTATTATGAACAGCACCAACCAGGGCTGGTAGGTCTCCCTCCTGGCTTCTTGTCCGATTTACAAGCAATGTTAGCGTATTATAGGGAGCGTTCTCTGCCAATGCCTACATCGGTGCATCAGCCAACACTTCTGCTATACCACCAACCCCTCAGCAGTTTCAACAACATTTAACCCCGCCTAGGCCTCAACATTCTCCAAAGTCTACACCTGCGCAGGGGCAACCCTCTTCAGATGAAGATGCTGAGGAAGGGGAGATTCATACAATGAATGACTAATAGGATGACTATTATTCCAGCACCTGCCTCTCCTGCGACACCTGTTGTGGCGTCTCCTCCAGAGGATATCGGTGGCTTCCATAACCTGCTAAAAAGAGCAGCCACACGATTCGATCTACCAATGCCTGCGACTCAGCAGAATTGTTTCCTCTACGATTTCAAGGAGCCTCACAGAACAACGGTTAGGGCTATCCTGATAATGACCTTGTTTGGAGCCAGGGCTTGAAGATAATGCAGAATCCTTCAACGGTTCCTGCAGTGCTGCCTAGGTTAGACAGAAAATAGCAAGCACAGATGATGGTCCTGCGTGCCTCACAGGCCACCCGAAACCGGACTCTGTGATCTCACAAGCTGCACAATGTCGTTCCAGGAATCCTTCCACGCCGTTAACCACACCGCCAGAAAAAGAGGAGCGACGCCTAGATAACATTGGGAAGTGTTTTTCCTCAATGTCGGACATTGTGGTAAGATCTGCCAATTCTCTGGCGCTCCTTGGTAGATACGACAGGCAGCTCTGGTCAGACATGTCCCAATGTTTAGAAGATCTCTCGGAGAGTTCCAAGATGGAGGGATAAAAGGTGCTCTTGGAGGGTAAACGATCTTTGGCAGAAATCATTGATTGCGCACTTGATATCGCTGCCAGGGGCTTTAGGGTGCTTCCTGGATCGGCTGTATTGAGACGCCAGGGCTGGATCAAAGTCACTAATTTCCGCCCCGAAGTTCAGACGAAAAGTTTATGACCGAGAGGCGCTTTTTGGGAAGCACGTCAGTGATGCGCTTCAGGCTATAAAGTGAGGCACGGAGACAGCCAGATCATTGGGCACTCTGCAGTACAGGAAGGTGCCTTTTTGTGGAGTCAGGGGCAGGGTACAACCTTTGTTCCGTGGAGGATACCAGCACTACAGCTATCAGTCTTACTCCACCACATTCCAGGCTTCTAGACCGCAGTATCAGCAGAGGCAGCTGCCCCCACGGCTTACACCAGACCCTACCACAAGAGCAAGCCGGGGCGACAATCTAAAGAAACTGCACATAGGCAATGACTGCTTCCAACCGGTTCTCCCCTACTCTTCTCCTACAGTCTTCCATGGGATATTAAAACATCGTATCCAGCGCTGCCGGCAAATAACCAAGGACAAATGGGTGCTGGATGTAATTCAATTTGGACACCTCTTGGAGTTCATTCTGATTCCCCCGTTAATGCCTCCATCACAGGCTCGTCAAAGACATCTTCGTCTGCTCAGCTTAGAAGTGGAAACCATGCTGAGCAAAGGCGCCATGGAGGTTGTTCCATATTCCCAGAGAGCGAAGGGTTTCTACTCCCGCTTTTTTCTTATTCTGAAAAAATCTTGCTTATGGAGGCCAATCCTTGACTTGTGGGGGCTTAACAAATACCTCAAAAACAAACATTTCAAATGGTCACCCTACAAGACATCCTGCAATCTCTAAACAGAGCAGACAGTCCTTGGAACTTCAGGACGCATACTTCCAAATTCCCATTCATCCACTACACAGGAAGTTTCTGAGATTTGTTATGAACAGCAGACACTTCCAATTCAAGGTCCTTCCCTTTCGGATACGTTCGGCACCACGAATCTTCACCAAATGTTTGGCTCAGTTGCAGCCTCCGTAAGAAGAAAGAAGCACCAGATTTTTCCCTACCTAGATGACTGGCTAGTGAAAGCTCCCGATGTCCAGTCAGCGCGCAGGTCATTCAAGGCTACTGTACGCCTTTTCAAGGACTTGGGCCTTGCTCTAAACAGGGAAAAATCATTGCTCCAACCTTCGACTCGGTTAGCCTTCCTAGGGGCTATATTAGATACACAACAGACCAAAGCCTATCCAACACTGGACAGGCAAAACAAGTTAATCTCCCTAGCAAAGCGATTCCAAAGAAAAACTTTTCTTTCAGTTCATCAGTACGAGTCCTTACTAGGGATCATGTCATCGTGTATAAGCCTCATTCCTCACTGCAGTCTTCACATGCGTCTAATTCAAGAGGAGCTCGACAAACAATGGAAGCAGGCAAAAGGATCCTTCGAGGACTGGTCCACATAACACCACTCATGATAGCTTCTCTCGATTGGTGGACAATTCCCAGAAACATTTCAAGAGGTCTGCACTTCTTGCCACAGATTCCTTCAATGATCGTAATGACTGACGCATCACTGAACGGATGGGGTCCATGCCTGCAGGACCTTTTGGTAATCGGCAAATAGCCCTCTTCTCACCAACTCTTTCACATCAACCTTCGCGAGCTGAGAGCAGTGTATTATGCTTTGCAAGCCTTCCTACTGAGGATTGGCGGATCAACTGTGTTTGTCAGAACGGACAATACCACCACAATGCACTATCCCAACAGCCAAGGAGGAACGCGTTCCCACCTGCTATCTTGAGAAGCGCAGACCATTTGGAAATGGTGTATCCAGCACTTAGTGCACACAATCGCGGAGCATGTCCCGGGCCTGCAGAATACCATTGCGGATTTGTTGAGCAGGTTAGCAACCTTTTCTCACGAGTGGGAATTAGACCAGTGGACACTGGATGGGATATTCGACCAGTGCGGAAAACTGAATCTGGATCTGTTCCCAATTTCCCAGAACGCCAAATGCCAGTATTACGCAAGTTGGCATCACCAACAGGGATCGTGGGGGGATGCATTTTCGATCACATGGTCAGGGATTTATGCATACGCCTTTCCTCTAAACCCTCTGCTCACAAGGGCGATTAGGAAAATAAAGTTGGAACCCTGCCAAATAATTCCGATAGCTCCAGCGTGGCCACGTCAACCTTGGTACACTGATTTACTTCTACTGTCTTCATGTCCACCCATCAGGATCAGACCAATTCCAGAGCTGCTCACCATCAACCAGGGACAAGTAAGACCCCCGGATCCCAAGTTTCTGAGCTTATCGGCATGGCTCCTGAATTCAACTAATTTGGCCTTTTAGTACTACCAGGTGATTGCAGGGACATTCTAACTAAAGCACGGGCAGATAGCACAAATAAATCGTACCACCTAAAGTGGAAACGATTTTGTTTGTGGTGCGAAGCCAGGAATTTACACTCTCTCTCCTCCGCCCCGGAAACCGTGTTACCGTACTAACAGTTAGTACGTTCAGGGCTTGCCCATGTGTCCATCAGAGTCCATCTGGCAGCTATCTCCCGATATAGAAGAATACCAGGCAAACCGTCCTAATGTTCTCTTGAGATTAATAAAGTAATTCTTGAAAGGTCTCTTCAGAACCTTTCCTCGGGTGAAAGCCCCACCTCCAGCATGGCAACTTAACATCGTCCTCAGCCGGCTCATGAAGGAGCCCTTTGAACCCGTTCACAGGGCAGACATCAAGTACCTCACATGGAAGGCGGCTCTCCTCCCCGCCCTTACTTATACAGGAGCCTTTCTTGCAATTAAAAAATGATAGTGATTCTATGCATCAATACCAAATTAATTTCTAAGGTGCCTTCGGATTTTCATATTAATGAGCCAGTAGTGCTGAAGTCATTTTTCCCGAACCCTCATACTACTGCGCAGAGAACCATGCATTCACTCTATCTTAAAAGATGCATCATATTTTATTTGGTCAGAACGAAGTTCTTTAGGAAGACTAACCAGCTGTACATAGCCTTCACTGCCTCTAGAAAAGGGCACCCTGTAACGAAGCAGACTATTTCTCGATGGATTAAGGACACAATCATTTTCTGCCATCAGAAGGCAAGAAGACCATTGCATACGGGTGTGTGAGCACATTTCCACTAGAGCAATATCTACATCCTGTGCACTGTTCGCAGGATTGTCGATACAGGACATTTGTCATGCTGCAACATGGAGGACCGCTCATACTTTCACACAGCACTATTTCCTGGACATGGAGTAGCTCCCAGATGCAGCGGTTGGGCAAGCAGTCCTCAGAAATCTGTTCCAATTTTTCTTCCCTCCATCCGCTTGTTTTGTATTATCTCACATTTTCTATAAAAGTAATGCCTTTATGCTTTCCAGGCTGTAGACCGCAGGAAAATATTATGAGAATCTTGTCATGCTCTTTCACATATAGAATGCTATGTTGCTGTTGAACATGTCGAATGTTATTTACTGCTTACTATTCTGATTCAAGCATGTGAATCTATACCTGTAACTGTAGTTCTCCAGTATTTGACACTTTCATTGATTCACATGTGACCCACCCACCTCTCCTGGGGAGCTCACCTTCATTCCCTCAGTAGTATCTATATTGCAGCACTTGTGCTTGGAAAATCTGAGGGAAATCAGCTCCTCACAGGAGGGTTCTAGAGGGTAATGTGATCTGATTGGTTGACTTTAGACTTTGGTCTTTTTTTTTTTACAAAACGACTATGATGTGTTTCTAATTTTAAGGCCTAATGCTCTTAATCTGTATAGGCCCTTAGGCATAGCTTCTATATTACATCGGGGACTCCCATCTTGACGACTGGGAAGGATTCCAGCATGTGAATCTATGAAAGTGTCCAATAATGGAGAACTATAGTTACAGGTAAGTAATTTATTTCCTCCTTGTTTCTCCAGTAAATAGTTGAAGTACGGTCATCTTAAAGAAGTTCCTGTACACACAGGCTAGATATAATCGTCCTTCTCTTTTCCATGTTAATTCGTATATGTTGCAACTAATTTATCCTGCTAAATTCCTTCTTTCCCTCTTCTAGGCTTGCAGGGCCCATATTGGTGCAACCCTCTTCAACTTCAGTTGTGATGCAACTCCCTTACTGCACTTGTTCTTGTTCCTTCTGTCCGTTGAAACTAAACTTAGATGATCTATAGGGTGTTACTATCCTGAGAAATCTTAAGGATTTCTAGGGCCCTGTGCAAGATATATTTTTGGGCCCCCTGTTTGGAAAAAAATATATATACATGTTCGGTGGCATGTGTAACTGCAGATACACATGCTGTGCATTATCCTGCCATCTAGTGTTGGGCTCAGAGAGTTACAAGTTGTTTTTCTTCAAAGAAGTCTTTTCGATTCACAAGACCGAGGGACTCCTCCCTTTCGGCTCCATTGCGCATGGGCGTCGACTCCATTTTAGATTTTCTTTCCGCCATCGGGTTTGGACGTGTTCCTGTTCGCTCCGTATTTCGAATCGGTAAAGTAAGCTCAATATCGAAAATTCAACGGTATTGTTCTTGCTCGGTACCGGGTTAGTGTTATCGTATGGGCACCGATCGCAGAGGTGCTCCGGCAGCCCTTCGGGGCTTCCGCTCTTTAGCGGGGACTGGTCGGCCCAAACGCATCCATCGACGAAGACTAATGGATCGGACTCCCTTCCACTTCGTCCGAAGTGCCCCTCGTAGTATCCTTATACAGACCAACACCTGGTCTGTAATCTGTGTTTATCACCAGAACACATGGAGGATACTTGTGAGGCCTGTTGAGCGTTTCGATAAAAAAAGACCCTTCGTGATCGAGCGAGAAGACTACAAATGGCGTTGACACCGAGAGAACAACTCAACGCCGAGGAGGAGGAAAGAATTTCCATCCAGGGGACGGACTGACGATTTCGAGAGTGAGCGAAGAACGACGATGCAGAAAACAGTGAGTAAAACTACCCCGTCCAGAACTCACACAAAGATCGTTAAGGCCAAGGGGACGCCACCGCCAGCAGGCCATGGCTTAACCCATCGAAAAGGTGACCAAACATCGGTACTGAAAAAGGCCAGAGATTTGCTGAAGACTTCTGACTCTGGTCGAGATTCTGGCACCGAACGATTTCGACACTGAGTTTGACTCACCCAAGGTGAAAAAAATAACGTCTGAACCGAAAAAGACTTTATCTGAAACATCGGTACCAAAAAAAGTGGCTTTGGAGCCGAAAAGAAGCTCTTACACAGAAGAGCAAGGACTTTCCAGCCAAATGCATGAAAAACACAGATTTGAGCAGGAAATAAGTATGGTTGAACCAGACCATACGCGAAGGAGGTTGCATATCCAGAAAGAGACTGGAAAAATACTAACTCTTCCTCCAACTAAAACAAAAGAAAACTGGCATTTCAAGAGTCAGAAATGCAGCCAAAGGCGAAGGTGGCCAGAGAAAAAAGACCACCAGCAAGTTTTTCTCCACAACCTTCCCCACTACACTCACCACAGTTGTCCCCGGTGGGAACACCTCCTATGCATTCACCTATGCATACAGGGATGACGCAGGATGATCCTGATGCATGGGACTTGTATGATGCACCAGTATCAGACAACAGTCCGGACTGTTACCCAACAAAGCCGTCACCTCCAGAGGACAGTACTGCATATACGCAGGTACTATCAAGGGCAGCTACGTTCCA
The DNA here is from genome assembly GCF_031143425.1 of Pleurodeles waltl. Lineage (NCBI taxonomy): Eukaryota > Metazoa > Chordata > Amphibia > Caudata > Salamandridae > Pleurodeles > Pleurodeles waltl. The sequence goes on from NC_090436.1 coordinate 255,905,982, forward strand.
CAATTTAGCAATGTACTCTGAGCCAATAGAGGATGATTTCCTGTTCAACACCTTGGCATCCACCCAGACTTCCTACCAGAGTCTGCCAATGCTCCCGGGCATGCTCAAACATGCAAAACAGGTATTCCAGGAGCCAGCTAAAGGAAGGGCTATCACGCCTAGGGTGGAGAAAAAATACAAGCCTCCCCCAACGGATCCTGTGTTTATAACACAGCAACTTACACCAGACTCGGTGGTTGTAGGAGCAGCAAGAAAGAGGGCAAACTCTCAATCATCAGGAGACGCTCCACCGCCTGACAAAGAGAGTAGGAAGTTTGACGCAGCGGGCAAACGAGTAGCAGCACAGGCAGCCAACCAATGGCGGATCGCTAACTCGCGAGCCCTACTTGCTCGCTACGACAGGGCACACTGGGACGAGATGCAACACATTATACAACACTTGCCCAAAGAACACCAGAAACGTGCCCAGCAGGTTGTGGAAGAAGGACAGGCAATATCCAACAACCAAATAAGGTCCGCATTAGACTCTGCAGACATGGCAGCACGAACGGTCAACACTGCGGTAACCATTCGCAGGCATGCATGGTTGCGAAGCTCTGGATTCAAGCCAGAAATCCAACAAGCAGTGTTGAACATGCCTTTTAACCAGGAACAATTGTTTGGGCCGGAAGTGGACACAGCAATTGAAAAATTAAAGAAGGACACGGCCAAAGCCATGGGTGCGCTCTACTCCCCACAGGGCAGAGGCACATTTAGAAAGCCACAATTTAGAGGGGGGTTTCGAATGCAAACACCAGAGCCTTCCACGTCGCAAACCAGACCCACCTATCGGGGACAATACCAGAGGGGAGGGTTTTGTGGCTCATATAGAGGTGGACAATTCCAAAGAGGAAGGGGAAAGTTCCAGACACCTAAAACAAGCCAAACCAAACAGTGACTTCAATGTCACAAAACCTCAACACTTAACACCAGTGGGGGGGAGACTTACCGCATACTATCAAAACTGGACACACATTACTACGGACGCATGGGTCCTAGCCATTATCTAACATGGTTATTGCATAGAATTCACAAATTTCCTGCCAGATGTGCCCCCAAGAGCACACAATATGTCCAAACAACACTTAGACCTATTACAACTAGAAGTCCAAGCATTATTACAAAAACAAGCATTAGAGTTTAGTACCCAACCATCAGAAAGGAACAGGCGTCTACTCACTATATTTCCTAATTCCAAAGAAGGACAAAACGTTAAGACCTATATTAGACCTCAGAACACTGAATCTCTTCATGAAGTCGGGTCACTTCCACATGGTAACACTTCAAGACGTGGTTCCCTTACTTAAAAAAGGAGGACTACATGTCAACATTAGATCTCAAGGATGCCTACTTTCACATACCCATCCATCCTTCTCACAGAAAATACTTAAGGTTTGTAATACACGGCGTACACTATCAATTCAAAGTGTTACCGTTCGGGATAACCGCTCCAAGGGTATTCACAAAATGCCTTGCAGTAGTAGCCGCTCACATAAGGAGACAGCACATGCACGTATTCCCATACTTAGACGACTGGCTAATAAAAACCAACACTCAACAACAGTGTCTTCTTCACACGCAGTACGTTATAGAAACTCTACACAAACTAGGGTTTTCTATAAATTACCAGAAATCACATCTGCAGCCATCCCAAATACAACAATACTTAGGAGCAACACTCAACACACAAAAAGCGATTGCCACTCCAAGTCCACAAAGGTTCCAAGCGTTCCAAAATATAACATCAAGCATACAGCCAAACCAACACTACCCAGTAAGGTTTGTAATGAAACTTCTAGGCATGATGTCTTCATGCATAGCCATTGTCTCAAACACGAGATTACACATGTGATCCTTACAACAGTGCCTAGCAAAACAATGGACACAAGCACAGGGTCAACTCCAAGATCTAGTGTTGATAGACCGCCAGACGCACTTCTCGCTTCAATGGTGGAACCCTATAAATTTAAACCAAGGGCGGCCATTCCAGGACCCAGTACCTCAAGATGTGATCACAACAGATGCTTCCATGATGGGGAGCACACCTCAACAAGCACAGCATACAGGGACAATGGGACAATCAACAAAAACAACTCCACATAAATCATTTAGAACTGCTGGCAGTGTTCCTAGCATTAAAAACATTTTAACCACTAATAGCCCACAAACACATCCTTGTCAAAACCGACAACATGACAACAATGTATTATCTCAACAAACAAGGAGGGACCCACTCGTCACAACTGTGTCTCTTAGCACAAAAAAATTGGCATTGGGCAATTCACAACCGCCTAATAGCACAATACATCCCAGGCATTCAGAACCAGTTAGCCGACAATCTCAGTCGAGATCACCAGCAAACTCACGAATGGGAAATTCATCCCCATATCCTACAGGATCACTTCCTTCGCTGGGGAACACCAAACATAGACCTATTCGCAACAAAAGAAAAAGCAAAATGCCAAAACTTCGCGTCCAGGTACCCACACCCTCAATCCAAGGGCAATGCACTATGGATCAGTTGGTCAGGGATATTTGCTTATGCTTTTCCCCCTCTCACACTCATTCCTTATCTGGTCAACAAACTAAGTCAAGACAAACTCAAACTAATACTCATAGCACCAACCTGGGCTCGCCAACCGTGGTACACAACACTGCAGGACTTATCAGTGGTACCGCAACTCAAATTACCAAACAGGCCAGATCTGTTAACTCAACACAAACAACAAATCAGACACCAGAATCCAGCATCGCTCAATCTAGCAATCTGGCTCCTGAAGTCTTAGAATTTGGACACTTAAACCTTACACAAGAATGTATGGCGGTCATTAAACAAGCTAGAAAACCTACTACAAGAGATTATTACGCAAACAAATGGAAAAGATTTGTTTACTACTGCCACACTAATCAGATTCAACCACTAAATGCTTCCGCAAAGGACATTGTAAGCTACTTATTACACTTACAAAAGTCTAAGCTAGCATTCTCTTCAATTAAAATACATCTCAAAGCAATATCTGCATATCTGCAGATTACACATACAACATCGCTTTTTAGAATACCAGTCATCAAAGCATTTATGGAGGGACTAAAAAGAATCATACCCCCAAGACCACCACCAGTACCTTCGTGGAACCTTAATATTGTGTTATCACGACTCATGGGACCACCATTCGAACCCATGAACTCTTGTGAAATGCAATACTTAACTTGGAAAGTAGCCTTTCTAATAGCTATCACATCACTTCGAAGAGTAAGTGAGATAAAGCATTTACTATACAAAAACCCTTTATACAAATACATAAACATAAAGTGGTTCTTCGTACAAATCCCATGTTCCTACCAAAGGTCATATTGCCATTCCACCTAAACCAAACAGTGGAACTCTCAGTCTTCTTTCCACAACCAGACTCAGTAGCTGAAAGAGCCTTACATACATTAGACATAAAGAGAGCACTAATGTATTACATTGACAGAACAAAACTATTTCGGAAAACAAAACAATTGTTCGTAGCTTTCCAAAAACCTCATGCAGGTAATCCTATATCCAAACAAGGCATTGCCAGATGGATAGTTAAATGTATTCAAACTTGCTATATTAAAGCAAAAAGAGATCTACCTATTACACCAAGAGCGCATTCCACTAGGAAAAAAGGCGCCACAATGGCTTTTCTGGGGAATATACCTATGACAGAAATTTGTAAGGCAGCCACCTGGTCTACGCCTCATACATTCACTAAGCATTACTGTGTAGATGTGTTAGCAACACAACAAGCCACAGTAGGACAGGCTGTATAAAGAACATTATTTCAGACAACTTCAACTCCTACAGGCTAAGCCACCACTTTTGGGGAGTTACTGCTTATTAGTCTATGCACAGCATGTGCATCTGCAGCTACACATGCCACCGAACGGAAAATGTCACTTACCCAGTGTACATCTGTTCGTGGCATGAGAAGCTGCAGATTCACATGCGCCCTCCCACCTCCCCGGGAGCCTGTAGCCGTTATTAGTTGAATGAAAATTGTAAATTTGTAAATAAAGATTATTTTAATACACATTATGTACATACATACCTACTCCATTGCATGGGCACATCTAGTATATTCACAACTCCTACCTCACCCTCTGCGGGGAAAACCATCTAAGATGGAGTCGATGCCCATGCGCAATGGAGCCGAAAGAGAGGAGTCCCTCGGTCTCGTAACTCGAAAAGACTTCTTTGAAGAAAAACAACTTGTAACACTCCGAGCTCAACACTAGATGGCAGGATAATGCACAGCATGTGAATCTGCAGCGTCTCATGCCACGAACAGATGTACACTGGGTAAGTGACATTTTCCATTACCCTTTTTGATGTAATCAAGCTCTTGTGTTGCCAAGAATTACATAATCAGCCTTCTGAATCGGGGCCACACAGAAACAGTAGATAGCTCAAGCTGCCTGGTGTCTGTCAGCCCAAATTGTCCAAACAAAAGATCGACCACGATTTGATAGTCATTTTTTTAATTTGGGTATTTATTAAATTTGGGTTTCGTTTTTTTGTTTTTTTTTTTTTTGCAAAGTTTTATGAGGAACTCGGTGTCTAATCAGTTTGTTACTCCCTTTGTGGGAGCAAATATGTTAAGAGTGACCTTTGAGACTGTGGACTCATGCATAATATTAAAACTAGACATACGTACATAGACCTTGAAATTGTAGCATAGTTGTTGACTGTATGTAACTGCAAATACCCCTTCACTACTGGCGTTCTTTCTCAAATAGTGAAAAATCAAAACCTGTTCTGAAAATGTTCACCATTCCATTGTATTAATTTGATCATAACTTATTTTCACTTGCCTTCTGCCTCTTCTCTGGCTAGAAAGTTACCCGGCTGAGTAAAATAAATGGGATGTGACAGGATACAGGTGTTGGTTCGGGACATAGAGGACAGTATTGCATGAAACATGAATTCGAAGGAGGGATATAGATGATTTAGAAAGATATGTCAGGTAAGGGGAGAACTAAAATATGTAGAGAGAACTGAGGTACCCGAAGAAAAGATAAAGAAATATAGGAAGAGGAGGTAGAAAAATATTAAGGTTTTAGAATGTAGTAGAGGGAAATTGAGGTAGCGAAAAGGAAATGTAATGAGTCAGAGGAGTATAGTGCCCCAAGGGTCCATGGGTGTGGCTGATAGAGAGATAATGCAGACAAAGAAGTACATTAGAGAGGTAAAGGTAAGGAGAGGTAGATGGAGAGACTTTAGGAAAAACAAAGATCCAAGGTGGTCAAAATGAGGAGGTAACGGGTCAATTAAGGAGTAGCACAAGAGAGAAAGGTAGAAGGGAGGGGTGAAGAGTAGAAAGATAAATGAGGTGTTGAGCTTAAGACAGTTGAGAGACATACATGAAGTAGAGAAAGTAAGATAAGGTTTATAGAGAGGTAACGATTTGTGATAGGGAAGTGATGATGAGGTAGAGATATCTATATAAAAAGAATTTGAAAGACACAGTTGAAGCATCAGGCGTCAGTTGAAATGTTCAGAGAGAGATCTGTTTTCTGATGGGGGCAATGATAGCAAAAAGGGGATGGAGATAGAGAAACAGAGGTAGCCAGAAAAGGAGTAAGCTATTTAGAAAGGCAAAGGGAATAGATGGAACAAGTGAAAGGGAATAGATACGAGTGAAAGAGATGTGGGGTGTTGAAGTAGTGAACTAATAGTGGGGTAAAGTGAGAGGTTAGTTTGTGGTGGGGTAGAAGGAGGTGAACTAGTAAGAGATATAAGGTAGGTAGAGAAATTAGAAAGAGGTGAGGGAGATTGATGATGTAAAGAAAGGGCTGAGAGACGTAAAGAGAACAATCCAGTACTAGATACATGAAGAGATTAATTGTTGAGGTAAATATAGAGATGACGTGTGAGAAGTGAGGTAGATGGAGGAGATATACAGGGATGTCAGATTGAAAAAGATGAGTTACAGATTATGGAATGAGGTAGAGTTGCAGTAAAGAGGGGATTGAGAATGATAGATATAGATGTAGGTGGAGAGAGTCATATAGGGGCAAGGGTCCATATACCAGAGGTAGAAAGAATTTAAGTTGAATGAGGTAAATTTGCATATTGTCAAGAGTTGGGAGATACAGAGCTGGGACAATCAGAGAGAAGGTCAAGATACATAGAGAATTATATGTAGGGAGCAAGGTTAATATAGGGGTAAGGTAGAAGAAATCAGGTGAAGTTAGGAGAGTGAAATTTCACAGAAAGATTATTTTTTAATGTAATTGCTACTGACTACATGCAAGTGCAAGGATTAAGGCTGGGTGTGCCAGACATGCGCATTAAAGGGAAGATTTATTATTTTTTAATGTAGTGCCATGCTGCAACCAAAGTTGCTGTGTTGTGTAGCGTAAAGGTGGGGGAAAGAAGCACTGAGCTATATTTTTTTAATATGGCCTGGTGCTGCTCTCTACCCCTTCACTGGCGCACAAACAAGCTGGCGTGTGTCCCACACAACCTTTGCTCTATAATACAGAGGTGTGCGAGTATTGTCTAGGCATAGGATTTGTACTGGAAGCACACCCTTCAATACAAAATCATATGCCTAGACAAATTCTTAAGCATTCTGTATGTTGTATATGTCCTGCGTACATTGCGCAGCACACATGCATTGTGTGTAATTTTCACGCAAAGCCTGATGGGGTTATTTTAGTATCTGTCTTGGTTCAAGAACTATGGGCACTTGATCTAATCTGCCCAAGTAAATCCCCATTGATGTAGAGTGGTCAAAAGCAGCACAGAGCGCTGTGTGCATTGAGAAAGTCAAATCTCCAGCACAAAACACCCTTTGTTTTGGAAAGTAAATACTATTGCAGGAGTTTGCACTGTTTTGCAGTGTTTTGCCCAAGCTCAGATCCTTAGTAAATCTGGCCCCCAACCTTCAGTTATGCCTACTCTGTTGTCAGATTAGAAAAAGAAGCAAATTTTTATGAAAAATGTTCTTAAGACAGGGATTTCATTTGTCCTAATATCTTTAACACACGTCCATTTGAAAGGTTTGGGGCCCACTATGGCCATGCCTTAAAACGTCCATTTCCATCAGATGGGAATTGTCCACTGTTTCCTATTAGTAGCAGCTAACCCCAAACACTTTCACACCCTGGCAATTTTTCCAGCAGTTAACCCTAGCGACTTGCTCTTTCACCGATGTTCATTATACTCCTTTCTACCCCCCTTTTTAGGGGGGAGCGCAAACTGCTTCATCCCCTGCAGTAATCTCTCTTTGGGCTTCTAACCACGCCCATGTCACGTCAGTCACTTTCATTGATTCGTGGGCTTGCCTTTTAAAACCTGCTTGCTTTCATTCATACATCATTCCTTTTCCGGTGTTTAGCCCACTTACACAGCACCGGTAAACTACTGAAAACATACAAGGCTCCATGTATTCAGCATGGTTTCCGGACTACTTTATCTTTTTATTTTCCACGCAGCACGATTGCGCTGGGGTTTACATAGCACAATCGCACTCTGTTTTCCCGTTTTAAATTTCAGCGCTTTGTTTTTTTCTTTTAATTTGTGTGGCAAAAAAAGTCCAGTTAGGAGTTTACAACGCTAATAGCTCTAACTCGAGCAAATTTGAGACCCGTTGCATTGCAAATGTTTGTTATAATTTAGTATTTTGTGTGAGAATTGATATCTTCCGCTGCACCTACACCTACTGCTCTTTCCTGGCCCCATTTCCACAATTCTCTTTGGTAACTTTACCTTGATACCGATGTGTCACCTCCCCCAATACACTGTTGCTGTCCACATTTTGCATAAGACCACACTGGAGTTCCTTAAGACTTCTTCGTTCAGACAGAGCTTTACCAAATTTCTCTGTAACCCACCCCTTCTAAAGGGATACTTTATTATGGGCAAAGTTCCCACCTCTACATATATTCTGTCATCCACACACAGACAGACTACACTGACACACATAAGGATACAGTATCCTGCTGCCAAGGGCTACCCCTCCTACCTCACCTCGCATGGTTTGTATTTATCTTAGTTGCTCTATTATGGGACCGAGACTAACTTCTTAAGTCTGTATATTGGCAGTGTGTCTAATGTTTTACTTTTTTGTAATCTGCTTTTTTATGTAAGTAGCTCTGCTCAACATATTTAAAACTCTATAATATAACAAAAAAACTACATGCGTTAATGCTGTTGCTTGTTTTTAGGTTTGGAATTCATCCTGTTGCTGGTCGCATGCCTGGCCAGCTGAATGTTCTTTTGGCTGAGGCTGGTGTGCCCTATGACATTGTGCTAGAAATGGAGGAGATTAACGAAGATTTCCCAGGTGAGTGAATGAGAAATAGATTCATTTTTGTCATAAGCTGGGAATTCTCCCAAGTTACTTTAGAGCGCTTGTGCTTTTTTCTTAACTTTTATGTAGATTCTGCACAGTTTATACGTATGGGTACTAATGTGCATATTTTGAAAAAACCTATAAGAATAATAATTTATAAGTGTAGGGGGTTTCAATCTGCAGATGTCCGAGGATGTGGGAACACCTTCAGTCCGCTTCTCCACAGGTCAGGGGCGACTGGTTAAGAGGTGTCCCGAGACATCATGTTTTCTCCACCCGGGCACTCACGGTTGAGGGGGCTTGCGTGGACTTCATCTCTGGAGGGCTTGGGACTCGCTCTGGCACCGCAGGTCCACTTTGACTCAAGCTGTCCTGCACGGGTGCAGTGGTGCTTCTGGGTGTCAGGTTTTTGGTGGTCCAGAGTCCTCACAGGTTGTCTTGGGGTGCCTGCAGATGCAGGGAAGCAGCTTGGCTCTTCACTGGAGTTCCTGGGTCTTTGAAGAAGGCAGGCAGTCCTCCCAGGCTCGAGGGTACAGCAGCTGCAGGACAAGACAACTTTGGTGCAATTTGGCAGGAGCAGCATACAGGCCGGCAGGGCTGAGTCCAGGTCAGATGCTTTTTGCTTTGCTTTCGTGGCTCTTCAGTGTCCTTCGTAGGTCAGCAGGAATCTGATTTCCTGGTGCCACTGGCTCCCCTAAATACTGCATTTAGGGACGTTTAGGGGAGTGTAGGGTAGTAGCCGATGGGATAATAGCCCCTGGGGGTCACTACACCCCTACATGACCACTTCTTGTGGGAAGTGGGTGTAATCCTGTCTCAGAGTTCCTAAATGTGCCAACAACAAGATGGCAGCTTTTTAAAAGTTGTGTCCACTTCAGGCAACGCACCTCAGGGGTGGGACTGACCTGAGGGGTAGACACACCTCCCTGAATACTACATTTCCTGCCTGTCCAAGTGGCAAATGGTCCCTGGGGCAGGGGGGTTGGCATCTCCATTGTGGCAGAAGCCAGATCTGCATACCAACGGTGGCAGATATCTTTGAAGCCCCCTTCCTTGGAATGCAGATTTGCAGGTCATCCTTTTGGTTGGGATGTATAATACCTCTCCCAGAGCAGGCTTTGTGGTGGACCGCTTGAGAGCAAAAGCCCTCACCCGGATGGTCAGACTCGTGTCTGGTGGTGGCAGGCTGGCTCAAACTAGTCAGTCCGCACATGGGTATTAGGTAGGGTTTGAGGTGGCACCTCTAGGGTGCCCTCTGAGTGCATGTATTAATAAATCAGTCATCTGTGAGGGCCTATTACAAGATTTTATCAATGCAAATACAACAGTATTCACCATGATCGTATTTGACAAATTTAACTCGTTAATTCCAAAATGGGATGGCCATGTTTCACAGTGTGGTGGACATTGCGTTCTGGGTGGCAAGTCTTTGTGGACTAAAGTAATACGTTCAGTACTATAGACCAATTTCCATTGTGAATACAAATGTTTGAGTGCTTTAAACAAATCCTCTTTCACTCCGTTGTTAAACATATTGAATCATCATCGTCTTTAGCCTAGTTGGGCCTTAGGTTCAAAGGGTGGCAGAACTGAGTAGCCATCTCATCCCAGTTGTCTAGCGTACACCAAGCATACTTTATAGCGCTTAGCACCTTAGTATATTGTTGAGTGATTTAGCGGCATAACACCTCACTGCAAACCATTTTTCACCAAAGCTAGATCCGGCCAAGGTAAGACCTGTATATTAACCAAATGATCTAATGAACATTAATTAGGCACATGTAGGGTTCCAGCGACCATTGGCTGCTCTTGCAACATATACCTTGAAGAATGGACAAAACACTCCTTAAAAAATGTGGTCCTTGAGGGAAATCAGATACAGAGGAATATGGTATATGCCTGGAAATTAGAGGACCCAAACACACTTTTCACCTCCCTCCCTTCCCCCATCTCCCGATTTAATTTTGGCTTGATCTGCAGAGAGCTGCAATCCTGTACTTGCATTGTATAGTGTGTTGACAGAAATGGATTGACAACCGCGATAAACCAGCGAGATCCAGCGAACTTTTTTTTCTATCTGAAGTCTAGGCCTACACACATGCTGTTTATTACAGAGAGCAAACTCTTCAATGCTTTCGACTTGCATTAAAATGCACCTTTTATAATATTAGATTTTTTTATGGTCATTCTTGATTATGTATTAGTGATTTCATCCTTCATTGATTTGTATTGTGATTTCACACATCTAGGAATAAACGTCTACATAATAAAATAATAATTCTAAAATAATAACTTCTGCGTCTTTCACATTAGATCCTGGATTCAGTAATCTGGTTTCAACTGGACTCAACACACACAGTACTGCTTAATGTACTGCATCTTGTGTCCTAAGGGCTGCTGATGCTACCTGTAAAGCACCTCACTGCTCATTGGAGCTAAGTTAAACATCTAAAATATCGCAAAATAAAAAGTGTCACTTTATTAATAGGCTGCCCCTTGATGATTGACTGATTTTACATGCTTGCCATAGGTTGGTGGTAAGTTCTGAAGAAAGACTTGAAAAACTAAAAGAACGGGGCAAAAATCTAAATTTATTGAGGAGGATGTAATTTAGCTTGTAATACATCTTACCAGTGGTTTTTATAAAATCAAAAAAAGTGTAAATTAAAATATGGGTGTAAAATGTCCGCAGTTGTATCCTGATCCTTCCTTTGAAGCAGTACATCATTGTTACACTGTCTTGACTTTATTAAACTTCAAGTGCGAAACGTCCAGAGCTTGCAGTGCGTTCGAGCACATTTTTAATCATGTCCACGTAGCAGATTTGGGGCATTTGGAACTCCATGTAAAGTGTGAAGATTCCAAAGTTTGTTCCCATATGTGAAGTCATTAGAATGCACGAGTTCTGTGCATCCTGATGTCCTATCCAACAAGACTAGACATGAAGCTACAGGGTTTTTGTGCGAACACTACTTAACTTCTTGATTCCCCGATCCTGGGGGTCTTTTATTATCATGGATTTTTTCCCCCTGTGGGGTCTTCTGTGATAGAACAGAGGAGTGCAGCCAGCTGAAATCACTGCTGCTCCCGTCATTGCACAGAAGCGAGGCAGTTACTGCACAGGGCCCTTTTTAATGATTTATTCTTGAGTTTAGGCTCCACTTGCCTACCTCCCAAAAACACAATGTACAGCTCTTCCCTGTGATATTCTAAGGCACAGTTATTGATTGATCTTTCTAACATTAATGCACAGTAGCACCACTATAGTCTTGCAAATGCAGTATATGTAAAGTATTCGGGCCTCTGACTGGTACTTTGCTCGTCTCCTTTGCCAAGGAAAGCGACCTGAGCACAGGTAAAGGGGACCCACCCCACCCCGCCGGTGAGCATATGTCTTTGAGAGAGCCAGGAAGAGAGTACACTGCATAAGGGGGAAGTGGCAAGATGAGTAAAAGCGGTTCAGGATCAGAAAGGTTGGCATAGAAAAGGGAACTGTCCAGTTAAATAAGGGCAGAAATTAACCCTTATAGATAACTAGTTTTATATATGTGCATTTATTGCTTTTCTTTTCTTTGTACAGAAACTGATTTGGTCCTGGTAATTGGTGCAAATGATACAGTTAATTCAGCAGCTCAAGAAGATCCCAACTCAATCATTGCTGGAATGCCAGTCTTGGAGGTCTGGAAATCAAAACAGGTAAGATTTATGATCTATTTGGTTTTATCTTCAACTGTTTCATTGATTGAACCAGTAATACATGCCATAAACCAGTATTATCCACAGTAGCTCCTATCCCCCCAACAGCCTTGAATTTGTTCTATTTCTAGTCCCACTCTGCAACCAAAAGAGGAAGGCGTTATAGGGACCTTGGAGTGGTGAAATGGGAGGAGAAAAGGGTGTCGAGAGGACACTGTCATTGTGGTCTTCCTCCAGATGGCCTCACGATCTCCTTTGAATTGCAGACATGCCCCCTCCAAACACCACAGGCATCATTATATGCTGCAACTGCAGGAAGTAGATCTAGGCCACAGATCCACACATTGCTTGCCTGTAGGGCAAGATTTTAAGTTACAACTGGAAGTTATGCTGTAAATGTTCCCTGGTGCTCCCAAAAGCTATCAGGGGAGTGAGGCAAAGCTGTGTGTCACAGAGCAGGAAGAAAGCAAGGGCATTTTGTTCCAAACATCAGACCTGATCCAGCTCCAAGCTGCAGGTCTGCTTATGGTCCAGGTCTCCATCTTCTGAGAACTTCTGACTAGTTCCACAAGTGGAATTGGTCCCAGTCTCACTTCTCCCATTTTAGGCAGAAGTTGTACATTTGGCCCTTGTAGGAGGCTGGCCTGGCTTGTAGTGGGTACCAGAGGTACTTACACCCTGTGCCAGGTCCAGTTATCCCTTATTAGTGTAGAAGAGGTGTTTCTAGCAGCTTAGGCTGATAGAAGGTAGCTATGGCAAAGCAGCTTAGGCTGAACTAGGAGACATGTAAAGCTCCTACTATACCACTGGTGTCCTATGCACAATATCATAAGAAAACATAATAAACAGATATACTAAAAATAAAGGTACTTTATTTTTATGACAATATGCCAAAAGTATCTCAGTGAGTACCCTCAGTATGAGGATAAGATATATACACAAGATATATGTACACAAACCAAAATTATGCAGGTAATAGCAAAAGGAAGTAATGCAAGCAATGTAAAGTTACAGTAGATTGCAATAGGAGCACATAGCTATAGGGGCAACACAAACCATATACTCCAAAAGTGGAATGCGAACCACGAATGGACCCCAAACCTATGTGAGCTTGTAGAGGGTCGCTGGGACTGAGAGAAAACAGTGAGGGTTAGAGAAATAGCCCACCCCAAGACCCTGAAAGGTAGGTGTAAAGTGCACCTACTACCCCCAGAGAGCACAGAAGTCGTGATAGGGGTATTCTGCAGGAAGAACAAACACCAGCAATGCAACAACAGTGGATTTCCGGACCTGAGTACCTGTAAGACAAGGGGACCAAGTCCAAGAGTTGCGACAGTGTTGAGAGTGGGCAGGAGCCCAAGAAATGCCAGCTGAGGGTGCAAGGAAGCTGCCACCTGTTGGAAGAAGCTTGGTGTTCTGCAAGAACGAAGAGGACTAGGAACTTCCCCTTTGGAGGATGGATGTCCCACGTCGTGAAGAAGCTTGCAGAGGTGTTCCCACGCAGAAAGACCACAAACAAGCCTTGCTAGGTGCAAGGGCCACGGTTAGGGTTTTTGGATGCTGCTGTGGCCCAGGAGGGACCAGGATGTCGCCACTTGGATGAGTAGACAAAGGGGGCGCCCAGAAAGTCAGGGAGCCCTCACAGAAGCAGGCAGCACCCGCAGAAGTACCTGAACAGGCTCTTAGAAGAAAAGTGAACCGGAGTCCACCCGAAGTCACAAAAGGGAGTCCCACGACGCCGGATGACAACTCAGAAGGTTGTGCACTGCAGGTTAGTGTCGTGGACCCAGGCTTGGCTGTGCACAAAGGAAATCCTGGAAGAGTGCACAGGAGCCGGAGCAGCTGCAAATCACGCGGTACCCAGCAATGCAGTCTAGCGTGGGGAGGCAAGGTCTTACCTCCACCAAACTTGGACTGAAGAGTCACTGGACTGTGGGAGTCACTTAGACAGAGTTGCTGAGTTCCAGCGACCACGCTCATCTTGCTGAGAGGGGACCCAGAGGACTGGTGATGCAGTTGTTTGTTGCCTGCGGTTGCAGGGGGAAGATTCCGTCGACCCACGGGAGATTTCTTCAGAGCTCCTGGTGCAGAAAGGAGGCAGGCTAACCCCTGAGCATGCACCACCTGGAAACAGTTGAGAAAGCCGGCAAGATGAAGCGATACAAGGTTGCTAGTAGTCATCTCGCTACTTTGTTGCGGTTTTGCAGGCGTCCTGAGCAATCAGCGGTCGATCCTTTGGCAGAAGGTGAAGAGGGAGATGCAGAGGAACACTGGTGAGCTCTTGCATTCGTTATCTGGTGAGATCCTCAAAGCAGAGACCCTAAATAGCCAGAAAAGGAGGTTTGGATACCTAGGAAGGAGGATGGCTACCAAGAGAGGTAAGAGCCTATCAGAAGGAGCCTCTGACATCACCTGCTGGCACTGGCCACTCGGAGCAGTCCAGTGTGCCACAAACACCTCTGTTTCCAAGATGGCAGAGATCTGGGACACAATGGAGGAGCTCTGGGCCTTTGTCCAGTTTCGTGCCAGAGCAGGGCTTGGGGGATCCCTGAACCGGTGTAGACTGGCTTATGCAGAGATGGGCACCATCTGTGCCCATCAAAGCCTTTCCAGAGGCTGGAGGAGGCTACTCCTCCCCAGCCTTCACACCTATTTCCAAAGGGAGAGGGTGTTACACCCTCTCTCAGAGGAAGTCCTTTGTTCTGCCTTCCTGGGCCAGGGCTGCCTGGACCCCAGGAGGGCAGAAACCTGTCTGAGGGGTTGGCAGCAGCTGCAGTGGAGACCCCGGAAAGGCAGTTTGGCAGAACCCGGGTTCTGTGCTAGAGACCCGGGGGATCATGGAATTGTCCCCCAATGCCAGAATGCCATTGGGGGGACAATTCCATGATCTTAGACATGTTACATGGCCATGTTCGGAGTTACCATTGTGACGCTGTACATAGGTAGTGACCTATGTACAGTGCACGTGTGTAATGGTGTCCCCGCACTCACAAAGTCCTGGGAATTTGCCCTGAACAATGTGGGGGCACCTTGGCTAGTGCCAGGGTGCCCACACACTAAGTAACTTTGCACCCAACCTTCACCAGGTGAAGGTTAGACATATAGGTGACTTATAAGTTACTTAAGTGCAGTGGTAAATGGCTGTGAAATAACGTGGATGTTATTTCACGCAGGCTGCAGTGGCAGGCCTGTGTAAGAATTGTCAGAGCTCCCTATGGGTGGCAAAAGAAATGCAGCAGCCCTTAGGGATCTCCTGGAACCCCAATACCCTGGATACCTCAGTACCATATACTAGGGAATTATATGGGTGTACCAGTATGCCAATGTGAATTGGTAAATTTAGTCACTAGTGACTCAGTGACACATAGACTAAAACAGCATTTATACAGTGAAATATGGGGGTAACATGCCAGGCAACATGGTACTTTCCTACAGCCCTCCAGTGATTCTACTCCGCTGCCATTGTCCAACTCTAGTTTCCCCGAGTGCACCAGGCCGGAATCTACCTCTGCAACAAATAGAGATCTTTAGGGATCTAGGCCCCACTGAGCTGCAGGGGCCTTGAGTTTGGTTTGCTCTCTGGGTCTGACCACAGCCTCACTGACGCTGTTGGGCCTCCACCTGGCTTCCCATTGGTGCTAAACCATGCTTCCGCTCCTCTACTGGGAAATTCTTTGGTTCCAACTGCCTAGACGTGATGCAGAGACCACAACCGATCAGATTCCAGCACCCATTCCTGATCCAGAGCTGTCTGCCATCACAAGGTCTGTCTCTATGAAATTACCAAGCTGGAGTTTCCATCTCTGAATGATCTCCAACCTATACCTCAGTGTCAGTATTAGTGGTTGTAAGCGTGGTTAGTATTGGATTTTGATGCACTCAAGGAATGCAAAATGTTGCACACAACAAAGCTGACGATGGTGAAGCTGACAGTTTGCTCCTCCTTTGTTACATAGATCCTGACCTATATTTAAATCCACATAATTGGCAGTGCCTTACATATGTGCCCTGAGTAAGATGGACTCAAGGAGCTCCCCCCTGAGCAGCAGAAATGTTGGACTTAGTTATTAGAGACAAAGGCAAATTTACTGACACACATTGCAATCTAGGCCTGCTACTTCAGAGACATTACTACCTTGTAATAAGACTATGACAGAAACATTGATGGTGGCTTTGTATGAACCATGTAGAACTCCCCCAGTGAGTCACCCAGTGGCTGGTTGTCCTAGGCTTAGTGCAGGAGATCCACTTTTTTTGAGGCAACTCTACAACTCCAGAGAGGCTGGTGATTGAGACTTCCACCAGCAAGGTTAATCCCAATGCGTTCTCCACTGTACTGCTGGATAGAGAGTTAAAGATCATTGATGTGTTCTGCAAGAGTCTTTTGCCCTGCCAGTTTGGAATTGAGGTCCCTTAATTCCAGTGTCCCACGCATGGCTTGTGGGATACAGTCAGTGGGCGCTTACAGACAGTCCCTGACTAATTCTGGAGTGCCTTCTCTTGGATGATTGAAGATGGACAGAATGCAGCAAAATGTTTTGAGAGTTGACCTGGGCGCCAGTTTTGTGACCAGGCATTGTTCCCAGATCCTTGTCACAGGATGTTTGGGGCATGTGCAGGGATTGCTCATGGACATGCTATTTGATCTAGGATTTTCTTTTTAAAGAATGCCAATTGTGCATTTGAGTGCTTCAAATACACTTGTGCTAAGACCTGTTCTTGCATTTGCTATTTCTAGCCTATTAATCCCTCTAATAGTACAGTAAATTGAGAGGATACTCTTAGGGTCTCACCTATAGCCAGAGACAAACCTTACAACCCTTAGAGTAGCCAACACATCTCTTTTGTGGCGTGTTGGTGGCAAATGACATGATTTTTCCTGCCCAGCTTGTGAGTCAGTGGATGCTGCAATTGTTCAGCAAGGATACATCCATGCCTTCATATCCCACCTATGTTTGTGAAGATTTAAGATCATGCTTTCATTTTTGTAGGGGAAACCGAGTTTGTCCCTAAAGTGTAGAAGGGCAGAGGAGCACATTCCTTCAGAAAGACAAGTTCAAAATGTTTACTTTGGCCCCGGTTCTTTCTGCCCTTTTTCTGGGGACTGAATAATGTGCTCACCTTGCAATGATTCCTGCAGTTCGTGGTGGGTTCAGAGCACTTCTAGTTTTCTGTTGTACCTTTTGGCATCCCTTGTGGTATTCACAAAGCTTTTCCATCCCAGGAGTGAGTCTGGAACGTTCTTGTTATGAGTCAGGTGTTTTGGCTCACTCTTGTGTTCCAGCAAGGACAGGTCTGAGACCTCTTCCTTGTGCATTGTGCACATGCATCCCGTGTAGTGGAACTTCCTTCTGCACTGGTCTTGTCATTATGGCGGTCTTTTAGACAGCCACCACATTTAGGAGGAAGCAGGCCCTGGCCCTTCAGTAGTGACTGTCTGACACCAATCTTACCTCCTGCAAGACAGTTCTCTTTCCCCATACAGATCTCGCAACAGGAATAGATGCATTGCCTCTGGGGTGGTATATTCTTCTGGGAGAGGAAGAGATGTGTTATGGTGATTCATAGAACGCATGGCTACCCGAAGGCCTCCCAGTGCTGAATATGGATTTTCAGGATATAGTATGAAAGTTAAGCTCTAAAAAGCCAGGTTTTAAGCAGTTGATGTAAGGAAACCTCGTGGCTGGTCTGCCGAAGGCTGAGAGGTAGTGAATTCCATAATTTGCTTCCTAAAAAAGCTATAGAGCTCCCCCCTCAATCTGGCCATTTTTACAATTTTAGTTCTAACTTGTGCAGCTGACGATTTAAGCTGCCTAGAAGGCGTGTGAAAGGAGGCTAAAGGCTTTAACAGAGAAGGACCTCTATTGTGTAGACTGTGAATATAGCACAGAGCTTTGAACTTTATGCGCTGTGCCACAGGAAGCCAGTGAAGAGAGGAGGTAGCCTCTTTAGCAGACATATGTCTAGGTATGTCTAAAAGGAGCCAAGCAGAGACATTCTGAACCACCTGCAGTTTCCTACATACGTACTTTGTAGAGCCGAGGTACAGTGCATTGCCATAATCCAGCCGGGATACAATAAGGACCTGAACAATAAGTCTTTTAGCTACGAATGGCAAAATTCTGAGTACTTCCTCAACAATCTAAGCAGACTGAAACAACTTGGAGAGATCTTTTTTACATGGTAATCCATCGTGAGCTGAGGGTCAAGCCAGACGCTGAGGCTCTTAATATTCCCTTTCGGGAAGGCAAATTCCTGATCGGGTCCAGGATGGAAGAATAGAACCCCAAGCGGGGACTGTCCCAATACCATTATTTCAGTTTTATCTTCATGTAACTTGAGTTTGGATTCCGACATCCATCTGGTCACTGCCTGTTGGCAGGGCATGAGTGTAGAGCAATTGGTGCTGGAATTAGTGTAAAGAGAATCTACCAGCCGAGCGTCGTCTGCATACGACAAAATTGAAAGACCATAAGGCTTCACGATCTCTGTGAGTGAGAACATATAAATATTGAATATCGTGAGGCTAAAGGAGGAACCCTTTGGTACCCCACAGTTGATCGATAGATGATTAAATAGAAAGGACAGGACCAGTATCTGAAAGGTCCTCCCCTCCAAAAAGGAGGAGAGCCATCCCAGGGCACTGCTAGTAATTCTGAGCTCCGCCAATCTCAAAAGAAGTTTGCCATGATCAACTGTGTCAAAAGCTGCGCTGAGGTCAAGAAGAACAATGGCTGTCACACCACCTTGGTCAAGTCGCCTTCTAGCTTCCTCAGTGACTGGTAGAAGTGCCGTCTCTGTGCTGTGGAGTGACCTAAAGTTAAGTGTTTTTAAAGAATGATCAGACCAAACCAGAGGAATAGGGGGCATGGAAGTTAACCCAGCTGTGTTAATAAAGACCAGGCCAATGGTGTGGCCTTTAGCGTGTGTAGGACCACCGACTAATTGGACTAGTTCTAGAGCAGCTAGATCACAAAGAAGGGATCTAGCAGCTGGATTGTCAGTGTCATCTGCATGGATATTAAAATCACCAACTAGAGTAAAGTTTGGTTTTTTACAAATTAAATCTGAAATGTGGTCAGGGAGAGATTGTATGAAAATATCGGAGGGTCTTGGAGGCTGATAAATCAGTGCCCCTGAGAATGTATAGTGGGGATTAAAGGTAAAGGTAAAAAAAAGTACTCTCGCATCCGGGAAGCGATAAAGGCTGAGAGGAAACTTTTGCTGATTCCCTATAGATAATGGCAATTCCTCCACCTCTAGAGGTGCTTCTGTCTAGCCTATTTATCAAGTCACCCTGGGGGAGTGCAAAGACCACATCCAGAGATAATCCCCTATGAAGCCATGTCTCTTGTCAGGAACATGGCTGTTGGTGAGAGTTCATTAAGGAGAAGGCAGATGTCAAGTTTATGCGCCGCCAGTGACCCACAATTAGGAGGCATAGGCTAGTCTATTTCTCCTGAATCAGTGGTCCTGTCACAGGATCAAGCTGAAGGGGCCAGTGACAATTTCTACATGACCTTACTGGATTTACAAAGTCAAAGTAGTGTTGGCAAGCTTCCTCACTAATATGTCTAAGGGTATGTTAAACATTAGTGGAATAGGTTACTACCTCTCCTGTAGCTGGACCAGAGATTCTGGCCCCTGGGCGCGCACTGGCGCAGACGGGCTTTCCTTAGGCGTGTCCTCTGCATCGTGCCTGTTTAATGGGGACTGAAGGGCAGGAGGGTCAACTAGAGCGCTAATCAAAATGGCGGCTCTAGAAGGACCCAGGGGTGGAAAAAAGATGTCGACCTAACGGGCGCTCGCTCCTTAGATGGAGGAGTGGCTACAGGGACAGAATAAGCTACAGGCAGATATCGGGTAGGGAGGAGTCTAGGAACAATATAACCCATAACAAAATCAGGATAACCGACCACACCGATGCTGAAAACAGCTAGTTACCACCTGAGGCCGGGGGTGGGTTATTCGTACACCAGTTAAGTTTAGGCACTTTAAATATAGAGATTAAGAGCAATTTAAAAGTTAAATACAACAAATAAAAAAGTCTTACATCCTTATTCTAAAAATAAGCTGCGCGTCCAATGCATCATGCCTGTTTTGTGGGGCCTGAAGGGCAGGAGGGTCGACTAGAGAGGTAACCAAAAGGACGGCTCTAGAGGGACCTGGGGTGGAAAAAAGATGTCGACCTAACGGGCGCTCGGCTCCTTAGACGGAGGAATGGCAACAGGGACAGAATAAGCCACAGACAGATAACGGGTAGGGAGGGGATGACGGAACAATATAAACCAGTAACAAAATCAGGATAACATACCCCGCTGATGCTGAAAACAGCTAGTTACCACCTGAGGTCACTAGACACCGACCTGAAGGGCCAGGGGTGGGTTATTAGTACACCACTTAAGTTTTTAGGCACTTTGAAAATGGAGATTAAGAGCAATACAAAAGTTAAATACTTCAAATAAAAAAGTCTTACATCCTTATTCTAAAGGTCAAGTACCTTTGGTCCCCAACAGAGCAATGGTACCATTGTCAGCCTTCTTCCGAACTGGCAGGATCCCTCAGTTATAGGAAAGCCAATTCAGGTTGTAATTGACAACATGACCGCCAAGTAGGACTGTAACAAGCAGGACAGCGTGGTTTCATGTATCCTGTGCCAGGACATACCATGTCGAACCTGATGTTGAAGGAATCAACCTAAAGTTGATGGGATCTCCCTGATTGCAAATACTTTTGCTTGCTTGGTAAATGCCAAGGGAAGGCTTCTGTGTATGCCTTACCACATCTGCTTCTCCTGCATTGATTTCTGAAGATCTCCAACCAGAACACAGATGGCATCTTGGTTCGTGGGTTATGCCCCGATTGGATCTATACGTCACCACTGAGAACATGCTGAGTCAAGAGTATTGAGCACTGGAGTTCCAGCCAAGAAGTTCCCAAGGAGATGTATTCTGCTTACAGTTGATTGTATACCTCCTGTGTGCCTTTCCATCTCTGAATCTCCTGCTTCAAGTTCTGAAGATTAGGAGTGACCAGTCTACAGTCATCCTGATAGCTCAGGATTGGGCCATGTAAGCATAGTACCTTCATCTGTTGAGCCTGAGCAATTGTTGTGCTATCTCCAACAGATCAGGGTCCTGCACCCAATATCCTTAACCCACATTTCCATACATCGAGATGCGGCACCTACTGATCAGATTTAGTTTGCCTGTCAAAGTAGTTAGTTATACTTGTAGCTAGGCACCGGACTGTATTTGTTTTGGTTGTTGGGTGATGTTTGTGGAATGATGTGGAGACCTTCAAGTTCACCTTCTGCAGACCAAATTGCCTAATGTTTTGTTCTGTCTCGTGCCTAGCAACGGCTTTGCTGTGGACGTTCTTATAGGTTACTGGTTAGGCTTTCTATGTTTGCATAATTGTCCTTCATTAGTCAAGTCGCAAAGTATAATGTGTTTTTGGAGGACCTCGCACTTGTTCCTCCTGCACTGTTCATTATGCCTCAGTGGGAACTTATTTTGGTCCTAATTTTATTAATGTGCACTACTTAAGGCCCATGCACAGTTGCTTAGGCCAACAGAGAGCAGCTAAGGTATTCATTTATCTCGTGCTCTAATTCTTTTCCTAAAGTCAGTTAAACACTTTGGTTCATTCCCATTTATGGGCTTTCTGCAATGTTCTTTGCTACCTGTGCACTGTCAGAAATCACCTTGTGGGCAAAAATACGAAAAGAAAATGCACTCAAACGTATAAGTAAATCGGAGCTGAGTTTTACAGCAAAAGTCCATTTTAGACAATTAGCTTTCTTCTTTCGGGTTTTTCATTTATCTGTCACAGTATTGATGAGTCAAAGTTCGAAGTAGGAGATGGTCAATTCTTTTATTTTAACACTACTTCAGCGCTAGTGTGTTTTGTTCCACTAAAAACGTCTTCTGGGCTGTTTTACTCGAGACAAAACATTTAATAGGTTTAAAATGGATTCACCAATTCAGTTAAATACAATAAAAAATTATCATGTTATTTAATATTTAAAGGCTTGACGCATATATAACATCAGTGATCCCTACTAATGTTATGTACACTTCATAAAATGATGCAGATGAAGTGTATTCCAATACATACTCCGTACATGACAATAGCAACACTATACTGTCTTTGTCCAGTTAGCAGGAAACTATTTTTAATCCTTAAATGTCATGTCTCATAATCACATCTTGTTAAAATTGAATCTACACATTGAAATAAAGAGAGAGCTTTAGTAGATTGGCATTTCAATAGTTATCCAAACGTCCCTATATTTAGAAGTATAAAAGGTTCTTACAGCAGTCAAAATCAATTTGCCATTGCTCGATGTCCTGTAACCCTCAACGATCAGTACATATTGCTGTGCTAATGTTTCATAGAATGTCTGTCATCAATATTGTGAGAGAAAAATGGAAAAACTTTGAAAACTAAGAATGGTAATCTTTTGGAGTTTACTTTTACTCTAGAAAACTTAGCTACAATGTACTTCTATTTATGAGTGCTTCTTCAGTTACCAGTTCCCTGAGATTACGGCCACTCTGAATGGTATTTCTCAATGTAATTATGCCTGTGCACCATGAAATAAAGCTACAGGAGCTGCCAGTACCACCTTCTTTTCAGATAAACTGGTGCTTTGTACTCTTGCTTGCTTTTTGCTGAAAGTGCTATTGCCCCTTCATGTGAAGCAGTCCGTTATTCTCCCTGCTTTTCGCCCTGCCTCACACCTCTGAGGAGGTGGAAAGGTTCTCTGACTGGACCTAAAAAGATCTCTCAGCTTTTACATCAAAAGCACAAAAGAGCCCTAAATCAATGGCCAGACTTTTTCAGCGTTAAGAAGGGATAGGAAAGGCGAGCCAAGAGTGCACCTTGTCTAACTGTCCCATACATTTTATTAAAAAAAAAAAAAAAGTGCTATGCACTAGCAAAAAAAAAAAAACACAACCTCCTAAAAGTTTTTGGGTCCATTCCACCAGAGCCAAAGTCACCACTCTGGCATTGAAAAAAGATGTTCCAATGTTGGATATCGACTAGGCTGCTACATGGGTGTCCATACACACCATCACCAGGCATTACTGTCTCAAAAATCAAGTACACAGGGAGAACCAGTTAGTCTAGTCAGCCCTGCAGGGCCCTCAATCTTTTGAGAAATACTGCTTTGTTATAAGGTGTGCTAAAAGTGATAGAGCAGGGCAGGATGACTGTCCCTGGGACTCTACGTTAGGACAGGGTGGCTGTCCTAAGGGTTGTAAAGCTAGACAGGTGTGCTGCCTTAGCAGGGCTAGAGCAGGACAGAGTAAGGGTCCTAAGGGCTCTAAAGGAGGACAGGCTTGCTGTCCTATCTGGGGTAGAGCAGGACAGGGTTTCTGTCCCAGAGGCTCTACAGAAGGACAGGATTGCTTTCCTGGGGCTTCAGGGTTGGTGCAGGGTTGCTGCACCAAAGTTTCTCTGTGAGGGTGGGAGGGCTGCTCCAAGTTTTCTAAGACCGGGCAGATTTGCTTTTCTGTCCTAGGTTCCTTCCAGACTGGTACTTTTACTCCTGGGAGCTCAGCTACGATAGCTTTTGGCTCCTGTAGTACAGGTTCCACCCTGGGGCGTGGCATCCTCCCTCAGAGGAATGAGATCCTTAGTGGGAGGATGGGTGGTGAACAATTTGGTATCCTGCTTGCCTTTGTTTTTAGGGATGTCCTGGGCCATTATTCCAGGCTCCAGGGCTCCTTTCCTACTTTATTTATTCTGCCTGGAGATTAAAGGGAGCAAATGTTTAAGAATGCCCAGCATGGCTGCATGGTCAAGAAACTCTACCTCAGCCCAGGCTGAGGTCTCTAGGTCATTCCCTAAGAGGCCCTCAATGGGTAGGTTAGGTGAGACTACCACCTGTTTAGTACCAGTAACTCCACCCCAGCTAAAGTGTATTACAGCAAAGGGGTGGGACTGAGTGGAGTTATTCACATCAGTAACTTGGTACTGGTGACCAATTAAGTGTTGTGCCGGTGATACTAACTTTTCAGTGACTATGGTGACACTGGCATCTGTGTCCCTGTAGGCCTCAGCCTCAACACCATTTACCTAAATGTGCTGCTTGTATTTACCCATTTTAAGGGGACAAACAGCTAGGGTGACAAGGCCAGTGCCACCCTGTGAGACAATAACTGTCTTGGGAGTTTCTACACCTACCCAGTTGACACTAATGACCCAAAGGTGAACCCAACTACACTTTTGGGCTGGAGTGGGAGTCACAGGGGACCCTCTGCATCGCAGAGAGTCAACAGGAGCAGAGGCAGCACCCGCAGGAGTCCCACAAGACGGGGACGCGAGTCGCTGTAGGAGCCCACGCAGCACTATAAAAAAGGATCCCACGCCGCAGGAGAACCACACAGGAGTTTGTGCTTTGCAGGAGGGAGTGCTGGGGACTGGAACTACATGTTGCCTGAAGATCCCTTGGAGGAGATGTAAACAAGCCTTGGCAACTGCAAGAGACGCGGTGCAAGGGGGTACTTCCTGCGTGAGAAGGCAAAGGCTTACCTCCACCAAAGTTGGACAGCTGGCAGAGAGGACCAAGAGGATTACTCCGGGCCACCACCCGTGATGCAGGATCCACTCAGCTCAGCAGGAGAGGGGATCCACACAGCCTGTCGTTTGTTGTAGGAGCCTGTGGTTGCAGGGAATTGACTCCTTCACTCCAAGGGAGACTCCTCCTTCGTCGTCTTCTGCAGGCTGAAGAGTTGCAGTCTTCTGAGGATGCACGGCTAGGAAAGTGTTGCAAAGCTGGCAGGAGCCCTAGAAACAATGTTGTATAAGAGTCCTTTCTTCTTGCAAGAAGCTTGTCGGGTCCTGGAGGTTCCAGTCGCAGTTCCAGAGGACAGGAGTTGAAGGAAAGGTTGCAAAAGAGCCCTGCTGGAATCTTGCAATCCGAATCTGAGGACCCACCCAAGAGAGAGACCCTAAGTAGCCCTGAAAGGGGGTTTGGTCACCTACCCAGGTAAGCACCTATCAGGAGGGGGCTCTGACGTCACCTGCCTGGCCTGGCCACTCATGCTCCCGGAGTTCCCTTACAATCAAGATAGCGGTACCCTCTGGAGGAGCTGTGGAACCACCCCTGGGGTGGTGATGGACAGGGGAGTGGTCACTCCCCTTTCCAGTGTCCAGTTTCACGCCAGCGCAGGGACTGGGAGTCCCTGAACCGGTGTGGACTGATTTATGCACGGAGAGCACCAAAGATGCCCTTCAAAGCATAACACTGTTTTGCTACCCCTCCCAAGCTAGTCAATCCTATTTCCAAAGGGAGAGTGTTACCTCACTCTCCCAAAGGAAATCCTTTGTTTTGCTTTCCTGGGCTTAATCAGATCAAGCAGCAGGAGGGCCGAAAGCTGTCTGAGGGGTAACAGCAGCTGGGCTGCCCGGAAATCCCTGAAAGACTAGTGGTAGCAATGCTGGGGGTTCTCTAAGGAGCCCCCAGAGTGCATTGGATCATACTTCCAATACTTGCAACAGTATTGGGGTATGATTCCGACATGCTTGATACCAAACATGCCCAGGTTCGGGGTTACCATTATGTAGCTGGACATAGCTAGTGACCTAAGTCGCTAGTGACCTATTTCCAGTACACATATAAAAAGTGGTGTCTCCTCACTCACGAAGTTGAGTAAAAATGGGGCTGGAGTTCGTGGGGGCACTTCTGCTAGTGCAGGGTTGCCCTTACACACAGGTACCTGCCCTCTGGCCTGAGGTGACTTACAGTGCCCTGGTGTAGTGAACTGTAGTGAAAACCAAGTGCATGCATCTGTTTGATGCAAGCCGCAATTGCAGGCCTGCTGAACCCTTTGCATGGGCTCCTTATGGGTGGCACAATAACTGCTGCAGCCCATAGGGATCCCCTGGAACCCCAATGCCCTGGGTACCTAGGTACCATATACTAGGGATTTACATGGGGGCACCAATATGCCAATTGTGGGGATAAAAAGTTACTAAATTTAGAGGAGAGAGCCTAGTCACTCGGGTTCTGGTTAGCAGGATCCCATTGAACACAGTCAAACACACTGACAAACAGGCCAAAAGTGGGGGGTAACCAAGTTAGAAAGAGGCTACTTTCTTACACATCAGAAGAACCAGTTACTTTCTTTTGGCAACCCACTTTATTCTGGATACTCTAATCTGCGGGTTCCTCACTGCCCTCTCTTCTCATTGTTTTGCGGAGTGGACTTTTAAGGTTCTAAGGAGGTTCAAGTTAGATTTTCTACCAAATGATCTGCATTGGAGTACCTGGAAAAGTTTGAGGGTAAACAGTTGTGTTCACATTGGGATTCAGTGATGATCCTCTGGAGGCGAAGCAAGGTCTCCACAGAGTACAATAGCACTACCTGCTGGATCATGTGAGCTATTGTTTTGAAAAATTCACTATCCACTTTGGTGCCTGGGAAATTCAAAAGGTGAGGAATCTGCAGTTAGCGTATCCACCAGAAAGAGCATTATCAGTGGTAAGTACCTTGTACCTTTGGACAGCTCCCAAGATCACATCAGCGATATCCATCTTGTGCATGACTAACCGCCATCTCTTTCTCATAAGGCTACCCCTCTTTGAAACACCTCATAATTCCACTCAGATCTTTATCAGTTTCCAACTTTTTCTTCCACTCTTTCTCTGAACATACACACACCTGTTCCACCTCAACAGCAGCGATCAAGCAACTTTCATCAACACCTTCATCACAAGTAATACTAGTATCCTTTGGGAATCTGGACAAATAATCAGCTCTGACATTTTTGTCCCCTGGAATATGTATGACTTCAAAATCATATTGCATTAACCTAGCCGCAAACCTTGCAATTCTGGGAGTTCGTTTTGTTGTTGGTTCCATTAAGAATTGAGACAAGCGGTTTATGGTCTGTTTTCAATATGAAGTGTCTGCCCCACAGATAGCTTCTAAATTTTTCAGTCGCCCACAAGCAAGCCAGCATCTCCTTTTCAATTATAAAGTAATACGTTTTGGGTTCCCTTAACACTCTTGAGGCAAAACCAGCGGTGTTCCCAATAATATTTTTTGTTTGTATTAATACTGCCCCCACTCCTATGTTGCTTGCATCTACCGTCGTCAAACAGCACTGGAGATACGGATCATTGGGTTTTAACACATTCACTTTTGACAGTTTGATATTTAGTTCCTCAAATGCAGTTACACATTCGGAGTCCCATTTGAAACAAGTCTTGTCCTTCAACAGATTAGGTATTGGTCTAACCTTTGTTGCAAAATTAGTTATGAAACGTGAGCAAAATTCACACATACCTAAAAATGATTTGACCCCAGCTTTATCCTTGGGTGGAGATGCTGCCTTAATAGCATCAATCAAATCTGGTTTCGGATGAATACCATCAGCAGAAATCACATGACCTAAGTACTCTACAAAGGACTTTATAACTTGGAACGTCTGTCTTGAGAACAACCCCATGCTCCATACATTTTTCTAGCACCCTTTTAAATATTTTGTTATGTAATTGTTGGTTTGGTGCATTGAGCAGTACATCATCTTGGAAAACTACCACATTGTAAATATCTTTAAGTAAAGTGGTCATTATTCTTTGGCAAACTGAAGCCGCAGACGGCAGACCAAACAGCATACAGCAATACTAGAACGTTCCCAAAGGTGAAACAAATGCCATCAGGTATGTGGATTCTTGATCCAACTCAACCTGATGGTATGCACATTAGTGAAGACTTTAACATCTTTAATGGTAGACAACATTTCAGTTATTTTAAGTAAAGGATGCAAATCTACCCAGATCTCTTAAAGTACTCTCAGGTCAACACATACTCTCAGCACACCATTATTTTTCTTCGCTGCCACCAAAGGAGAACGCCATATGGAAGATTCAGTAGGCTCAGTGATCCCTTTATTACGTAAATTTTCTAATTCCTTCTCCAAATCGTCTCTAATACTAAATTGTACACTCCTCACTTTGTGTTTAACTGCTGTGGCATTCGCTTTAACTTTGATTTTATGCTTAAACCCTTTCAGTTTTCCAAGGTCCACAGAGAACACTTTAGGGAATATGTTTAACAAATCTTCAATTTTGTCAGAATCCCTAACCACTGTAACTTGATCACAAGTACCTGGTCGTAAAATCATTCCAAAAAGACTCTGGTGAAACCAACCTAAAATGTTCAGACCTTTTACTGCTACGCAGATATTCCCATTTAGGCGTCTTCCTCCAAATTCTGAAATCTCTTCAAAGAAACCTTGAAGTTCAAATCTCCTTCCCTCATAGGAGACGGGCGCTGTGTCTGGTGGTGAAAGGGTACACCCATTCCAATTTTGACAAAACAATTCTTGCATGATCATAGTGATCCTGGCACCTGAGTCGACTAACAGTAAGGCATTACCACATCTAAAACACATGTCTTTGTTTTAAAAAAAACATTTGAGTTGCTGAACTTATTGTTCTTAAATGTTTGTGTGATGTTTTGTACCCCCCGTTTCATCTATTTTTCCTTTGTCTTCTTTACTTTTAACCACACTAATACTATTTTCTGTTGAGTTTTCTATTTCTTTAGTTGATTTTATTGATGATTCAATGCTCTTCACGATCTTAAGTGTCTCTGCCAAAGTTGAGTTATCTAAAGACAGCAACTTCTGTTTGATCTCTGTCTAACCCTTGACAAATAAACTGGTCAGTTGATCCCTCAAAGTTCCAAAGTGACATTCGGCCATTAACAACCTTAACGCGCAGAAATGTAAGTGTCCACATCTTCACCAGTTCACTGATCTCTCTTTAAAAAAAAAACAAAAAACCTGTTGCTAGTTTATTTTTTTTATTTTTTTAACAGCCTTCTCATATTTGTCCAGTTCTTCTCCTTCAACGTTCTGAATTTCCGGTAGATCCTTAAAAATAGCTTTTCCTTCAAATCCATTAGAATCAATTAGGAGACATTTCTTGCGTTCAGGTCTAAACTGTGCAGCTCCAATTCTGGAAGTCTGACATCTTCATATTATCCGGGTTGCTAAGCGGTCAGCTGAATATATAAGTTGCTATGCTCTGTTCATTAGAAAATGACTTATGGCAACTTTATTAGGTGTGGACCTCCTCTTGTTATTTGATTGGAGAGTCTTAATGTCTTTCTACATATATTCTCCCTGAATCCCTCCTTCTGAAGGCTCCTGCTCATGTCTGTTGGGCCAACGAGTCTTTCTCTCAATATGTCTAGTAAAGGTATGAAGCACTCTGCGGCTCGATGTGTGCTAGTTCTGCATGGTCCCTAGTTAGACCCCAGCATAATAGCTTGTTGTCTGACTTGCTCACTTGTACTCTCCAGCACTGTTTTAGGAGCATCATCGGGCAGCCCTTGGGAGTGGGTATACTGCATGAGTTTCATCTTTCTCCAGAGTTTTCAGGCTCAGGCTATGCAAACCTGTATGTCAAGATGGGTTTTGTGTGCCTCTCACCATGGGTGAAAAATCTTCAGCAGTATTCTGCCAAACCAACCACAGAAAATTGAGTTGATATATGATATGCCAGTTCTCATGCCCCAAACCCCTGCCGCCTTAGAAACCTTTAAAGCTCTTTTATGAAAACCTATTTGACTTGTGTTATTTTCACCTTATGATGGTCCCCTTAGAATATAATGCCTGTCTGGACAGTGCAACATTAAAACTATATTTTATAAAATATGAGTGAGACACACACTGTTTCCATTCCCTTTCTCAGTCTCGGATTAACAGCTTTTGAACTGAAGAGTATAATGTTCTATCAAAGGATAGATTCTTATAAGAAATGTGAAATGATCAGGACTTTTTTTTTTTTTTTTTTTTTTTTTTAAGTAAGTAATAATTTATTGTACAGATAATAAAATCCAATACAAATAAACAAGGCAAAAGAAAAAAGACAAACCATCAAAAACAAATACCCTCAGGAACTGAGTTCAAACTAATAGCACACTATAAATTGCGCATGCAACAGTTTAAAAGACATAATGAAACAATACAATACAATACCAGCCACCGGACCCGAAGCCACACATAAACACAAGCTAATACACATGGGCACAGCCCTAAAGGGCATGGTGCATAAAGTAATAATTTCACTGAACATCATCAAATACCGATAGAGCTCCTCGTCCTAACCAATAACTGGCAAAATGGCAAGAGCATGGAAAAATTCCAACTAAGCGTGTTCATTGCTCGCAGTGCCATTAAATTTAGATCGTGTAATTTTAATAAATTTGGTCAGTAACACATTTAACATTGGATTGCCTGGGTCCAGAGACTGAATAATAGCCTGTCGGCAGGAGCGGATTCCTAATTCATTCCATTTGCTCCAGAGCAAAAGTCTACGCTCCTTTAATAAAGCTGGACACCGGCAGACCACATGGTCCGTGGTTTCCTCCGCATCGCTACAGCCTCTGCATATCACACTGTCCCCAGGGGGTAGCTGCCATTGAGGCAAGTGTTTTTAAAAAAACCAATCACCCATCCTTAGGGCCAAAAAGGCCTTTTTCAACCAAAACCCATATGAGCAGGAGAAGAAACTGGAGGACATACCTGGTTTAAAGGAGCCAATCACTGCCCAGGCATGCTTCCGATCGTCAAGAAGTGAACAGTCCGAGTGATAAGAGTACAATTGAATAAACCTTTTAATCTCTGATTTAAACAAGGAGTAGGGGGGGTTGCTTTCCCAAAGATCACCGGCATCCAATCGCCGTTTACAATCAACCAAAAATTGGGAATAAGTACACTTCGATTTCAGCTCACTAATTTCTCGCCACAAGACTGCCTCCAGATGGCCAACTGAGGCCTGACGCAGTTTGACACAACTTCAGGAAAGCACCAGCATCAACTTCCACCAAATCTGGAAGCCCAAACTCCAACCATACCTGCGCCGGTGAAGCCAGGTGCGGAACATGTAAAACTCTTTTATAGATTTTATTAACCAACCTATTTGATAGGCAGGAGCCTTTGCCCAACAGAATTTCTTGACCATAGACCAACGAAGGGGTGATCTTTGCTTTCATGACTTTCATTAAGGGAATGAGGGTCGGCCCCTTTAACACTTTAGCTAATTTGGAAAAGGCCACCTGCAAAGCCACAGCTTTAAGTTCAATTGCCTTCTTATGATTAACAAAGCTGCCCCTCGAATCAAAATGTACCCCTAAATATTTGTAAGACTGGTCGGAAACAAGTTTGCGGTTCTTATAGTACCAGCTAAAGCACAAATGTTTTTTCCTCCCAAGGGGAACCACTTTTGTTTTACACAAGTTAACTTCTAATTGATTAGCGGAAGTGTACGTTGCAAGTTGGGTAAGCAACCGTTGAAGGCCTATCTTAGTACAACTAAACAAAGCAAGATCGTCGGCATAAAGCAGGTGACTGAGCCTAAGGCCACTGATCTCAGGGGGGTGAGAATTGACGGCATCAAGAGATGTTGACATATCAGCAATAAACAAATTGAAAAGAAGAGGAGCGAGTACACAACCCTGTTTGATACCACGAGTGGTTGGAATTTTCGTAGAAAGGGAGCACCCATCACCAAGCTTAATACAGACCCAGGTGTTAGTGTGGAGTTCTATAATAGCACCCAAGAGTACTGGAGGGATGCCCTAGCTTTGTAGTTTCGCCCATAGAGCACTCTGGGGGATCTGATCGAATGCTGCATTGAAGTCCACAAAACAGCAATTCAGCGTCAAGCCTGACAAAACCGCCCTGTCAATCAAAATAGAAAGGGCTAATAAATTGGTTGAGGTACCTGAGCCAGCTGAGAACCCCGTTTGGACTATGGGGATTAAGGCCTTCGATTCAGCCCAAGCTCGAAGATCCTGCAACAAAAGGCTGGAATAAAACTTAGCCTCACTGTCCAGCAGGGCTATCATCCTAAAATTGGCAGGCTCTGACCTTGAACTGTTTTTATATAAAGATTGGAGGATGGCACTGTGCCAGGACTCGGGTATTGTTTAGGTTAGGAAGCAGTGTTCCAACAAATGTGCGAGATGATTAGCCCAAAAGAGAGGATCCTGCTTAAATAATGCCTGTGGAAGACCATTGGGACCGGGGGCTCCAAATTGCTCAGCCCTCGAGATGATATGGGGAAGGCGTGATTGGAAGAACTTCCTTATTCCCTGCGCGGGGTTTAGAGACCCTGTAGATGAAGGACATGTTTTAAACAAAGCAGGAGTAGATCTGTGGGTCCCCTCATCCAATGGTTCCCCATCCTGCTCACTATCCGAACAATGGTTGGTCAAATAAGACGCCCATGCTCCTTCTGGAATGTCAACAACGCCTGTCCCCCTTTGATTACTAGTTAGGTTATTAATAAGGGACCAAAATTTTGTGGAGTTTGGATCTTTACTTGCGCTTAAAAGTTTAACCCAAAACTGACTGACATAGGTCTGATGGTCGTCATAAACAGCCTTCCTATAATCTTTCCTTAATTGTTTATATTCAATGAATAAGCGCTCAGAATCAGGACTTTTCCTGATTGACCTTGCTAGCCTATTCTGTGCTTTCTTTAAATTCTTAGTTTCCCTGGAGACAACAAAAGACCGGGGTGGAGCACAGTTGCGCGCGGGTTGGTGAAACTTAAACCATAGGAGGCAAGAAAGTTTAACCCATGACTCGATAGGGAACACACAACCCAAACTCTGTTAAAAACAATTGATACATTCAATCAATATTGTGCCACCAATAGAAGCATTCCATTTTATGCGCTTTGATGATTTGAAACAAACGCCGCCACCCACAGCCAGCATGACATCATGAACAGGAAATCTTGATTTAATAAATACAGTTTGTGGACAATGGTCGCTCTCACTCCGAGGGGAAATCTGAAACCTTTCAATGAGAGGAAAGAGTTCAATGTTACAGATGGTATAATCTAAATAGGAGCGAATTCGACCATCGTACCTTGTCCACCGTGGGGGGGGCATCACCACACAAGCGACCATTCAAAACTTTAAAGCCCATACTATTAAGATGCATGACTAAGTACTCTCCCAAAGGGCAGTGCAGACAACCCTGGGGCCTTAATTGTTCAGGAATTAACTGGCCGTTAACACAGTCTGGACCCTCCAGAGCCTCCATTGTATCCTGAAACAGGTTTGTGTTAAAATCACCAGTTATAACATAACTAGCACATGGGTAAACCCCAACTAGATTGGCCACAATCTGCACCAATCGCAACACCCTACCCCTTTTTTTTCTTGGTTCCAGGGGCAATGTAAACATTAATTATTATAAGGAACTGCTGCGCAATCCCATTCCTTATGAGAATCCCCTGGATCCAATTATCCTCCCAAGCCAGAGGTAGTATACTCCCATCTAATTTAATGGTCACATAAATGGCCAGGCCACCCTTGGCACAACCATTCTTGCTCGTTCTGTGAGCAGATTTCCATACATTGTGACTGTTAAAAAAAATGTTAAAAGGTCGGCCGAGGCAAACTTATGCGCAACCCCATTAATGTTCCATGAACATAGGGACAGATGTCCAGAAGTTGGAACAGAACCGCCCACCCGTAGGGGTCAAAAGAGGTGACCATGCAAAAGAGTGGATGGCAGCCAGTCCCAGTTAGAAGACCCCTTGAAACCAGAGCCAGTAGGGAGAATGCCGTTAAAAGTAGAGGCGCCACCTAGGGCACTTTTCAAGATTGTAAATTGTTTCAAGACTGTGGGAGCCGTCAAACATTGAGATTCTGATAACACCGGGTATCCAGGCTCCTTGAAGGGAGTTATTATAATACCCCATGAGCAAAATAAATCTCTCCTAAGGAGAATAGACTGAGCTATTGTAGCAGAAATTAGTGTAACCAAAGTAGAGTCACTTGGGTAAGGCCCCCTAGAGTCTAAAAATGCAATGGACACAATGTCCTTAGAACCAATGTAGTTAAGATCCGAAATGGCATTAAGAAGCCTTAAAACATTCCCCCTATTCAATATATCATGGGGACACCTGGAGCGATATTCTGGAGTAAATACAAGTTTTAGAGTTAAGCGTTCCACTGGGGTCATGGAGGGGTACATGGAAATTGGAGGCTGTGGCTGTTCATCTGCATTCAATGAACCTGCAGGGACCCCCGGGACCTGATTTTCAGCATAAGCGGTCCGAGGGCTTGATGGCAGGATTGCAGGAGAACTGCTTCTGTTAACAGGCGGCAATTAAAAAAAAAGTTAGAAGAACCAAGGTCCAGAGCAGCGCCGTTCATATTCCCATGGGCGATTTTGGATACAGACAGTGTGGTAGCGGGGCAAGCAGAACCTCCGCCACCCCAATATGGGGCTGCCGAAACCAGCACACTGCCAGGATAGCCTTTCTCACGCGAAATCAAGTAATCCTTGAGGGGAGAGTCATTCTCCCAACAGGGGGGGCGTGAATAGGCACAGGCTGGAGGGACGTAGGGGGTAAAGCCTCCCTAGGTGCACCTTGGAACTGCAAAGGCAGCTGCACCTCAGGATGCGCCGACAGTCTGACGTCAGTCGAGGGTCTTTGAGATGGTTGGCTCCGCTTGCTATTCCGTTGTTTGCGGAGTCTTTTTTTTTTTTTTTCCCTCTTGCTCAATGGTGGTTCAGCCACAGGGTCGACTCCTGAGGACATCGGTTGAACTAAAGCAGGCTGTACAAAGGTGCAGGGTGGATGAGAAGAGGCAGGCACTGCGAGCTCTGGTGCGGAGGATGGAGGAGACGTAGAGGCACCCTTGGCCTCGGTGACCAGCTCCAGAGCTCCGGTGACAGCTGACCGGGGAGAGTTGATCGAAGTTACACTCTTGACTGGGCAAGATTTGTTTAATGTTTTCGGTTCGGTGGACCCCCGAACCAAATCAATAGGAGCGCTTAGATTCAATAGGAGTGCCAATGGCACAGGCGGTGAAGATAGTCTTTTAATTTTCCATACAACTGAACTTAAAAAGATAGGGAGAGATAACAGACTTTCGATGATTGGGGAACAGCAACATGCCTGTTGGACATAATTGGCACTTGTCTGTGCTCTGGAAATAAGCTGATTGAGGTTCTCAGTTTTTTTTATCAATGCCAGCTACATAAGAAGCCAGTGTGTTCAGCAGATCAACTTGGACGTCCAGTTTATCAGAATGGTAATTCAGAGCAAGCACAGTCGATTGAAGGGTTTGCAGAAGCTGGGGCCAGGCAGAGCTGGTTTCCGTGAGCGTGGGGTGGGGGCACATGATTAGGCTCCTAAACAACACTGCTCAAGGAATCAGATAAAAGACAAGAGAGGTCGAGAAGAGATTGATCTTGAGTTTGCCTTTGATGAGCTCTGTTTGGTGACTGTGAGCGGCCCCACTTGAGGACCTTAATGGTAATATTGGATGGATACTGCCTGTTGAATTCCGAATCCATTGGGCTGCCAGGGGCTGGATAGCAGGAAGATGCCCTGGTCTTGCAGGGAATCGTGGCAGTCTGCAGTCGGCCCATCCGGCCCAGCCAGCTGATGAAAAGCTGCTGGAGATGCCACTAAGAAAGATGTCCCCTCTGAGGTACTGGGTTTTTCAGAATCGGTACTGATCGGTAACCCAGCGGTGCCAGGGTACACCCAAAGACCTCGGGTACTTTCCTGATTCAGACCACAGAAACTCAGAGTCTTCTAGGTGAAGTCAAAGATCGAATTTATTGGCTGCAGCCAAGTAACAAGCGTCCTAGAAGTACAACAGCACGGTTTGTATGTTCTCAGGAGACTGTGTTTCAATGCAAAGTCAGGTTTCCTTATATACAGTTTTTTAAGCTTCAGGCAAACATTCTTGACATTTTGGTTGGTCATTCACATGTTTTCACTACGAAGGAAAAAACAGTGTCATGATGAAACCTCATATTTCATGTCATCCAACCCATAATAAATTACCCGGCAAGGCCTAGTATTTTACATCAGATAAGTGTGGACCCTCAATAAAAACGGGCACCTCCCCCTCGTAAAGTAAGAAGAAGAAAAGAGCAGGTGCAGGTGTGAGCAAGATTAGGCAGGGTGTGTGAGCGATAAGGGTTTTATGGCATGGTGTGCCTTGATGCTATCTGATTCGGCCACTGGGAGAGGGACTGACCAAACAGGTTTGGCCTGAGGCAATGGTTCCAGCTTGCCCAGGTCACAGAAAAGTCAATCAAGGTGTACGTGTCCTTGGAATCAAATCTGACTGTATTATAAGCCTATGTGAGGGCAACTTTTAAAAATGGCTGCCGTGTATAAAATGGGAGCCACGAGTGCAGGACGAAAATGGCGATTTCGAGGTGAAAACGCTGCTGGAATTGAGCGAAAATGCTCATGCTTAGTGTACTAGTCATTATCGGTCTTTTGATACTAAAATCGTACTGCTGTGGCAAAGTAAATTACATGGGTCCAGAATTTTTAGAACCACAAACCCTCCTTTTGCCCTTACATAGGCAATAAACCTATTCTCATGCTAATCTGAGTCCAGGTACATGTTTATAAGGCCATGGAGATGTTGCTGGAGCAAAATTCTAGTACTTGGTAACTCTCTCTGGACAGGTCTCCTCGAACATGAAGTAGCACAAAAGGCCACATATGGCAGGACAAAATAAGGAATACCTCTATCTGCAGTAGGTGGCATACGATCACACACCCAACAATTAGTGATGTTCACTACTAACTAGTGTTGATGCAGAAGCTGTACAAAAGAATTGCTTACGAATTCTGATCTTCTAACCTGCTCATGTTCAGGAAAAGGGTGAAAAGAGTGCAAAGAAACAATAGTAGGAAAAGACATAGGTTGGAAAGTGGGTGCAGAAGTCAATTGAGTAGAGAAAAACAATCCCACCCATAAATGACAACGTCATGTTTAAAAGACACTAGAAAACACGTTATTAAGAACATATAGACAACGGGAGAAAGTAGTGACCACTATTACAAATGAAATAATAATTTTTCACAACCCTAACCAAAAAGCAAATCCTAAAATTATCTAGTAACATTTTTAGGGCTCCTCTGCATTTCAGTAATTTTTGTATGTTCAGGTGGAACAGTGGTGACTCATCAATGCTCTAAGGTGAAAAGGGGGTACTCTTTCCACAGAAAATGGACTTTATTCTGCTTTTACTAAACAGAATAGTACTTTAAAACAATGCCAGCAAAACAATCCAGTCTCCTAACACCTAGTCTATACAATCACACGGAAACCTCTTGTGAAACCAACTATGCCCAGAGTCCGTTCAAAAAGCCTCTCTGGCAGGCTTCTATTGTCCATCAAATTTTCTTTTGTTGTTTTCTTTTGCATGGGCCTCTCAATTCAGGCCTCTTCGTGAGAAAAGTACTGCTTAGTTGGAGTGC
Source organism: Pleurodeles waltl (assembly GCF_031143425.1). Lineage (NCBI taxonomy): Eukaryota > Metazoa > Chordata > Amphibia > Caudata > Salamandridae > Pleurodeles > Pleurodeles waltl. The sequence goes on from NC_090436.1 coordinate 255,943,335, forward strand.
CCTCCTAGCAAAAACCCACAGCTCACTCAAAAGTCTCAATGTCTTAAAGCAATGCACCAGTGTCTCTCCTCTGTGGCAGACACTACAAACAATGTGCTCTTCATTGATCAAGGGCACAAATCATCTCGTGCAGACCCAAGCACCATTAATTGGGAAATAGCTCAAGCTCAGCAGCACTTTCAGACTCCAACACTTATTATTTAGTGTCAGAGGACGCTCAAGCTGCTCTTTCATGGGCACCACAATATAGTGCCTTTTTCCAAACTTGAAATCTCCGGTGCACTGCCCTTCTTCCGTTGGAGCAAAGAAAAGGGGGTGTGTGGCCAAAACTCAGGCCAAGGGGCTCAAGGGATTGCACACTGTCAGAGGTTACCAGCACATGACAGGTATAGAAATGAAACCTCAAAACAGCTCTGCCATCAACAACAGGAATCCTTCTCTTTAGCTCCTTTACACTGAAACTTTGGCTCTGCGATGTCCAACGCCGTCTGATGGAGCAAGTACGATACCATGCGCTGGCGATCGCTGTCCAGCTTTGCTACTTTCTGGGTGCTGAGACTGTAGGGCCAAGACGTCCGTCTTTCATCTGTAGCTGTCACTGATGGGAATTAGGCTTAAATCAATGTCCTGCAGGTTATTATGACTTGATACCCGCAGAATCTAGTGACGTAGGAAATGTGCCACAGTTGTTAGTTCCCTTCAATTTAGTACAAAAACAGTTCATGGTTTTTAACAAGGGGACTGCAAGCAGGTGGTCTGCAATCTTCAAAGGAGTAGCCATACACCATGGGCATAAAATACAAAGACAAAGGCAGATGGGGAAAACAGGGTCTCTAGCATCTTTAATTGGGTTCTCTCCATTATTCTCTGCCATCTATAGCTACATGAGAATTCTATCTGAATGGATTTCCTCACACAGTGGCATTGTCTAATGGGGTAAACACATATTTTCCTCAATGATTAAGTCTAGGTGTTCCTCCTTACCTTAGAACATCTCAATAGAGAAATCACATGATACCGATTATCAGAGACATGTAGAAACCTTCCTTTAAAAACTGTGCATCAGGTGCACTATGCAATACACAGGCTAATAGTCAAATGTGCAAACAAAAAGACAAGAACTAGAGGGTCCTGATATTTGCATGATTAGGACACATCTGATCCCACCAAAAATTAAAGTAGCAGGAACAGAAGGGAACCGAAAACCAAATTAAAATAGACATTGAAAATTCGTCATGTTCAAAAAGGTAAACATAAGATATCTCCTATTGAAATGGAAAACTTGTCTTACTATAATATTGAGTCAGTTAACCAGTTTATCGCTACCCTGACAGTCAGGCTGGAAAACATTGAAGCAGGCCTAAGGCAAATTCTTGAAAACCAGTCTGGTCATACCAAAGGGAATTATACATAACATGGGGGTCCCTGGTACATCACTGCAGTCTGGAAATGTGAACCTGAACAATACATCAATAATAATAAAAGGTCTGACTGGTGAAAGGAATTTGAAAAAGAGAAATGGGACTAGGACACAGCTAAAATCTCAATAACTAAGCATGATGCGACATTGGTCAGGGGAACTAACAAAAGAAAAAAATCTATAGGAAGAACAAAAAAATTATTTGGGTGATAGTCAGGCATGTGACACAACACCGAGAGTACGGGTGATACACAAAGGCCAAAGTTACACAAATTTTAACTCTACGTTGGCGACTACACCATATACGGTACTCCTAGCTAATGTTTCAGTTCCTTCTTCAGGAAAAAATTAAAACCTGGTTTTCTTTTAAGGAACAAAAGCCATATGCTACTTAGGAAACAGAACATCATTAACTAATGTAATATAGAAATTAGGCCACCTTGAGTCACAGATCTATAATTTCATCCTTAGGTCCAATCAAGGCTACATAAATGTAGGGCTGCCTGTTCCTTTAAGGGAAGGGGCAGTAACGTGACTAACTGCAGGTGACACACTTTGATCCTGTATATCTCTTTTTATTTTCCTTCAATACCATTATAGCCAAATAGACATGCACTGGTGAAGTGTTGTCTCTTATGTTCACAGCATGAAATATCATCTGTGGAATTTAGTAACCAGAACAAGTTCAACCAACTGTTGCGTAGCGATGGGCATCGTCATGACCATTTCCTCACAACACAGGGGAGCTTGTAATAGTATCAAAAGCAGCAACAAACATGCAAAAAACAAATAAAAAATAATAAAAACGCACAAATCGTCAAGCCATCAGATATACTTGCTGTGTATCAAGCACAAAAAGCATAGACAAAACAATAGCATGTGTGAATAAGCGGTGACACACAACACCATGTCATGTACTTTATGCACTGTAAACCTGCAGCCCAAAACCCAATATTTGGGCCTGTTTAATTTGTCAGGTTTAAAATCCTTACCCTCCTTTTGACAGTAGATCACCAGGCAATGGAAATCTGCTGTCAAATATAACTTTACTGTTTCTCTTCTAACATACAGGACCAGCAAGAACAATTCATGATAGGACCAAATACATGAAAATAAATTTCCATTACTTAACTGTTACCCTCTTGTCAGTTACTTCGCAACATCAAGCCACCTTAGTTTTACCTTTCTAAAAGTAAAAATTGTTACACTGACACTCCATATTAATTTGGCACCTACAATTTCCACTGTGAAAAATAAGTCTTCATTGGTAAATCGTTCTCATTAAGGCATGTAGCCTTCAACATTTTAGAAAAGGGCTACATCTTATTTTCTGTTTAAGACTTAATGCAACACTTCGTTTTCTGTCAAATAAAAGCAACTAGCAGGTATCATTTTATTTTTTTAGAGCGGAGACACAAATGTATCAGTTCTGCAGAGCATTTAACATGATGTTGGGACTTTCGAAGAAACCCCTTTTTTTTATATTTTCCCTTTGGAATTAAGTTCTTTAATTGTATTGATGTTCTTCTGGAGAAACCAGAAATCCCACTTTTAGAGGCCCGTAGGGTCATTCTGCATTTCACAGAGACAAGGCCCTAATTTAAAAGGTCACAAGTGTCAACATGACAGCCTCCTCCATTGTTTATGGGAAAACTAAAGATAGCATCTCAGCAGCGTGACTTGAGCCAGCCTCTGTAGCTCTCCTAGCTTCTGCCACTCTGAAACTGTCAAAGACAGTAGGCCTTCCTATTTTCCTTCTAACCTGCAATAATTCACTCTATTTAAAAAAAAAAAAAAATTCCTTTTTAGGCGCTAAAAAAAAATTATCTCTATTTCCAGATTATTAAACTACATTTACTGTGAATAATTCACAAACCTTAATAACACAGATACCAGTTGTTAGAATAAATGCTTGTTGCAATCCCATGCAATGGTACATATTTCATCAACCTCGAATGAATGAACGTCTCAGTAGGCCCAGCTGAAGTTAGAACCTTCAACCTTGATATTAAAACAAGCCTTTGTACTGGCACATTGACTCATTGAATCATAAGAAGGCACAACCTACAAATATATATCAAACCTAAATGTATGCATTTACTGAAGCCTGAGACACTTTAAAAAGTACTCTGAATGAAAGAAAATGCAGTTTAAACAGTGCTTTTGCCCAAAATCGACTTTGATATTTTAGGCATTAAAAAATCAATATCCTACAATTTTCTTGCATAATATGCATTACCAGAATGTCTATTACACAATCCATGAGTCAGCCATTGAAAATATTAACTTATACTTTATAGAAATGAGCTTGTTTGCTCCTGCGCCAAGGGAAAATTGCACATACAAATGTCATTTTAGCGGTGCAACATAACTTAAATTAAATTTTAATGTTAGGAGGTCATAGTATAGGTATTAAGCTTTATAAATATTAAAAAACGATTTTGAAAGGCACTTATTTTTTAAATTTTTCCATAATTAATAATTTTCTTTTTTTTTTTTAAAAAAAATTATTCTTTTTTTTGTGATAATTCCACATATAAAAGCAAGCTGCATCCCTTGCCTATTATTTGGGATACATTAACTCACAAGCCTAAGCGCATAAGCCTAACTTGAAATGCGTCACATTTTTGCGCCACTTTCATTTAAAAGGAAGGTTATGCAAAATTCCACCCATGTTTAACTGGGAAAGTGCTGGCTGAATTGAACATTCCTATCAAATATACTGCAGCTGAAAAGTTTGCCTGTGAACATCTAATACAATGCACCTAAGAAAAATGCTGTAATTATTTTTATTTTTTTTGCAAAAATAGATAATTTCGTTTTTTTTTGGGGCCCTATTTATATCTATTGAATGTGTTTTCTAATTTATTAAGCATTTAACGGCAATTTTGTATATGTGCACAATTGCTCATTCTATAAATTAAAGAGCAACATATAGCTATGTTAGCACATCACATGGTTCATTTCTGGATTTTTTCTAAGTTTCTACTTAATATTAATTAACCAACATTTTACTTAACAAACTGAAAACATCAAGAAGACCCACAAACACACATTGAGCTCATTTCAGATATAAACAGAAAACACTCAGGACACACAATACAGCGCGCTTTAGCCATTTTTCATAAATGGCGCTGTCGCAATTTACTTACAGAACCGTTTGCAGATCCTAGTTGTAAGTCCTATTCACAAGAAAAAAAAAGAAAACTTTTCTCAATTATTTCCAAGAATAGCAGACCCATACTTTATTAAACGTCATGGGGCCCACTTCGTGCTTCACATATAGTTCATAGGTTGGAGTTCCAATCGGAGGAACCGGACATGAGTCCTCCAACCGTGAGTCCCTTTTACAACCAAGACAAAACAAATTTCCAAGTCTGCTAAGACCAGGCATCTTCGCTCACTAGTCTAGCTTCAAACTTCAAAGGATTATCGTTTACGATAGTCTCGTGAATACACGAGTCCTTCGGCTTTGGTACTTGCAAGTTCCAAATCAAAGTGATCCCGAAGGGATACCAAACCAAATGTCCAACTAAGGACCAAACCAAGTGTCCAACTAAGGACTGGGAGACGCTCCACTTATACTTAACTGAAAATATCGATGACGTCACCAGAAGACTCGTCTTATTGTTTCGCTCTACCAAACATCAAGGGTCCAAATCAGGGCGAAAGCCAGGGCAGCAGTTCTTCGTAGCCGTCGGGAAGCGGGAAACCTCGCAGCAAAGACTTTCGGACCACGTCGACATGCAGGGGTCGATGAAGTGGCGGCCTTCCTCCAGAATTTTCACACGAAGCTCCCCACGGACCTCGGGCTTGGACCGGTACCGCTGGTACTGGGTTTTTGGTACACCCAAAGACCTCGGGTACTTTCCTGATTCAGACCACAGAAACTCAGAGTCTTCTAGGTGAAGTCAAAGATCGAATTTATTGGCTGCAGCCAAGTAACAAGCGTCCTAGAAGTACAACAGCACGGTTTGTATGTTCTCAGGAGACTGTGTTTCAATGCAAAGTCAGGTTTCCTTATATACAGTTTTTTAAGCTTCAGGCAAACATTCTTGACATTTTAATTGGTCATTCTCATGTTTTCACTACAAAGGAAAAAACAGTGTCATGATGAAACCTCATATTTCATGTCATCCAACCCATAATAAATTACCCGGCAAGGCCTAGTATTTTACATCAGATAAGTGTGGACCCCCAATAAAAACGGGCACCTCCCCCTCGTAAAGTAAGAAGAAGAAAAGAGCAGGTGCAGGTGTGAGCAAGATTAGGCAGGGTGTGTGAGCGATAATAAGGGTTTTATGGCATGGTGTGCCTTGATGCTATCTGATTCGGCCACTGGGAGAGGGACTGACCAAACAGGGTTGGCCTGAGGTAATGGTTCCAGCTTGCCCAGGTCAGAGAAAAGTCAATCAAGGTGTACGTGTCCTTGGAATCAAATCTGACTGTATTATATGCCTATGTGAGGGCAACTTTTAAAAATGGCTGCCGTGTATAAAATGGGAGCCACGAGTGCAGGACGAAAATGGCGATTTCGAGGTGAAAACGCTGCTGGAACTGAGCAAAAATGCTCATGCTTAGTGTACTAGTCATTATCGGTCTTTTGATACTAAAATCGTACTGCTGTGGCAAAGTAAATTACATGGGTCCAGAATTTTTAGAACCACACCTCCCCTAGATTTAAGGAATGATTGCTGGAAATAATAGTTGGAGAGGATTCGTGTTTTAGCGAAGGTGCAGCCTGCTGGTCCACAGGGGGTGGTGGATGACTCACTTCACTCTGAGGTGCTAACTAAGCCAAGACAGGTGAAGCGGGTGAAGCAGGACAGTAAACTTGTGCCACAGTTGTAGAATATCTGCGAGCAGTAGGTAAAGGATCGATGACTGCAGGCTCCGTCAGAGTGCTCTGGCCTAGCTCCGACTTTATCTCCCCTCCATTGGCCAAGAATTCCAATTTAGTTTTTTTCTTAAAATACAACAGTAGAGAGGATTTGCGAAGATCCAGGGAGCGTGGATGAGGCGTAAGAGCAACAGGAGGATACGTCTTGTAAATCTCAGAGCTGGAAAAAAAGGCAGCCGATGAAAGGGGTACCGCTGAAATTTCAGAGGCTGATGTTGACGGTGAAGGTGGAGTGGCGTTGCCCGCATTGACTGCACGATGGCATTTCTTGCGCTTTTGAGGGGTTAGATACTTCTTCCTTATTTTGCCAGACCTCATAGTACAAAAGGATCCTGACCCCTACCTTGAAGCAAGGTAAACTCCAAGGGAGGGAAATGACGTTCCGCGAAAGTGGACAAGTCTTGATAAGGCACTTGAGCTGCGTTTGTTTGATGACAACGCGCCACTAAACAATTAACAGACTAAAAGTGAAGAAAAAGAGGGAATCTTGACTGAAATAGAATGCGGAAAACAAAAGGCACAGGCAGCACGGTCCGGACAGCCGCACTGACAGCGCCAGCCGCCTCTGGCAGGATACAAACCATTTAGGCTGTAGGCATCCAGTTCTGACGAACGCCTTCACTTGGGGCAACTTAGGGCGGCTTGTGAAAAAAAAAAAAAAAAAAAACACTTGCCTGGAGCCACCGACTCTTGCGATGTTCTTGTGTTGCTCCTATAATGCTCCTGTAATACACTAAGTGCACCAATAAGGCTCCTGTGTAACTCCTATGCGACTCCACCCGACAGACCAGGCAATCCTGAAAGTTCCTGCGTAGGTGGGCCCAGGTCGGAGAGAGCCAGAGGCCGGCAGCAACAGCCCAAGAAGTCAAAAGCAGCCGAGTGGTAAAGGAGGAGTGTGGGTAAACAGGCGGCCGAAAACAGCAAGGAGTTGCTGAACAGCACTACCCACTACCCAGGTGCGGTGATAGAGATAAAATCTCATGCGGGTGTGAGCTCCTTACTGCCACTTGGTCACTCACTTAGTCCTCGCGGTTGACCCCCTGGTTAAGCTCTGATTCCAGCTCCAGTTCCAGCTGCAGCACCTGGCGCCCGGCAACTCCAGCGGCAGCTCAGCTCAGAGGTCGCGGATGCAAGCTTCTTACCGCCTCACAGTCCCTCCGTCCCGTGGTCTTGTCTCACATAAACACCAACACCGGTATTGATCAGGACTCAACTCTTCTCTTTTGAATGCCTTCCCTATACATTAAAACAAGCCCATTAGGTTGCACACCATTTACCGCTCACCTAGTAGGAAACATCTAACAGACTACTGTTTTCTCCAGTGAATGTATTCAGAGTAAATTTTAACCTGTAATGATCCAAACCTAATGGTAAAGCCTCAACTCAATAGCTTTCTGTATGATTGCCTCCTTTTTCAACACTCCTTGTCGCTTACTTATGATCAAGATTCCATACTTGAGACTGTCATATTAAGACATGAAAAGATGGAAGCCCCAGAACCTCTCCCAGTTGTTTTGTCTGATTACCACTCAACCCCCCCCCCCCTTCTGCATGACCGCACATAACCCTAAAGCATCTCCAGTGAACTTAAACACTTAGTGAAATTGGTGAAACCAACTTAGTCATTGTATTACCTCTCTGGTAGTGATGCACCTCCTCGCACAAAACGGAAATAATCTAAAAAGAAAAATTGCATATTGATTTAAACTTTGCAGTTGATAACTGGAGGAACAGTCTGAAGACTTTTGAAAGAATCTAGCAGAAAGTCCTTCAGAAAAATCCTTGAATACATAACTCGTCTATGCAAAAGCTTTTTTTTTTTTTTTTAACAGAAGATTTGAAAGCCAAAAAAGCTCTTAAATGTAATAAAGGACAAATCAATGAACATATCCAAATCCAGGTCAGTGAATCAAGATATGAGGAATTTGCCAAGTACTTCTGTCCCAAACGTACTGTCATTTGGAAGATGATTGGTTTTCCCATCTCTCAACACTCATAATTATGAGTGACAAATAATACATGCTTTCACACCTTTTAGCAAGCACAAAATTAAGAAATTATTGGCTTAAACCACATCCTCCTATCCAACCAAGTACTTGGGCATCCAAGTCCTATTACTCAGGCATCCATGTCCAATTACGCAGGTATCCATTCCCAATTACGTAGGTATCCATGTCCTCAGGCATCAAAGCCATATTAGTTGGGCAGCCAAGCTAAAGACTTACATGCAAGGACCCCATCTCCTCTCTTGCTAATCATTGTAAATGACTCCTCTGAACAATGGTAGGTTCTGGATACTCTAAACATTTGGTATGTTTGACTACTGCTAAACCATTTTTCTTAATACTTTACCATTTACTTGATGAGAGGCCCTTTCACCACAAAAAACTTGTGGCGATCCAGCGCTCACGGGGTAAGGTCGGCCACTGTCGAAGTGCCGGCAGGAAAAAATCAAGCTACCCAGTTGTAGTGGGGTTGCACACCTTGAACATTTTCTCACAGCAGTGGCAGCTTTTTTTTTTTTACATTCTGTGTATTGATTGATCGAGTCAATTAAACCAAATGCTATTTTCTTGCCTCATCGGCTCCTTTTACAAAAAGATGCAGCAGTTGTGCCTATTTTTAGATTAGTGCTAGGACTGTTCGGAGCAGAAGGCTCAGAAGAGGGCCAGCATTACGAAAAATAGTGTGACAATAAGGAATTCCGTAGACCTCTAAAACTATAGCAGACTTGTGCAAAAAAACATTACTTTATCCTAAACCTTAGCGACCATTGGACTGCTCGCTGAACAAGAAAGGTACCAGTTTTAAAATTCCATTAGAAGTCTTACACAATTACTGAAAGCTCTGTAGTGCAGAATGTTCACTTGTTCTTGCTTTTTGGGTTCCCTAGATCTTCACTGGGGGCTTAGTAGCGCTATCCATCTTTGACGGTTTCAGTCTGAATAGCACATTTTGTACCAGCATTGTTGTAAATGCACCATTTTCGGGAGAATATAAAAAAGTTGCTTTGCTTTAGCTATGGGGGGAGGTACCTATGAAAACATTCATTGAATGAATGATTTTATTGACCACACAGTCCTTTTGCTAAGCTTGGAGAGAGCCGGTTAGCTGCTGATGGAAAGCCTGATTAGATTGACAAAAAAGACGTTTCAACGAGTTTTCTAAATGATAGATGGTAAGCGCTGGCTGCGTACTCCCCAAGACATTCCAGGATTGAATGGCATGTTGAGACCTGTTTGAGCTAGTCAGTATATACAATTAAACACCCTTTCTTAATTTTGTCACAACAGACAACTTGTTGGATAGACTGGGAGTGCGCTGCAGTTCATGTGCTGATAAAATTATTCACCTTGAAGTCAGTCAGTGACATTAGTAAGTGTCATGGAACCCTCACCTGTGGGTCGGGGGCACAAGTAAAGTCATGACTAATAACTAGTCTTATTGCACTTCTATGTGGTCAAAGTGCTATATTAATTTACCTACTCTTGACCTTCTTCCTGGACCTCCATCATTACTATCTGCCCTTCAAAATGTTGGCACTGGGTCCGCACTAATTATCCTCGGTTTGCCTCAGTTTGGGTTAATTAAACAATCCACCTCCTTGGAATTACTTGCTAAAATACTGGCTTAAAATTTCTGAGTTCACAGTTTAGCTGCGGTCACGTGTAAACCAGTTCGCATTCTGAGGTGAGTAACCGCGTTGTTGGTGAGATTTAATTCTAACCTTTGTTAGTGTGCCGTGTGTTCCTGTATAAAATGTGCTCCATCTTCTATAGTTTGTTGTGGTTTTGGTAGAGAGATTGGGTCACCTTTTAAATCCTAAAAGAATTACTGTAGGTGTTGTATCAAGAAAGGTGCCGCTGTTGTCAGCTTTTTTCTGTTTGTGTTTGCAGGTCATCGTTATGAAAAGGTCGCTTGGTGTGGGCTATGCTGCTGTGGACAATCCGATCTTTTACAAACCCAACACCGCCATGTTGTTAGGAGATGCCAAGAAGACCTGCGATGCCCTGCAGGCCAAAGTACGAGAGTCCTTGGTTGGCTAAACGCTGCTGTTTGCACAAGCGATTTCACCCTGGCCAGTATTCACAACAGAGAAGATGCAACTTCATTCTTGAAGACATTTTACAAAAGAACATGTGAAGGGAAAAAGTAGATATCAACTAAAGCGAGGAAGGCAGAGACTGACGAACAACGTATGGAATTGCTATTGTCTTCCTTAGTTTGAAAGCTAACTAACGTCCACCGACTTAGGGCTAAATAATCATGATTTAATATTTTGCTATTGAAAAGATAAGGTGGTTTGCCCAAGTAGTGAAATGTACAGGTATAAATATGTAGAATATCAGGCTATTACAGCTTACTTAGAACCACCTCTGAAGATTTGCGTCATAGAAATGTTGAGGTGTTTGAAGTCCTTAAAGCGCATAAACACTTTGTGTTAACTCTAGTCCTTTGAACCCCCATACCATCAATAAATGATTTCATCCCTTTCATTTCAAGACTTATTTATAATTCTCTAGTGATTCCTACAAAGAAACACTCTGACTGTTCTATTTGTAATAACTGAAGAACAAATGTTTGTATGTAATCTTTTTTAGTGCAGAACAAATGTTTGTATGTAATTTTTTTAGATAGGGGTTTTCGTGGAGTGGCGCTAGGGCCATATTACCAATACCAGATTTTCAGTGCAGCTCAACTAAAAACAATCGAATATAGACAAGTGCTGTGCAGCCCCCGCTGACACCCCCACCACCGAACGAGTTAACATTTTAAAGTTAAACATTAGGGTGCCGTTTAGTCGGTTTGCAGCGAAAAATGCTGCTTTATTTTTAATATGGTACAGCAAACGAGTTGACGTTGAGCCCACTTAGGTGACTAATACAATTTATAATATCTCAATGGCATAGCTGTTTCTGATAACTGAGGCCATGTACAAATGACTGTACGTATTGTGCTAGAAACAATTAGCATCTGGCAGGGAAATGTACTTTCTACCTACTGTGAAGCACTGCAGGGATAATTAATCCATCTTGACTTTATTTATGAAACGATTTTATCACTGTGGATTGGGACCTGTTCTAGATCATAGCATTAAAGAGATACATTGATGTTCATTTGTTTTCCTCAGTGTTTCCTCATGTTTGAATGTCGCATATTATGTAACTTGTGTAGACATTCACCACAAAACGGCACTAATTGTGCAGAATCGAACCTCTGCTTATCCTGTAAGAGGAAGAAGTGAGGAGAAATTCTAAAATCAAGTTTTGTAGTACTTCTGAGAACTTAAATATAAATACTGGGCATCATTAATTCTCTTGATATTGAAACATTTGGTTGCTATGTTTTGCAAGAATTTGTATGTGCCCTAAGTTTTGCTAAGTTGGGGGTCTAGTTTTTCCATCATACATCTCTCAGAGGTAATGTAACATGGATATAATCGGCGAACAATGTCCAATTTACGTAGTTTCATATTTTTATTGAATTATGGTTAGATATTAATGGTTGCTTTATGCCGGCTCTTTACAATTCTATTAACCATTCCCTAAAACTGACACAATTCATAAACAGTCCCTTTGTCTTTTTGAATACATGCACTTTGTTGTGGATGAAATGGTACAGTACCAGTGTTAATATTAGAGCTGTTTTATCATGAAACTTGCTGGAGAGATCTAATAAAGAAGCTAAAACCTCAGATTACTTTTGTTCTTTTTTAATATATTGTAACCGGAAACTACTCCGAGGAAATACAGTTTTAGGGTGTTTTTTCCCCCCTACATATGTATGAGGCGGGTGAGTCCCATCACTTCTTCTCAGCTTCTTATTCTCGTTACTGCCTTGCAGAGTAGCTGAGGTATGATTATGTTGTAGATTTTACATTCTTTACTACTTTTGCTGCTTAATGTATTTTTTATCTGAAGTATATTCCATAATGACTGTACCCCTGTAAGTTTAAGGCTGGTGTAGGTCATAGCATACTACAACCGTGATTTCACTCTGCTACGTGTGTGGTTTATAGATATTAGTTGGCAATTTGAATGCTCCCAATTACTGAAAAGTTCTCGTTTGTAGAGTTCCTGCTCATACCACAGGTTTTGTATCTGCTCTTCTGGAATTTCTTAGAAACTGTGCGCTCCTTGCAGCAAAATTCACGGTATGCAATGCGAGTTTGATTTATGAACGGTGGATAATTTATTTCATAGAAATTGCACATTTACCAGGAAGCTGTGCTGCTGTCGGCCTTTACAGTGCGTCTCATGCTAAACGACAAATTTAAAAAAGCTAAAGAGCATGATGGAGTGCACTGATAGCACAGCCTGATCACTGTTAGGGAGCAGTTTGTTTACATCTTGTATTGTTTCTCATTGAGTACTGCAGTGAACTCATTTAAAAGTATGTCCTGGCCGAAAGTTAACTCTATTTTTATGGTTGCACTCACATATACAGCTATTCTCGAGACTTTAGATACATTTAAATATTAAACCAGTGGATTTCGAATGCATTAGCTGAAATTTCTCTGGCTATAATCTCTCAATGAGATAATCCCATTGAGCCTCTGTATTGAGAGGTTCGAGTGGAGTTCTGTTTAGAAAGGCTTCTAAATTAGCAGAAAACACAAAGGTAGACTTTCTAGGATGAGCATAGCAGCGTCGTGTTAGTATGTATATGGGCTTTTAACCACTCGCACCACACGCCCATCATTATCACTCATTCTTGGTCTTGCCTTTCAAAAATCTTTTGTCATCAGTGGTAAATGCCTTGTTTGTCCCACCTTGGGGCAGTTTTGTTACTGCCTTGTAATTGCACCTTTACCAACTAACTTTGATTGCAAGCGAACTTCCTTATCCTTTTGTGCCTCTCCTTCACACTTGTGGCATGGCGCTTTGAATCAGCTCCCTATGTCAACTGTTTTACTTTTTATTTTCAGTTTGTGTGACAAGAAAAGTCCAGTTAGGAATTTACAATGCTAATAGCTCTAACTCCATGTAGTAATCGCGCATCCAATAAAATTAGGAGAATTATCTCTTTGAAGAAAGTAGAAGTTTATTCATGACAAGACCCACGACCTTCTTCTTCCAGTGCACCAGTCTGTCGTCAAATCAAACCCAAACATTCTCTCATGACCTAGTCAGAATTCTATACTCTACATTCCTTAAAGCAACAAACATTAAATAACACTTATGCCCCTACTTACATAAGAAATTCACTTCCACATATTACACTCCAGCAACAGCGAGACCCATTTAATTGCGAATGCTTGTTTGTTTTATTTTTGTCTGTAGCAAGCACAGTAAATTGCATCTGGGAAGACATAACTAAAAAGCAGTTGTTTATGGGTTACAGATCTGAATACAGCTTTATGGCGCAGCTGGAGTGGCCGCCTCCTTCCAGGTCATTACTGAAACTGTGTCCATTCATGGACTTTAGTGTGCTAGCCTAATGCATTATTAGTGTTGTAGTCTTGTTTTGCATGCATTGAACTAATTAGACCAACCCTCTTGAAATCATTGATTTGTAGTTGAAAAGTTCAGGGCTGCATGTAAGGACCTTGAGGAAGGTGGCCATTCTACACATTGACAGCGCTAAGCTCAAAGAGTGAACAACACTCAGTAATAGCAAGTGTGCAGGACAACCCTGAAGTTTTCTTGAAAGAAGTCACCCAGCCAACATGGAAAGATCATCATATGAGGTACGAAGGATCAGAGTATGCATCTCCAACATAGTTTCACTATTTGTTCATCTTGTAATTGTTGACTGTAGGGCCCGTCCTATGAATCCTGTTGCTGAATAAGTGGATTGCAGGTGGTCAGCTAAAATGACAAGAAGGGCAAGAAAGCCCGAGCCCTGTCATTTTTCAGCTTCAGGGAGAAGTACAGGTGTATTTAATGGTTGATGTTTATCATATCATTTATCTTTCATTCGTGAGAAATTGGTCTCCACCCAATTTACCACCACACTTAAATTCACTGAAAGTGTTATAAAAAAGAAGACACTTGTGTAGAATCTCATGGTAGGGTTGCTAATGAGAAAAGTTCAAGCTCAATGCTTATCAATTTAGGAAGCTCAGGAAGTAATTTTGACCAGTAAGCCAGTATGCTTTTGCAGCGCCAAGCCAGATGGAAAAAAATCAGCATGAATTCTATCATGAGACAACTTTTGGGAAGAGTAGAATATTCAGTATAGCAGTATAGCAGTTGTAGATGTATTTCATGGCGCCTACAATTCAGTGACACCTCCCCAATTTGGGCATAGCACTAGGATCACTGAGTCCCTATCAGTGGCACACTTTACTTGGTTTTCCCGTTCCTCCTTTACTGCAAGATTTACTCCCAGAGTGACTAGTTAGGTAGGATATCCTGTAAAGCTCCGTGACCATATGGTCATGTTTTGGAGAATTAGTTATGTGAGATGCAGGAATGACATTTTTCTGCCGAACCAGATGAGAGGATTTTCTGGATTGATGCCCTCAGTGAAAAGTACAAGAAAATATCTAAAGTGTATACGCTACGCTGTTAGCCTCCTTGACGGACTGTAAAATTATGAATCTTCAGTCTGAATATGGTGATCATAAGGTATGAAGTCCTAAAGATTTGAGTTGCCTGTGTCTTTAGTTCCTGTGGGTGTCAGCAATAAAATGTCCAGTTGAGGGAACTTGGTTAAGAAGAGCAGTTCACAACAAGTTGTCCCTCTAATTTCTGCATTGCCCATCAAGTATAAAGTACAAGGTTTGCATATCTGATAGAGACTTCTAGTTGCAGATTCCTTACTTTAGAATTTTCCCCCAGGCGTCAGACTGGATCCGGAGATTTTTTTCTTAGAGCAATACCCTTGCGGGTCTGTACGTGGCGTCGGTCGACTCCGTAGGCGTCGTGGTCACCATGATGACGTCGGGAGTAGTACATAGACGCCGCCCTCATGCAGTGACCTCCGTTCTTTTCGTACCGCGCCACGCGCTGATCCGAGAGAGAGCTACCCTTGGCTATTTTTTGGCTGAATTCGACCGCTTTGTCGACTTTTTTGGAGCGAACTTGGTGCGTCGAGGATGCCCCCGAAGACCGGGTTCAAGCCCTGTGAGGACTGTCACCGCATGATGTCGGTGACGGACCCTCATCGTGTCTGTCTGTGGTGCCTCGAGCGCGACCACGACCCAAAGTCGTGCTCCGAGTGCCGGGCGATGCATCCGAAGGCTTTGAGGGAGCGGTCCCTAACGCTGCTGGCAGCCCAGCACTCGACTCCCCGTAAGTCCCGATCTCGCTCGAGAGGAAGGTCTCGCGATCGGTCGCGGAGCCACCACCACTCGTCGTTCTCGAAATAGTCAGGTCATGGTCAGAAAAAGAAGTCGTTGAAGAAGTCCCATCGCTCTCCGACTTCACCCCGTCGCTCGGCCGACGTGACGCGGGATGAGCATCAACGAAGTAGGCCTCCGTCCTCGGAGCCTACGCCTGAGTTGGCTCCGCGCTTCCGAGCCAGAACGACCCCCACCCAACTCAAAGAGTTTTACGAGGCCATGCGCCTCATCTTTGGGCGTGCTGACCCCGATACGGCGCCTTCGGGCCCAAGGGGCTTGGCCGAGGGGCCTTCGGGTTCCGCCCAACGGCTTCGGCCACCGAGGTCACCTCTGGATCCGTGCACGGATCCGCCCCGACGCCGGTTGCACAGCCAAGACCTTCCCCAGCGCCAGGTCGTTTAGCGACGCTCTCGACATTGGTAGTGCCCACTATCGACGTCAACCCCATTCTCATCCCAGACGTCACAGAGCGGCGTCGGCTGACGCCGCCATCGGCTTCGGTGGGCCCTATTCGCCAGAGGTTGGATTCTGGCCCATTTTCCTATGAGTACAAATATGGGGAGGAATTGGAGGGGACCCTGTACCCTTATGAATACCAGGAAGACCCTACTATGGACTGGGCACAGGACTTGGGCGAAGCCAGTGATCTTGATACTTCTCCTGACTCTGGCCTGCTGTCTCCTCCTACCGTGGCTATGGCGGAGGGAGCTACCTATGGTATGGTGGCCTTCGCCCCAGACAGTGTTCTCACACCTCCAGACTACGGCGGACCTCCTGCACCAGCTGGGGTTCACTATCAACATGCCGAAGTCACACCTGACTCCCTCTCAGACGCTCCCTTTCATTGGGACAGTTCTGGACACAGTGTGGTTTCGGGCTTATCCTCCCCAAAAGCGAGTCCAAGACATTCAGGCTATGGTTCCGATCTTTCAGCCTTGGTCTTGGGTTTCGGTGAGACAGACTCGGAGGCTGCTTGGCCTCCTTCATCCTGCTAGTAACACATGCCAGGTGTCATATGCGGGCTCTGCAGTGGGACTTGAAGTTCCAGTGGGCGCAGCATCAGGGGAATCTCTCCGACATAGTCCAGATTTCGGAGGGGACTGCGAAAGACCTGCAGTGGTGGCTTTCGAATCCCAATTGGGTTAATGGCAGATCCCTCTCCCTTCCCCAACCAGATGTCTCAATAGTGACAGATGCGTCGCTTCTGGGTTGGGGCGGCCACATGGGAGAGGCAGAGATGAGAGGCCTCTGGTCTCTGGCAGAGTCGGG
Source organism: Pleurodeles waltl (assembly GCF_031143425.1). Classification (NCBI taxonomy): domain Eukaryota; kingdom Metazoa; phylum Chordata; class Amphibia; order Caudata; family Salamandridae; genus Pleurodeles; species Pleurodeles waltl. The sequence continues at coordinate 255,960,213 of NC_090436.1, forward strand.
ACTCCAATCAACATGCTGGAGCTCCAAACGATCAGACTTACGTTGAAAGCATTCCTTCCCTCTCTCAAAGGGAAAGTGGTGCAAGTGTTCACGGACAACACGACCGCCATGTGGTAATCCAACAAACAAGGCGGGGTAGGGTCCTGAACCCTATGTCGGGAGGCACTTCGCCCTTGGACATGGCTGGAACATCAGGGCATTACCCTGATGGTTCAACATCGGGCGAGCTCTCAACGCCAGAGCAGACTAACTCATCCGACGACGCACTGTTGATCATGAATGGAGTCTCCATCCGGAGGTGGTGTAAGGTCTCTTTCGCAAGTGGGGAGAGCCTTGTTTAGATCTGTTCGCCTCTGCAGAGAACGCGCAATGTCAGCTATTTAGCGCGTTGGAGTTTCCAAGGCGGCACTCGCTTTTCGTCTCGAGTGGAACTCCGGCCTCCTTTACGCCTTCCCGCCTAGCCCTCTTTTGCCCAGAGTTCTCAAGAAGATCAAGAGCGACCTGGCCCAAGTTATCTTGGTGGCTCCGGACTGGGCTCGAAGAGTGTGGCATCCTGAGCTACTGAGCATGTCCATCGATTCTCCACTCAGACTGCCTCTTTGGGCAGATCTTCGGTCGCAGCTGCAGGGGATGTTCCTACACCCAAACCTGTCCAATCTCCGCCTTCATGCGTGGAGATTGAGCGGCAACTGTTGACGGCATTTGCCCTTCCACCAGACATCTGCAGTGTTATCTTGGCGGACAGGCGTCCCTCGACTAAAACTGTATATGCCTGTTGTTGGAATAAATTTGTGGCATGGTGCACCAACAAATCTGTTGACCCCCTATCTGCCCCTCTTTCAGAGGTTCTACTATTCATTCTTTCCTTAGCCCAGCAGGGCTCTGCATTGGGCACCCTTAAGGGGTATCTGTCTGCAATTTCCGCCTTTCTTAGGCTTCCTGATCAGCCCTTACTCTTTAAATATCCTCTTGTGAGTAGATTCTTAAAGGGGTTCATCCACTTATTTACTCCCACTCCCTTCATCATGCCTCAGTGGGATCTTAATCTTGTGCTCACTTTCTTGATGTGTACTTCCTTTCAGCCAATGCATAATTGTCCCTTACGGCTCCTCACATTCAAAACTGTCTTATCGCCATCATCTCTGCTCGCACAGTGAGTGAGCTTCAGGCCCTTTCTTCAAAGCCTCCGTACTTGTCCGTTCACCCTGACAAAGTGGTGTTACGCACTAGAGCTTCCTTCCTTCCTAAGGTGGTTACACCGTTTCATGTAGGCCAGTCCATCACTTTGCCTACCTTCTACGCATCCCCACATCCTTCCCATGAGGAGGAGAGACTCCACCGTCTGGACCCAAAAAGAGCGTTGGCGTTCTATCTCAGTCGTACTAAAGACTTCCGGGTGGACGATCAACTCTTTGTTGGCTATGTGGGTGCGAAGAAAGGGAAGGCGGTGCAGAAACGTACCATCTCTCGATGGCTGCTTCTTTGCATCAAAATGTGCTATGCTTTGGCGAAAAAGCAACTTCCTGAAGGCTTGCGGCTCATTCTACCAGGGCCACTGCTGCATCCACTGTGTTAGCACGTGGAGTTCCTGTCCTGGATATCTGTCAGGCAGCTACGTGGGCATCCCTGCACACGTTGCTAAACATTACTGCCTGGACAGTCAGGTCCGTTGTGACAGCTACTTTGGTCATTCGGTCCTGCAGGACTTTCTAGTATGATGTTAGTTCGCAGCCCACCACAGAGGATGGCATTGCTTGGGTATCTATTCTAAGGTAAGTAATCTGCAACTAGAAGTCTCAATCAGATGTACAAGTTACTTACCTTCGGTAACAAAATATCTGGTAGAGACATATTCTAGTTGCAGATTCCTTACTGCCCACCCATCCTCCCCACTTGCGAACTGATTTCTAAGGACAGGGATTCCCCCTTTCAGGTCCTTAGCTCTGGCGGACCAATATCGGTGTTCTTGGCGGCTCTGTGCTCTGGCGTGGAAAATCGTTAAAAGAAACTGACGTCACTGCGCAAGGGCGGCGTCTATATACTACTCCCGACGTCATCACGGCGACCATGACGCGTACGATGCCTGCGGAGTCAACCGACGCCACCTACCGACGCGCAAGGGTATTGCGCGAAGAAAAAATCTCCGGATCCAGTCTGACCCCTGGTGGAAAATTCCAAGGTAAGGAATCTGCAACTAGAATATGTATCTACCAGATATTTAGTTACCGAAGGTAAGTAACTTGTACGTCTAGGAGACTACCTTAGCAGTGTTCTAGTACCATTGTGGGTGAGTGAGATGTCTCTATGTCCTCCAACAATTGGTGTGGCAAAAACAGTACTCAACGAATCGTGCTTTTACACTATAATTGTATAGATATAAGTCTGGGGCTGCTAATATCCCTCTCTCATAAGGCAGAGTTAAGTCCTGATGTAAGAAATTGGGTTATTAGTTGAGGAATTGAAAACCTAATCAGGTAGTAACCACAATCCTTGTCAGGGTGAAGTCACAAGCAAACTCCAGATTAATCTGTGCTTAACCCTCTCGTAGCTTGGCACACAGCAGTCAGGCTTAACTTAATAGGCAATGTGTAAATATTTTAGGCAGCACTGCAAACAGCAATAAATTGAAAACCCAACACCAGTGTACAATAGAGTAGAATTTAGCAAATAATTTGACACCAAAACAACAAGAATCCAATTAGTAGAACAGGAAATATGGAGTTATAAAGATTTAGGTGAAAATAATGCCAAAAGGCCATTCAGGGCTGTCTAGTCATGTGAGACGGAGTGAAAGTCACAGGCTGACTGCAATGGAGCGCGGGTCAGATACAGGGACCAGGTTAGTCCTGCTGAAAGAGTTTCTTCCAAAGTCCAGCGCAACAAGTTACCTTCACTGTTGAAAGGGCCATGAGGAAAGAGGAGAGCATCGCGGATGGTTGTTGATGTAGCGGGTAAAGCAGACTGGACATCTCAGACTGTCATCGCTGTAGCTTGAAGTTCCTGTCAGCGTTACAGAGGGTCCTTGCTGGGACTTAGTTTTGGCAGCCCCCACAAGTGATTGATGCTGTAGCTTAGAGTTGGTTAGCTTGAACTTTACGTTGGTGGTTGGCGGGCCCATTTGCGAAGAGCCCAAAAACATCAAGGGAGCTCATCTGAGGCAACGCAAAGATGCAAGGACCTGAGGACACCACTTGGGGTTCGGGAACTCGCTCCAGCAGAGGCCAGTAGGGCTCGGGAATGTCCAGTTGCAGCTCCAGGCAGCAGGTCAGCTGGGCAGTTACAGGGATCCTTTGGAGCTTATGTCCCTGTAGCTCGGAGCAGGAGGTCAACTGGCTGAACCTTGAGTCACTTCTGCCTGGGATGAAGGGTGCAGGTCCAATCGTCCTCAGCAAGCAGGGCAGCTTAGTGGCAGTCCTTCTGGCAGCAAAGCAACACAGCTGTCCTTCTGTAATATCCACAGGTCTAGGAGTGTACTGAAGAGTTGGTGTCTGAGGTCCAGTATTTAAACTTAGTGCCTCCTTTGAAGTGGGAGAAGTTTCTAGAGGTTTTCCTTTTAAGTGCACAGGCTTCCCGCCTCGCCTGTCCTGGCTCCAGACTAACTACTAGGGGTATGCCTACTCAGGTGTAACTGGAGGTTACCTACGCCCTTTATTTTGTATGGCTGTCTAGGAGGAATACACAGTAATCAACTGCAGCTATACCCAGCCATGTGACCCAGAGACATGTTGCAGGCACTTAATGGCTAAGGAAGGAAAATACCAACTTTCTAACAGAAATTTTCATTGCAATTCCAAAGACACCAAACATGAATTGTTTACTTGTTCCCATTTGGAAGTTACAGCTTATTAAATGCAGTAAGGTAGCTCCAATGTTATTCTATGGGACGAGTAGGACTTGTGTGAGAAAAGGCCTCTTTTTGACATGATTAGCCCCTACATTTTGCCTGATGTATGATGTAGCCTAGAAATTGTAGTGCTCAGGGCTAGAGATCTTTCCCTAAATCAGTTGTGATTCATTGGCACAATTGGATACACCTTTAGCTACCAGTATAAGTCCCTAGTAAATGGTACTTGGGTACCCAGGGCATGGGATACTATGGGTAGGCCGCTAAGGGCAGCAGCACTGACTGTGCCACCATCAAGGGCCATGCATCCAGATTCCCACAGGGTAAGACACCCCTCTGGCAGGCCCTATAGCCCTGAACAATATATCCCCATTTAATACTTGTACTGGAAACTGGTCAACACGTGTTTTCCCAGCTACATGGTGTCCACTCTGAACCCTGGGTTGCTTGGTATCAAACCTAAATGTACCCAGGGGTCACCTTAGAGGTGCCCCCTGCAGAAGCTAACTACCCTGCCATGGTTGCTGACTGGTTCTATCCAGCCCGCCACCTCTGTAGAACAAAGCCCTCCCTGGGTGGAGGTTCTAACACCCCCTACCTCAGGTATGTGCATTACCCTGGTGGCAAGCTTCAATGGGTTTACTACCTTTGAAACTATTGCCAGGCCTGGTGCTAGCAGCAGATGGTCAACCCCCTTGAAAAACCCTACTTTTGGCAGGAGCAAAGGCAGGAAACTACATAAAGGGTAGGAGGAGTGGCCCCACCTGGCATGCACCACTCCCTAAGATGTTGCCTACGAGGTGGACACTCCATCTCATTTTCCTTCATCTTAGATGCAAGGAAAATATCCAGTCGGGGATAGGGAAGAGACCCTTCCCACAGGAAGTGGTCACTGTAGTGGGTGTAGCCAGCCAAAGGTAGGTGTCCCATTCGACACTACTAAGTTCCCCCTAAAACTCCCACTAAATTCAGTATTTAGTGGACACCCCTAGACCAGGTATTCAGATTCGAAAAAGAGAAGACCTGCACCAAGAAGGTCCAAGGCACGAGACTGTAGACCTGCTGCACTAAGAAAAGACACCAAACCCTGCCTGCTGCACCCGGGACCCGACAGTTGCTGCTGAGGAGCTGCTAGATAACGGGAAACACTCTAAAGAACCCCAGAGGACCTCCAGGCTTCGAAAATCACCCAAGAACTCCCTCCAGACTGAAGATATCACTGCTACAAGAACAAACCAGCAAACCAGAGAGGATCACTTCACTGACCAGCTGCTAACTCCCGAACCGGAAGTTGCAGCTGGACCTGATGACACACTAACGACAGCAAGGACAAACCCTGCAAGTGTGCCAAGTTTGGTGGCACTGCGCCATCCAGTGATCATTCCCTACGAATTCCCTGGGTATTGGTCAGCTGATGTCAGACACCAGAAAAACCAGCCCGCCTGGGGCTGAAAAAGGACCAGGAGGAAGCCCCAGTTGAAGGAATTCAGGAACACCCCGGACTTCCTGCCAGAGTGCCCCCATTGTCCTGCAACCGTCCCTTCAACCAACCAACCTACCTCCAACTCCAAAGGGCATCTCCGTGCACAGCTCCTGGCTCACCGATTTGCTCTGCCCCTGGCCATCCTGTGCCCTGCAGCGAGGAACAAGCTGTGCCCTAGGGGTCCCTTGCAACCTCGACTCTAAGGGGACCCCTGGGAACTACCTCTAAACTTACTTGTGCAGTGCTTTTCCAAGTGGTCCCCTGCAGTGGCGCTGCACCAGCTCCAGAGACCTTTCACTGCTGCTTCCCTGGAACTGGGAGCCTCCCAAAGTTCTCCAGCTGGTGCACTATGCCCACCTACGACCTCAACCAACCTGCAAAAGGCGAACTTGGTAAACCAACTGTACGATTATAGATGTATTTTTAAAGGTGACTTTCCATTAATTCCAATGGTGCGTAATTACGCACAAAAATACTATTTTTATTAAAATTCAAAAATCCATATCTCAAAAAGTACTTAACCAATTTTGATAATCTTGCTCTTAAAATTACATAAAAATCTGAAGTATCTTTGTAAATTGGTCTTGAGTTATGCCTTTGTCTGAGTTTATCAAGATTGATACTGTGAGTACAACAAATGCTTTGCACTTCTCCAAAATTGGCCTAACTGCTCAACCAAGCTCCCTTAAAAATTAGAGCATGTGGTGATCTAATTTTTATCCCTGTAAACTAACTTGTGGTTGCCAAGACCCCTTGCACAGTGTGCCTAGCTTTGCACACTACAGAGAGGCCAGCCTCCTATATCTTGCAGTAGTGAAAAATGAATTTAAGAGTTTATCTGATAGAGACTTCTAGCTGCCGATTCCTTACCTTTGAATTTTGCAGGTGTCAGACTGGATCTGGAAACTCCTGCGTGAGCAGTACCCCTGTGCACCGTCGGGTGACTTTGTTCGGTTCCACGCGTCGGCACCAGAAGTGACGTCATAGACACCTATATAGGCGCTACACAGAGGTGTGGATATCAGTTTTTTTTTTGTTGTTGTTTAACGCACCAGTTAGTGCTGATCCACAGACATCCATCCTTCTGTCTCTTTTTGACAGATTTTTTTTCAACTTTTTGTTGGCTACTTTACAAAGTGTATTGAAGGATGTCTTCTAGGAAGGCAGGTTTCAAGCAGTATGGCGCCTGTCACCATGCCATGTAAGTAACGCACCCACACAGTGTGCTTACGGTGTCTTGAGCGTGATCAAGACTCAGTCATGCTCGAACTGCTAGGCTATGGCACTGAAAGCTTTGGTGGAGCAGTCCCTAAAGCTGCTTGCAGCCCAGCGGTAGACACCAGTTAGCGCGACTCCTAGGAGGTCTCGGTCCCAATTGAGAAGAAGGTCCCAGGACCGCATCTGAATCTCCAAGTTCTTTTCCTTGCACTCGAGGACCTCAGGACACTCTGGGAAGAGGTACAAGAAAAAAAGAATTCAAAGCGGTCTTTGACTTCACCTTGTCCGTTGGCCAACGCGAGGAGTGAGGAACATTGACGTTCCAGACATGGTTCTGCGGAGCTGTTAACAGGTCCGACTCTGCACCTTCCCCTGTTTCTGGGAGCTGGATTGACCCTCGGTCAAGGAAAGGACTTTTACAAGGCCATGCGCGGCATATTATTGTGGGTGATTCTTCTGGAGTGCCTTCGAGCCCCGTGGGGTTGGAGGACACACCATCAGGTTCCACTCCTATGAATCTGGCCTCTGCTCCGATGGGGTCTCACTGATCTGATCCCGGATCCAGATCCACGGCAGTCATGCCAACGTGACCTTCTACAGCACCGATCTTAACACCAATGCTCCCGGTGCCACAGGCACCCAGTGTCATCACCAGCCCTATTCTCATCTCTGATGACTGAGTCAGAACGACGTCACTGGACTCTAATACCTCTGCCAGCAGGGCCCATTGATTCTAGGTCATTGCCTGAGCATTTTCTGGAGCAGTCAGGCTTGGGGAAGAGTGGGAGGATTCAATGGATCCTTTAGAATACCAATTGGAAACCCCAACTTAATTTGGCTGGTATGAGGAACTAGGAGATGCCAGTGGACTAGGCACCTCTCCAGCTACTGGCTTGCTCTCGCCACCTACTATGGATATGGACGAGGGAGCATCTCGTGCAATGGAGGGGCAGAGGACAGCAGAGATCCTTGATCTCTAACTCCCCTCTGTGGCCATCAAGACTAACTTCCTAATGGAAGTGCTTCAGCCTGGGGCTTCCTCATCCAAAACTCTACTGCCCTTTAATGAAGCATTGACTGATGTCCTGCTGGAAACTTGGTCCAAGCTCAACGCAAGAGAGGCTCCTGTGAACAGGACAATTGCCTGCCACCATGACCGTGCCCCAGGTGATGCTAGTTTCCTCACCCAATACCCCAATCCTGAGACTTTAGTAGTACAAGTCTCAACTTCCCATGGCGCATTCCCTGCCACACACTACCGGACAGGGAATTCAAGAGGCTAGATAGCTTAGCCAAGAAAATATTTTCTTCCACCATCCTAGCATTGCGGCTGGTTAACACCGCATGCCTGTTCGGCTGGTATTGCCATACCTTGTGGGATACGGTTGCACAAGTGCTGCCACAGGTCCAGGAGAAGGTCCTGGCCATTCCCAAGCAGTGAAAGACAAGAGAAAGAGAGCGAATTTCACCATTTAGATGTGGTTTGGACACGATTGACTCGCTATTGGCTATTTAGGAGCTAAAATGGTCGAGCAGTACAGAAACTAACCATTTCGCGCTGGGTGGTTCTCTGTATCAAGATCTGCCATGCCCTGGCTAAAAGCAGCCTCCTGAGGGCTTTAGGGCCAAATCCACCAGAGGAAAAGCGGGACAATGGCTTGTGGAGTCCCAGTCATGGACATCTGCCAGGCGCAATGTGGGTGTCACTGCACACGTTTGCCAAACACTGCTACCCGGACAGTCAGATCTGTAGGACTGGGCGTTACGCCTGTTAGGTCCTGCAGGACTTTCCAGTATAGAAAATGTGTCCGCAGCCACCTCTGGGAGGATATGAGTTGGGTATCTATTCAGAATTAAGAAATCTGAAGCTAGAAGTCTATATCAGATATACAAGTTACTTACCTTTGGTAATGCCTTTTCTGATAGAGACTAGAGCTGCAGATTCCTTACACCCACCCATGCCTCCCCACTCTGCAGACATATTTCTAAGGTTAGGGTTCCGCCCTTTCAGGGCCCTAGTTCACACACTTTTGTTAGTTCACGTCATGGTTGTGTGCTCCTGGCATGGAAAGTTGTGAAAAGCAACTGATGTCTGCTCACCTAAGTTAGTGACCGCAATGTGACTTCTGGCACCAACCTGAATGAAGCCACCTGACAGCACAGGGATACTGCTCACGCAAACATTTCCGGATCTAGTATGACGGCTGGGAAATTCAAAGGTAAAGAATTTGCAGCTAGATAGTCTCTACCAGATAATGTGTTACCGAGGGTAAGTAACTTGTCCTCCACTACCAGGACACAAAAAAAAAAAAAATCATGTGCTACTTTTTAAATACATTGAACTGTGGACTGTTTATGGCCTACTCCAGGGGTGACTTGCATGTATTAAAGGGAAGGTTTGACCATGTTGAAGTGGCAGCTTCAATGGCAGGCCTGGTATTAATTTGCAAGGCTACTTAAGAGGGTTGCACAAGTGCTACAGACCCACTAGTAGCATTTAATTTAAAGGCTCTGGGTACATGTAGTACCACTTTACTAGGGGTTTACAAGAAAATTAAATGTGCCAATTGGGAATAAGCCAATTTTACCATGTTTAGAGGAGCAAGCACAATCACTTTATCACTGGTTAGCAGTAATAAAGTGGAGAGTCCTGACACCAACAAAAACGAATTCAGCAAAAAACGTGGAGGGTAAAGGGAAAACGTTTGGTGTGACCCCGCAGAGGGGGCCAGGTCCAACACCACCTATTTTGTACGGGTTGTGTCCTAGCCCAAGCTAATGTAGTAATAAGCATCTTGAGAGACCTGTAGTAGTTTTGTGTAAGTGGTAATTGAATATGGGAAAGGAGGTGGATAACACCACCATGTTCATCAATGCAGCTCTGCTTGGCATTGATAATGACAACTTGATTCAGTATTTTACCAGTATGATAATTTTATCTCCAAAATTACTAATATGTATTGCCAAATATGAAATGGATGAATATGCCTGAGTACAAGAAAAAATAAATGAGCTACAGCTAGTATCCACTGTTGTCCGCAATAATGTACAGAACAACTCACAAATAATTTTAACAAAGATACACAAAATATTTATTACATATGTATATACAACAAACACTAAACAACATAGTCAGAAATATATAAATATATACATATTCACAAAGAAAGACGGGCACTAAATTTCTTTAAAATAATACCTACACATATATACAATCGATGGACAAAGAGTCACACAAGACAAGACAGGAAAGATAATAAAAACACAACAATAAACACAAAAATGAACTTTGAATTTACAAAAAATACAGTGAAATAAACACTAAATATACACTTTCTTTTTCTAGAACTTAAATGATATTCATAATAGAATCATATTAGAATTCAAATCTTGACTGCGTCTCCGTCCCACTGATTCGTAAAATAATTTTTATAAATATTTTAACACTATAAGTTCGTAGTCAATCCAAACAACTGCAGGAACCAAGCCTACGCGCGTTTCAGCGGTAGCCATCCAGTTTATAAGGCCGCCTTCATCAGGGCAGTTCCTTTTCAATATTTAATGAATAATATCGCCGATCTTATAGGTTCTCGTCCTTCCTGTATGTATACATCCAAGCGGCGATATTGATGAGTTTCCTCACACACAAGGCAGGAAAGGATCAATTCTCTAGCTTCCACTTCTGATAACTCCAAACAAACACCAAGATATTCTTCATGATAGAACAATTCCAGGGGGATCTATTCACATAACTCCCCTGAGTCCTCCATCTTAACTGCACAGCCATAGAGCTGCGGCCGGGAGAAGAGCGACAGCAGGTTGAGAGAGGCAGGACTTCCGGGGAGCCGAGTGACAGAGCAGCGAGTGATGGGCGGGTCCTTTGGTCTCAAAGTGACGAGGGTAGAAAGGGGAATATGCCCACTGTAAAGGGAAGCCAATCCCCTCAATACCTGTGGTAAGGAAGAAAATCAGACTTCAAAATTTAATTCAAAGTTCAGCGAACCCTCTCACTCCCTCACCTCCAGAGGTATGAGAAGCACAAATCACGTGAAAAAAATCCCTGTCTCCTTACAACATGCAGGTTGTGACTTGCATTTAATACCTGCATAGGCCTTCTACCGCTGTAACAAAGGGTCCTAGTGGTGTTGATAGTTAAAGCGTAGCTTTTTAACATTTCCCTAGCCAGAGCGAAAAGAAAGATGGAGAACGGGCATTCGAGCTTGGCGCGCTTACCTCGTTGTGGGCAGTGTGCAGTAAATATTGTAATGTCGTGCAAATGAGATCATCGTGCCCTACTACCGTTCCTTTAGTCTTAGAAAAGAAGGTACCTTCAATAAACCTAAAGGTTTAGTAGCTTTGTAAACAAATGTCTTCTGGACCAATCTAATATGACTGAGAAGTCAAAGAGGTGAAGACCTAGTAGGCCCTGCTATTCTTTGCTGAATTCAGTTGTCAGCTATCACTAATTAGTGCCTTATTCTGCTACAGTCCCTTCCTCGCCCTATGAATTTGCTGCAGTGTGATTGGTGCAGAGAAGGGCTCACGCATAACCCATGGGTCTGAAACATGCCCTAATTAGTTTACATGAAACGGCAGGTCAGGATTTGTATATCCTGGTGTAGAAGGCAGTACATTTAGAGACTATTTGGTTGATCCACGCACTCACTCGCATGCTCCCCTGATTCCCTCTGAAACATAGTTAACGAATCTGACGTCTGTGTGTGTGTGTGTGTGTGTGTGTGTTTTCTAATTAACTTTGCTTGCGTAATGTGGGTCTTTCTTTCTCTTTATCATACTTCCTGGCCCTATAACTTAACTTCTTTACACTATAAATACATATAGACTGACCTCAGTAGGAGTCAACACAATTTTCACCTGTCAAAGATTTTATTTTCTCTGATTGAAGTAGTATGCCCTTCTCTGCATTAAGATGTGTTCCAATAGATTACAGTATTCTGCGTTGTTTTGCCATGTATTTGCCACAAAACACTACTTCAAATGCCTCTCACATAGTCAGATGACAGGGAATCGAGTCAACACTGAAGTTAAAAATATGTGGAGATTCCACTGTGAAACACCAAATCTAACAGAACCATCCCAGAGAAGCTCTGTGCTAGAGTGCTAGTGCTGGCGTGTGGACTCACAAGCTAAAGTCTGACAGGTGTGTGTTATCTTACCTATACTCCCATTACAATACCGCGTGCCAAGCATTCCCCAGTGTTGCTGACGGAGAGTGCTCCCTACGGGCTGGCATTACCTTATGGAAAAGCAGCATCGTTGCATGAAAGCATGTGATTTAACACAACATAGAGAAGGGTCTGGACTATTGCGCAGCTGCCGTCTTAGATGGATTGCAAGTGTTAGAAGGTGTCCCCTTCATTAAGATTGCAACCACTTTGGAATATCAGTAGTAAGAATTCGGAGTAGCAAGTGGGGAACCTCATGAGAGGGTTGGATGGCGGTGCAAATGAATCTCTGGCAGGCTTGCTACATTTATATAATTGCTATTCAAATTGGCCAGCTCTTGCCAGGCTTAAGACCTCTCACTTTCTCAAGCAATGAAATAAATTGTGGCACTTCCAGAAGATGTTGGCGTCTACAATGTACTCAGTGAATTTTGTGGACTGAGCCTTGGTTAACAGCCCCATCATTGTGAGTCAGTTCATTACAGTGGCACGTTACTGTTTCTAAACGTTTGACAATGTAGACAAAAATACTTTCCACCCACCATCTGCTTTGTAGTGAGATCTTAATGAAACCAGCCATTAGTAGTGTGGCTTGCACCAGTAATGGGTCCACATTTGTCCTCCACTGGGACCTAAAAACCCAGTTGTAGCACTTGACTGTCTCAGAGTAGTGGAGAAGAGCAGTCCAAGGTATACTCGAGGGAGCTGGTATTTTATATTATTAGTATATTTATAGAGCGCACTATCACCTCCAACGTATCCTGGTTCTTGCTTCTCCAGTGTGGCTTAGTAATCGTTTGCTGGCACGCAGTAATAACATTCAATAAATATTTGCCCAGTCTGTGCTTTTTCTTTAGAAAAAGTAAAAGTAAATTTATTACACTCACACTACTCTGTATTATGCAGTAATTTACAAATATACGTAAGGCTGGTGGAAATACCTTGGATGACATTGTGTAATCACCTCCGACTACCCTAAAGGGTCCGTATAAATATATTAATTTGATCAAAAGTTCAAAACCATTTTCAGAGTAAATGCAATAAACAATAGTAACCATGTGTGAATGCACTTGTTAAGGTTAATAAAAGATATTCACTGTGATCAGTAATCACTGTCAACATTATTATATCAATAAAGCATTTTAAAATGAACTTCATGTAGGTCTTTGCGCTTTTTATATACTCGCAAATCATTAAAATGCAATCATAAAACCAACCTTTAGAAAGCATCACATTTTGATCACTTTAGGAAGATGGCTACAGATTAAGTCTAAAAATACCTTAAGGTAAACCTATATGATTCCCCTTTCATATAGAGGTACCTTAGGTATGGTTAAAACCATAATAGTGGGTGATTGTGGATCCATTGGTCCAGTCATCCTAAAATTGCCAACATGTTTATGTCTGTCCTAGTGCTAAAAAAGAAGGGCATTCATCAGGGTTCCAAGGCTCCATATTCCTAGGATCATAAACTAATTCACGTGCATGTGATAAGTGATTTCCTACCTCTACACTTCTCCTAATATTCACGTAGAAGAAATGGTTAGCAAAAGTCACAACAGTTAATCTCAGTTTCACTTCTGGTCAAGCCAAGGCAATTGCCATGTCTCATTTGCCTAACATTGCCACAGTTCTTAAGGCAGGTGGGATCTTGTAAGGCGATGGGTTCTGCTCATCAAATCTGCTAAGCTTTTTCTTTTTACTTTTGACCACCTGGATGTGGGATCCAACGTGCATGTGAATCAGGGAGCCAGCGATCGGCCCAGTTCACCCCTCCCCCTGCTGCAGCCTCCAAACCTTCCTAGTCCGTCGCTCCATCACGGACCAGTTGGAGGCAGGTTTTGCCATCACCTGCCCCACTGGGGATCCATCACCACGAGCATGTGGATTTTGTAAATCGTCCAAAGGGGCTACTCCCTCCCCTTTAAGACTTCCTCTCCGGCCATGCCACCATCGTGCGATCGGATGATGGAGGCTCACTTTGTACTTCTCTGCCAGGAAGTTAAGGCTTTCTTGGCCAGGGGAGCTATAGAGAGGGTGCCAAGAAGGACAAGGGCCTCAGCCCTATGCTAGACCTCTAGTCCCTCAATCTCTTCCTCAGAAAGGAGAAGTTCAAAATGCTCACTCTGGTTCAGGTCCTATCTGCCCTGGACCCTAGAGACTGGATGGTAGCGTTGGACTTGTAGGACACCTACTTTCACATTCATATCCTGTCTGCCCACAGACATCACTTGCGGTTCATAGTAGGTCACCAGCACTTTCAGTTTACTGTGCTCCCCTCTGGCCTTACCAGCACTTATCAGGTGTTCATGAAAGTGATAGCGGTGGTCGCAGGACAGGCTAGGGGGTTTCAGTATTTCCCTACCTCAACGACTGGCTGTTGAAGGTAGGCTAGCCCCAGGGCTGTTGTCTCCCACCTCCAGACTAGAGTGAACCTCCTGCATTCACTGAGATTCACTATAAACAAACCAAAGTCACGCCTGACTCCCTCTCAGATGCTCCCTTTGATGGGAGCTGTTTTGGGCACAGTGCAGTTTAGGTGTCAGGAATAGAACATTGTGCAGTCCAGGTCCCGCCAGAAACTCCGCTGCGCAGCTCTGCAGCGATTTCTGCGCACCTCTTGTCATCCGCTCTTGCTCCAAAGGTGGCCATCAACATCGTCTGCCCTGTGGCAAAGCTCATAGAGCTGCAGGTTCAGGTCATTGGTGGACAAGATGCACTTATCAGTGCTATTCCATGAAGGGACTATAATTCCCATGTTTTTAGAGGCAGCAGCCATCTTGGGGTGTGGCAGGCCTATAAAGCCCAGCCACACCCAAGCACGTTGCTCACTATTTTGAAGACTTCAATGCAGACAGACCTCGTGGGGATTTCTCTGGAGAAGAGCAGAGTTCCTGAATGGCAGAGTGTCATCCAACCAAAGTATCCTTGTTTCCATAGTGCATTAAAAAACGAGTAGGTCGTACTCGTAACGGTAAGGCCTTGTTGATTCCAAGTTTGAAGGAAGTCGTTTATTCCAAAAGGTAAAGCGCCCCTTAGCATAACGAGCAAAGCGTTTCAGGCCACACTGGTAAAGCGCCCTGGGCATGACATTGAAAGCGCTTCAGTTCACAGGAGTAAAGTGCCCTTGGCACAGCAATCAAAGTGCTTCAGTTCTCAGGAATAAAGCGCCCCTGGCACAGCATGCAAATCGCTTCAGTTCACATGAGTAAAGCGCCCTTGGCACGACAATTAAAGCGGTTCAGTTCACAGGAGTCAAGCACACTTGACATGGTATTCAAAGCGCTTCAGTTCACAGGAGTAAAGCGCACTTGGCACGACATTCAAAGCGCTTCAGTTCATTGAAAGTAAAGCGCCCTTCGTCCAGCAATCAAATTGCTTCAGTTCATATGAGTAAAGCGCCCTTGGTCCAATAATCAAGGGGTTTTAGTTTACATAAGTTAAACTTTTAGGCCTAGGTGGCAAATGTGAAAACATCTCAAAGATAAGGAAAATCATAGTTTCATTGTTTTTGAAAGCATAATATGCGAGAGACATATTTAAGTCTTTGATATGTGAGATACATATTTCAGTCTTTGCGAATTTCTAGACTGAGACCAAACGTTTTATGTTTATGAATGCATAGTAGTTGCATGATTGATGTTCAGAGTATGTCCAAGGTCCAAGCTCTTGCCTTCTCAAGGTTCAGAGGTATCAGTTTGTTCTTGTTCCATGATTCAGAGAAGGGCCACGCCCAGTTTTGTTTAATGCTCACGACATCCTGAGTATCATGATTCTACCAATTGTTCTTGTTCCATGATTCGGAGAAGGGCCACACCCAGTTTTGTCTAATGCTCAAGACATCCTGAAGTATCATGATTCTACCAACTCTTGCACCCACGGAGACGCCTTTGTTTATTCCATAAGGGTCTCAACTCTTGCATCCACGGAGATGCCTTTGTCTATTCCATAAGGGTCTCAACACTTGCATTCACGGAGATGCCTTTGTCTATTCCAAAAGGGTCTCAACTCTTGCATTCATGGAGACGCCTTTGTCTATTCCATAAGGATCTCAACTCTTGTATTCACGGAGACGCCTTTGTTTATTCCATAAGGGTCTCAACTCTTGCACTCACGGAGAAGCCTTTGTTTATTCCATAAGGGTCTCAACTCTTGCATCCACTAAGACACCTTTGTTTATTCCAAAAGGGTCTCAACACTTGCATTCACGGAGACGCCTTTGTCTAAATGTATAATTGAATGTTAATGCTGTTATGAACAGGTATATACATACATGCTTAACCATTTTTCCTTTTCAGATCTCTCTCTCTCTGCTTTTGAACCACAATTGGGGCAAAGTCAGATCCCTCTCCCTTCCCCGACCAAATCTGAAAGTAGTGACAGATGTGTCACTCCTGGGTTGGGGCGGCCACATGGGGGAGGTGGAGATCAGAGGTGTCTGGTCTCTGGCGGAATCCAGGCTCCACATCAATCTTCTGGAGCTCAGGGCGATCAGGCTTATATTGAAAGCATTCATTCTGTCTCTCAAAGGGAAAGTGGTGCAGGTGTTCATGGACAACACCACCGCCATGTGGTACTGCAACAAGCAGGGCAGAGTGGGGTCATGGACACCTTGTCACGAGACTCTATGCCTCTGGACATGGCTGGAATGTCATGGCATATCCCTGGTGGTTCAACAACTGGAAGGCTTTCTGAACATCAGAGCGGACAAACTCAGCTGTCAATGAATGGTCAATCACGAATGGCTTCTCCACTTGGAAGTGGCACTTGGTCTCTTTCAGCAATGAGGAGAGCCTTGGTTAGATCTGTTCGCCTCTGCAGAGAACACACAATGTCAACTGTTTGCATGCTGGAGGTTCCTAGGCGGCACTTACTTGGAGTCGCTTTTTGTCTTGAGTGGAACTCAGGCCTCCTAAACGCCTTTCTGCCAATACCACGTCTGCCCAGAGTTCTCATGGAGATCAAGAACAACCGGGCCCAAGTAATCCTTGTGGCTCCGGACTGGTCATGAAGAGTATGGTATCTCAAGCTTTTAAGCATGTCGATCAATCCTCCACTCAGACTGCCTCTTTGGGAGGATCTTCTGTCGCAGCAGCAGGGGTCAGTTCTACACCTGAACCTGTCCAGTCTCTGCCTTCTTTCGTGGAGATTGAGCCGCCGCAGTTGACAGCTTTTGACCTCCTGCCCGACGTCTGTAATGTTATCTTGGCAACCAGGCATCCCTCCACCAAAACGGTATATGCCTGTTGAAACAAATTTGTGGCATGGTGTGCCAACAAGTCTGTTCATCCCCTTTCTTCACCTCTGTCTGAGATTCTTTTGTTTGTACTCGCTCTTGCCCAGCAGGGCTCTGCTTTAGGCACCCTTAAAGGTTATCTGTCTGCCACCTATGCTTTCCTCAGACCACCGATCAATCCTCCTTGTTTAAATCTCCCATTGTTGGGAGATTCTTTAAGGGTCTTACCCACATGTTTCCTCCTAGCCTGTTCATAATCCCCCAGTGCGATTTGAACTTGATACTCACTCACATCATGTGTGCTCCCTTTGAGGCTCTTCATAATCATTCTCCTCGACTTCTCACTTTAAAGACAGCCTTTCTTGTAACCTCTGCTCGTAGAGTGTGAGCTGCAAGCTTTTTTGTGAAGCCACCCTTTATCTCTGTCCATCCTGACAAAGTGGTGCTTCGTACCAGGGCCTCTTTCCTGCCTAATGTGGTCACGCCCTTTCATGGTTTCTTTGTTGGTTATGTGGGTGCGAAGAAAGGTTGGATGGTGCAGAAAAGAACCATCTCTAAATGGGTTGTTCTCTGCATCAAAATGTGCTACGCTTTAGCTAAGAAGCAGCCCACTGAGGATTTGCGTGCTCACTCTACCAGAGCAACTGCCGCAACCACTGCGTTAGCACGCAGAGTTCCATTCTTGGACATCTGCCAGGCAGCAACGTATGTTCACTAAACCCTACTACCTGGACAGTCAGGTCAGCAGGGACTGCTACTTTGGCCGCTCGGTCCTGCAGGACTTCTTAGTAGGATCTTAGTTCGCAGTCCCACCTCTGGGGAGGGTATTGCTTGGATATCTATTCTAAGGTAAGGAATGTGAAACTAGACGTCTCTCTATCAGATGAACAAGTTCCTTACCTTTGGTAATGAATTATGTGGTAGAGACATATTCTAGTTGTGGATTCCTTACCGACCCATCCATCCTTCACGCTGCAAACTGATTTCTAGGGACAGGGACTCCCTTTTAGTCCCCTGGTTCTGGCGCACCAATCTCAATGTTCTTCATGGCTCTGTGCTTCTGGCGTTGAAAGACATGAAAGGAGACTGACATCAGCACGCGGGGTGACACCTTTATATGACTGCGACATCATCAGGGCGACCATGACACCAACAACGGACGGGGTACCTATGAACAGGACAGTTGCCCATTGCCCTGCCCCAAGAGACCTCTCTTTCCTCATTCAACACCCCAACCATAGAGCTTGGTGGTTCAAATCTCCACTTCCCAAGTAAATCCTGGTGTATTCCCTACCACCCTACTGTATAGGGAATCAAAAAGCCTGGACACCATGGGCAAGAAAATGTTTTTATCCACCAGCCTACCATTTCTGTCTGTGAACATTGCATGCCTGTTAGGTGGTTACTGCCATTCTATTTGGGATTCAGTTGTGCAGGTGATGCCTAGGGTGCCAGAGGAGGCCCAGGCAGTATTCCACCAAGCTATGGTTAAAGGGAGAGACACAGCTGAGTTCACAATCTATTGTGGGCTAGATATGACTGACTCACTAGGCAGAGCGGGTTCTTCATTGGTGGTCTTACGGCGCCATGCCTGGATGAAGACAACTGGCTTTTCAGGGGATGTCCAAGCTTCACTTATGGACATGCTTTTTTGTTGCTCCTCTGTCTTTGAAGACAAGGTGAACTCAGCTTTGGAGTGTTTCAAGGATGGAAGGGGCTTCCAGCTTTGTCTTTATACCTGCCCATCAACCACAGCACGCAAGCTTCCCAGCTCCTGGCTGAGGATGATGCCCACAGATCCTGTGGGTCAGGCAGCCAGAGGTTGGCCCAGTCCACCCCCCACACCCTCCAAGCAGTTGCAGCCTCCAAACCTCTTTAGTTTGCCCTCTGACCATCATAGGCAACTAGTGGACAGCAGGTTATGCCAAAGCCTACACCAGTTGAGATTGTCTGAAGGGGCTATTCCCTCCCCTTCGTGACCTTCCTTCCACCCATGTCACCGATTTATGACAGGATGATGAAGGCCCATCTCTCCTTAGACTACCAGGAAGTGGCGGCTCTCTTTGCCAAGGGAGCCAAAGACAGGGTGCTTGCATCAGAAGTAGGTTGTTGCAGTTCTTGCTACTTTCTGGTTCCCAAGAAGGACGGAGGCCTTCATCCTCTCCTAGACCTGCACACTCTCAATTTTGTTCCTGAAAAAGGAGAAATTCAAAATGCTCACACTCGCTCAAGTCCTGTGTTCACCAAGGGGGTGACAGTTGTTGCAGCTTATCTGTGGAGATCAGAGATGCCAGTCTTTCCCTATCTTGATGACTCCTACCTCCATAATATTTCAGACCTCCAGTACTTGCTGGGGTTCACTATCAAAGTGCCGAATTTGCACCTGACCCCTTCTCAAACACTCCCTTTTGTTGGAGCACTTCTAAACAGGGTGCAGTTTCGGGCTTATCCTCCCGAAAAGCAAGTCCAGGATATTCATGATACCGATGTTCCAGCCTCTATCCTGGATTTCGGTGAGACTGACTGAGACTGCTGAGTCTCAAGGTGTCCTGCATCTTGCTTGTAACATGCCCGCTGGCATATGTAGGCTCTGCAGTGGGATCTGAAGTTCCAGTGGGCACAGCATCAGGGGAATCTCTCCGACAGTGGCCAGATCTCAGAGGGCACTGCAAAAGATCTGCAGGGGTGGTTAAGGAACTGCAATTGGGTCAGCAGCAGACCACTCTCCCTTCCACAACTGGATCTGACAGTAGTGACAGATGCACAATCCTGGTCTGCGGTGGATATCTGGGAGCAGTGGAGATCACAGACCTCTAGTCTGCAGCAGATTATAGACTCCTCATCAACCTTTTGGAGCTCCAAGCGATCCGACTGACATTGAAAACCTTTCTACCCTCCATCAAAGAGAGTGTAAAGCAGGTGTCCACAGAAATGCCACCCCTATGTTGTACTACAACAAACAGAGTGGGGTGGGATCTTGGACCCTTTGTCAAGAGGCCGTACTTCTCTGGGCATTTTCCTAGTGGTTCAACACCTGGCAGAATCTCTGAATGCCAGAGAGGATGAACTCAGCCGAAGATGCCTCGCTGATCACAAATGGTATCGCCATCAAGAGGTGGTACAAAGTCTCTTTGAAGAGTGGTTAGGTCTGTTTGCCACTGCTGAGAACATGCAATGTCAGCAGGTTTACATACTGGAGTTTCCAAGGCAGCTCTCGCTCAGACATGCTTTTTGTCTTGAGTAGAGTTCTGGCAAACTGTAAGTCTTATCACCCATACCACTCCTGCTCAGAGTTCTCAAGAAGATCAGGAAAAACCGGGCCCAAGTCATCCTTGTGGCTCTGGACTGGGCTTAGAGAATATTGTATCCGAGCTGCTTAGCATGGCCATTAGTCCTCCACTGAGGCTGCTCCTTCGGGAGGATCTTCTGTCACAGCAGGAGGGAAGGGTTCATCACCTGAGCCTGTCAATGCTCCACCTTAATGTATGGAGATTGAATCAGGGCATTTTCCTGGTGGTTCAACATCTGCCAGGATCTCTGAATGCCAGAGAGGATGAACTCAGCTGGAGATAAGTAGCTGGCCACGAATGGTATCTCCATCCAGAGGTGGTACAAAGTATCTTTTAAAAGTGGGGAGAACCCTGGTTAAATCTGTTTGCCACTGCTGAGAACGTGCAATGTCAGCAGGTCAGCACACTGGAGTTTCCAAGGCAACTCTTGCTCGGAGATGCTTTTCGTTTCGAGTAGAGTACTGGTGTTCTGTATTCCTTTTTGCCCATACCACTCAGGCTCAGAGTTCTCAAGAAGATCAGGAAAAATTGGGCCCAAATCTTCCTCGTGGATCTGGACTGGGCTTGGAGAATCTTGTATCCTGAGCTGCTCCGCATGGCCATTAGTCCTCCGCTGAGGCTGCTCCTTTGAGGGGATCTTCTGTCACAGCACAAGGGGAGGGTTCATCACCTGAGCATGTCAATGCTCCACCTTCGTGTATGGAGATTGAGCGGCAACAGATAACTGCTTTCAACCTTCTGCCCAAAGTCTGTAATGTCATCTTGGCAGCCACGCATCCCTCCACCAATACTGGCATGTGTGCAGAAAAACAGGTTAGCTCCCCTTTGTGCCCGTCTTTCTCAGGTCATTCTGTTTGTTTATTTTTTGCCCAATAGGGCTCTGCTTTTGGCACCTTAAAAGGCTATCTTTCTGCCATTTGCCATTTTGTGCGCTTGCCTGATCAGTCATCAAGTCCCCTATTGTACATAAGTTTCTGAAAGTTCTCCAACACTTGTTCCAATATTCACCCTTCATCATGCCTTGGTGGGATCTAAATTCAGTTCAACTTTCCTGATGTGCGCTGCTTTCGAGCGGATACACAACTGTCCTATCTGACTCCTTACTTTCAAGACTGCCTTCCTTGTGGCAATAACATCTGCCCGGTGGGCCAGTGAGATCCAGGCTTTGTCATCTAAGCCTCCGTACCTCACCATCTTTCCAGATAAGCTGGTTCTTCGCAAGGGAGCTTCGTTCTTACCGTAAGTGATCACTCCCTTTCATGTAGGCTAGTCCATTACCCTGCCTACCTACTCCCTCTAAAGAAGAGGAGCGGTCCCACCAGCTGGACCCCCCAAAAAAGTGTTGTCATGCTACCTTGACTCCACAAAAGCGTTCTGGGTGGATGAACATCTCTTCTTGAAGTATGTCGGAGCCCAGAAAGCGTAGGCTGTACAGAAATGGACTATCTCCCAATGTATCGTGCTCGCTATAAAAATCTGCTAGGTATCGGCCAAGAAGCAACTCTAAGGGTTTGTGTGCTCATTCCATCAGAGGCTATGACCACTGCGTTAGCACACAAACACAGTTCTGTTCCTGGGCATCTGCTAGGGGGCAACATGGGCATCTCTACACACATTTATCAAGCACTACAGCCTGGACAGTCAGGTCTGTAGGGAGAGGCACTTTGCCCGTATGGTCTTGCAGGACTTTTGGTGCAACATTGTTCGCAGACTCCTCTCCGGAGAGGTATTGCTTGGGTATCTATTCTAAGGTAAGGAATCTGCGGCTAAAAGTCTCTATCAGATGAACATGTTGCTTACCTTCCGTAACACCTTGTGTGGTAGAGAGAGTATCTAGCTGGAGCTTCCGCACCGACCCCACCATCCTGCCTGCCCTGTAAATGGATTTCTAGAAACAGGGCTGTTCCCTTTTCAGGGCCCAAGTTATCTACACTGGAGGTCAGTGTTGTTTGTGGCTTTGCACTCCTGGTGTAGAAAGTCACAACAAGAAACTGAGGTGGTGCCTTTATAGGCATCTCACACGTCACTTCCGGTGGGGACGACTGACTATGCCATGTAGAGCCGAGAAAGTCTATAGGAGTAAACTTCATTAATGACTTGGCTTTAAGGATGTTGTAGCATAGTGGAATACCCAACCACAACTTTAAGAGAAGAACACAGGGCGGGCAGACTTAGATGTGTAGCATGTATTACCCACCAAGTTTCTGCCCAACCATTAGCTACATGAGCTCTTTGTGGTCACTGTTGAATGGTGTACAGGAAGGACTGCTTGAAGAGCTGCTCCCTAAAATACACATTTCTGTTTAATATACTAGATGGGAAGAAATATTAAGGGAAGGAAAGCGCTCTCAACATTCCCCTCTTAATGGTAAAAGGACGCAACCAAATAAAGGTACGGTGCTCCCGGCCTAGGAGGATCCTCCCCTTCCTCCAAAACCGTATCTCAACGATGCAACAAAATTTAATACAAAGACCAGGGCACTCGTAAATTAATTTGTAGTTGTAAAGTCAATAATTCGTAATTCCTAAATTAATAACACAATGATCCAATTCAAATGGGACATGCAAGTGAAACAAAACATCGCGAAGAAGTCCTTTGAGTGAAGAATTCATCTTTAATGTGTCACAGGGCAGCCAACACGTGTTTCGTCATGGGAGTGAATACTCCCCGTGACTTTTTCAAGGCTGCAAAAAATATTAGAAAAACAGAATATATACATATACTCTACAGACATACATAAATGTGTACATAAAACAAGACCCACAAACAATTTTGTATCAACAATACACAAAAAGAAAGAGAACCCATAATTATAAATGCCCCACATTGCGAAGTAAAATGAAACTATGATTGTACAATTAGAGATGCTGATACAATATAGAGTGAACCCAAAAACTTTGCACCATCTGGTTTGGAGACAAAGGGAGGAAACAAGGCACAAACCGCAAGGAGAGTAGAGAATAGCCCTCAGGTGTTCATGAAAGTGATGGCTGTGGTTGCAGCACATTTCTATTTAACTCAGAAAGAATCGATTTTGGTGAGGGTGGAAGTGGATAGCACATTCTGCAAGGGGATAGATGATCACCAACCTTTCTCAAACCATAACTACAATTAATATTCATTAGGCTGGCTATGTCATTGCCAACAAGCCACCACAGAATTTGTGCTATTGGTAGGTTCAAAATCAGAGTAACCGAGGAAGTCCAGGTATTGGACCAAACAAGACTCAAGAATAAAACAAATAAACAAGATCCACAATACCTATATAAGTGCAATCTAACTACATCAAGAAGACCAAACTAAGGCCAGCGACTGGTAGGGGACCTCAACTGTACTTCGCCATTTCAGTGTGCTGTTTCTCGTCCCTCATTGTAGATTACTCCTGACTGTTGGGATGGTTGAATACAAATCTGGGGCTTGCTCGGCTTTATTCCGAGAGGTAATGCCTGTTTAGAGTCTGGGCAATGCATAATGCCTCCCTTCATTGTAAACTTTAGTTGCACTGGGTACGACATTCAATACTTTATCTGTGCCTGATAGCCCGTTTCTTTACAGGTACAAACACCCTTCTGATGGATACTTCTATCTGAAGATTCCTCATTTCTTGAGTCTCTCCAGGTGCCATACTATATCTGTAAAGTTGCGGTATCTCGCCTGCACCAAACAGATAGTTGCTTTGCTCCCTCTCGGCTCCAGAATCTGTCCTGGTATGACAACGCAGAGTGGTATAAAGCGCCACCCCAGCACACTTGCATTATTTCTTGTCTTTTCGCACTCTTCAACGCAGATTCAATTTTTTTTTCTTCAAAATATTTCCTTTACAAATTGTTTTCGCAGTGCTTTTTTAATTTCACTTTATTACGTTCTGCTAGTAAAAAAGCAAAAACAAAAAAAACAAATCATATAGCAATATTAATCCTGGTAGCTAGTTTGATCATAGTTGTTTCATTCAGGATATCACGTCCGATACACTGGTTTTGAATAGCGCCTACTATTGACGAAAAGCGAAAAACCACCATTTGAAAATCAGATGTAACAAGAGATAAAGTGGTAAACGAAGATGAGTAATGGGGAGGAAATAAATAGCAGCTCAAGTCTCATTTTTGTAGTATCGTTTTAAAAAAAAATCTGCTACTGTAGTCTCTTACACGCTGCAACAGAATCGTTTTTTATGGAAGTCTGTTTATACGTGCAAAGGGCTTAAGACTTTGAAATATACTTCACCCCACATCGTTAGCTAGTTGGAATGTCAGTTTTTTTGCACATCTAGTCGTTCCAGTCCTCCCTGGTACTGCGGTGCAAAGGATCCCCTGCCCTAAAAAAGGCTTTCGTTCTGGGTTCCCGATCACCCTGTAGATCGTTGCCTCCTTTTTCTAACAAGCCTGGCATTCTATGAAATCCTCCTTTTCTTAACAGTTCGGCGATATTTTTCGATGTACTCAACTTTCCTTTTTGTCTGTTTATGGGGGTCTGAAGATTGATTGTTGCCAATATACATTATGTAAGGTTATTCCAATGGTTCAACAGGGTCCCCTCGGCAGGGAGAATTTCCTCAGCTAACCTTCGGTGTCTAGGGAGCCTTAGCATACGACTCCAGTGGATCTGGATTGATGATAACTCTCCTCGACTAGTAGCCATGGCTTGGTTTGCTATCATTCAATCCAAAGCTGGTCGAATTTGAGTGGCCCTAAAATAGCTTGCTTGATCCAGAAGTCTCAGCCTCCCCATCAATGTTTTTCTATGCATTTGCTGATTTAGCTTTCCTTGGAGATTTGTTGGCTTGCATAAAGCCAAAAGGCACCTCTGAATGTCCCTGAAGGTACGCTTTGGGATCTTAATTGGGGGAGGAGCATAGCCTGGCTGTGCCTTTATGCATTCCAGAAAAAAATTATGAAATGCTCTTGGCAATACTTATATAATGTGTATTTATATATATTCCCGTCCTGAACTGAAATGCATTTCTAAGTAGAAATATAGAATGATCATATGTAACTAATAGGTATGCAGTATTATTCCATGTATGAATATTATGATCTCCTAGTTAATCAACATTTTTATAGCTATTCCTCATTTATTGTATTCACCTGAAATGCACATATAATTATGTATCTGAATATGCATTGAGTTTGATTCTAAATTGGCTAGAGTTAAGGCCTAGAACATTTTTCCTGTGTTTAATCTTCAACGTGAAAGTTTGCGATCACTATGTTTTTGTTTATTTGCAGTTGCATCTACTGAAATGAAAAGCTTATTGTTAGTTATAGATAAGTGAGGGTATGAGAAGACAGGTTGCCAAGGATGGGAGTGTTAATGAGGAGTTGTGAAAAAGAACTCCCCTCCGGATTCCTGAAGACTAGAAAAGATTCAAGGTTGTCCTAATAGCTGAACTAAGAGATGAACGCCTAATTAAAGATACCATTCATGACTGTGTGCAGACTATGGAAAGTTCCTGGCAGTGACGTCCACATTCTGAAGTTTGAAGGAATAAGGTTATAGCTAGTAAGTTTATAGCTAGTTAGGGATTCAGACCCCTTATGCCCTTTGACTAGAGCAGACCTTATAGAAACTCCAAGAGGTACCTACCTCAGTTTTCACTTTGCTTCGCTGATGTGGCTTGATTCTACACACATCTAACTTATAGAAACTTCTGAGGTTACTGTAGTGCTGACACCTTTATATTAATTCTTTATTACGAAAAGCTAGAACATTTAGGATTTCCTATAGCTCACCAGAGTAGTTAGACATCTATTAAGTTCAATATTTAGGCAGGAGAATAAAAGCTTGAACTCAGAGCATCAAGTATTATTCTTAATTTTCTGTATTGTGGCTACTGAAGTTTTGGTGTATCTTATGCAGGTGTGTTTCAATTTAATTTAAAGCTTTAACTCACCTTTGGTAATTTTGTACTTGTATAGCAATAGCATGTTTTTGAGACTCTTTTACATAAGTTTGGCTTTGAATTTGTAATAAACCCTTTTAACTTCATACATTAATTTTGCCTCAGAGATTTAATGTGTGCCCAAATGGGTTGCACTGTATTTTAACTTGAATGGTTTAGTGTATTTCTCTTCACCTCTCAGAACTTGAAAAAATATCTATTGGGTCCACGAAACTAGTAATAGTGCTAGACACCGGATTAGATGAGGTCCAACGAGGATGGTTCTCTTTCCGAAGTGAGAAGAACTGAAACCATATTCTAGATTAGTTAGTCCCTAAAGTCCAAACCCAAGGGCCCATGCCCCAGTTTTGGATGATTAGCCGAATTGTGGAGATTCGGAAGAGTCATATTGGTGGCAGAGATGTGAGTATTAATAAGGTTGTAAATTGAGGCAGTTCATGTTTAGCTTGCGGTCGTTGAAAGTTTGGGTGGTGTCTTATGGAGATGTTTTTATGCTGTGTGAGTGCGGTGATTTGCAAAGAAGCCGAAGAGGATATCGGGTCCAATATGGTCTAAGATCCCAGGATAGATTTAAAAGGTGCAGAAGGCACACAACCAAGTAGTTGTGTTAGTTGTGGGACGTCAACGGCACAGTTGAGATAGGGACTTATCCTTGTGTGAATGTGAGATGATTCGTACATTGGATCTTAATGCACAGAGTGAATCTGTGCTGATCTGGATGATACCCCGCAGGTCAAGGTTTTGTTCAAAGTGTTTGCAGAATTGTTTTTGTGATTGAAAACCGTTTATTCTTTAGTGGAGATGTTATTGTATTGTATTTGTTATACATGTACAATGCTGAGAAGAGAGTGTAAAGGAGGTGGAACTGCTGCGAGGAGCGAGATTAGCGTCATAGACTGCCGTGCTGGTGTAGGTCGGTTGGTGAGGTGCTGTGCTGCTATTGGTTGAACATGTCATAAAGAGTTGTGCTGTGATTGGTGGTTGTTTCAGAACAAGAGACAGTGGACACTGCACTGTTTTGAATTGAAACAGAGTCCTGTGGTGATTGTTGACATTTAATTGAGGAAAATGAAATGATTTTAAAGTCATGCAGGAGATGTTCATATTCCTAGCAGAAAGGGAGAAGAGGCACCTCCCGAATATACCCCAGGTCACCATGGGCGATTAACGTAGGGGTTCATACATGCATTTGGCTAAGTCAGTGACACTAGATCACAGTAAAGGAAGGTCCATTGAGATTCCCGAAATATGGCACATTCAATTTGAGAATTATTGAAAATTTGAGGAGGGTGAGGTATGCGATTAAGCTACCTCCTAGACCCGCACAATATGAAGCACTTAATACTTGGGAACGTGCTTCTCATGGTAGAGGGAGAGATAAGTATCAGGGTAGAATACAGAAAGCTCTCCATACCTGCGCAGATACTAGATGGGGCGCTGAGCAGAAAAGATGGAGAACTGACATAAATCTAAGTGTTAGGCTGTACCCAGCCTTAACAACTGAAAAAGATGAGGGAGAGGAAGAAAAGAAAAAGACTAAAAAACAGAAAGAGAAGAAACAAAAAGAACCAGATGACATGAGTGAAGTTAGTGACATCGATTCTGGAGATAGTCTTTTGGATGTGCTGTTATCTGAATGTCCACCTCGATATAATGAAGTTAGGGAACAAGTCTCAAAATGGCTGTCAACACTTCCTGGTTGAAGTGTTTGCAGCCAATCAGATCTCTGCACGGGTTAGGGGGTATTCGCGAAGCTTTCGTGCCTCCAGATATACAAATTTGGTTTCCTTTTAATATTTCAAAAACTACTGCACGGATTTACACCAAATAACACAAAGCACTCTTTCTGGACCAAGACCTACCTTCTTGCCAAATTTGGTACAATTCTGTCCAGCAGTTCGACTGTAGTCATGTCTGAAATCCCTATGTGAATTAAAATAGGAAGTTCACTTTTTTTTACCCCTCTTTTTCTCTGCCCCACTTGATGGATCACCCCAAGCTTCCCATGCACAACAAGATTCTTGGGCAAACCACTGTTTTGGAACATTTTGTGAAGATTCAACAAATGGTACCAAAGATATAGGTAGGTCAAAAAAACGCTTTTTCTATGGAAACGAGGTCTTAACTATAACAACCTAATGGCGAACCCCAGTAGGTTATTTATATTTATATATATATATATATATATATATGTATGTATATATTCCACAGAAGCCTCTGGATTCATATATAAGCAAATGATCCGACATCTGCAACAGTGCTCCAAATTATTTTTATTGCACTGCTGTCAAATGCATTTCGGTCACACCTGCAACCTTGATCACTGACAGAGGTAGATTGCATTTTTATATAAAAAAACCTCACCAGTGTTTGACATCATCAATAAGACAGTGCAAAACAATTCACACAGTAAATGCAACAACTCATAATCAAAAACCTTTTATGTAAGCACATCAGGTGAAGACTTACCAAGGCCCTCATTATGACATTTGTGGTAAATCCCACTTACCGGCATGCTGACTGCTGCCAACATACCGCGGCGGCGCATATCTGTCCACCATGTTATGAGACACACCCACCAATCCGCCACTATTCAGCCACATACACAAGTCCGCCACACCAAAGGTCATTGATAAACTGGCGGTATCCAAACCCACACCGTTACACCAACAGAACAACTCCCACCACATTATGACCCATGAATCACCACGGTGGACATTGAATGGTGGTAAACCATTGGCGGTACGTACCGCAGCGCTCAAAATACACACACACAAACAAAACACCACTACATTGGTCAATTCAAACTACACACACCTGACACCCATACACACACCACTATAAAACACATACCCACAACCCTTTACGAATCCAAACAATTGCCAACAGAGAGCGACAGTAAGACCACTCACACAGCCAGAGCCAGATACCACCATCACCTATACACCACCTACGCACCTCACAATGTTGTGTAGCCATTTTAGAAATAGCTCCATGCACGTTAGTTTAACACACTAAGCCGCTGTGCACTTTAACCTAGATATATTTTATTTGGCTTTGCATTATTATTTTAACAATAACCAGTTTTACGGTCTTGTTTTATTTCTGTCTATCTAACTGTTTTTGTTTAGTCCAGTACCGTGTTCTCAAACAAGACATTTTTGATTACTCTGTGCTTCACTCAAGGCTACAGTTGGGTACATTGCCGGTGAACGTGGTAGAAGTTTAGTCTCCAACCTTCTTAGAAAATACACATCCTTACATAGGGACATTTTCTTAGAACATCAGCTGTGTTATTATAAAAACACTTTCTAGTCCCATTATACGTTAAGAGGGAAATTCCAGCCAGGGAACCACAACTGTATGCTGATTGCTAAATGCTTTGCTGCAGATGCTAACACAGACTACAGGCCTTTGCTCAGATATGAGGGTTGATGTCCTCCTGGGGGAACCTGAAAGGCAGAATTAGAGCTTAACATGCTGTGCTCAGATTATAGCCTAGGTAGGAAATAGTCCATCAACCCTAATGACAATATGATAGCGTTATTCTTATGCTTCACTCTCCTCGTCACCATTTTAATACTGTCATGTTGTGTCGTCCTGGTTATTGCAGCTCACGCTTTGCTATCTAAAATGCAGTTGTTTTATTAAACCAGTCATTAAAACTTATACTGCTTCTTTTTGTCATTTATATATGAGACTGAATTGTGAATGAGAGAACCGGATGCGACCTGAGTGACCACGACTTCCCTGAGAAGCCTACTATGTCATGCGCTCGGCTGCCCAATCATCACTATCCCCTGGTACAGATGAGGCACTGCGAGTTAACCGGAGCAAAACCCGGATTTAGAGCGACAGGTATTACCCACAGTGGGTCAGACTCCGTCTCCCACACCGTGGACGATCTTGCTGCTCAAAATCCAGTAGTCTCATTAGAATAATGAGAGCCTACGTGACAACAACACACACCCCAACACATCACCCTACACACCCTCATCCACAATACTCACACAACACCCATGGCACCACAACGACACCCCAGATTCTCTTAGGAGGAGCTAAGGGTCATGGTGGAGGAAATCATCCAGGTAGAGCCACAGCTATTTGGAGCACAGGTGCAGCAAATTGTCATTGCTAGGAAGATGGAGCTATGGCAGAGAATCGTGGACAGGGTCAACACCGTGGGACAGTACCCCAGAACAAGGGATGACATCAGGAAGAGGCGGAATGACCTATGGGGGAAGGTATGTTCCATTGCAGCAAGACACCAACTCACTGTATAGGGGACTGGCGGTGGACCCCCACCTCCTCCCCCACAACTAACAACATGGGGGGAGCAAGTCTTGGCAATCATGCATCCTGAGGGCCTGGCAGGAGTGGCAGGAGGACTGGACTCTGGTAAGTCAACTCTATACCACTATCACCCCCTACCTGCATGCCCAGACGTGGGTCCCGTGCTTCCCATGCCACTGGATTCAAGCTAGCCTGGCTGATGAGGGGTGAAACCCTGAAACCGGTCCCAGGATGCTTGTTTCCGGTCCAGTGAGGACCTGGCTTGGCAGTTCGGTCTGGACTGTTCCTATGAGGAACAGGGTCAAGACTGATTTGCATATGGCTGGGTCCAAACTGGGGTGGCATGGTGAGCAAAAGAATGATGGATTAAACCCAGATCTATGACTGGGGGTGAGTGTTTGACAATGTTCAGCATTCCGTCCATCACTTGTTGTTTTTGCTTTGTTGCCCTAAGTGGGAAGGGTATGCCCAGACGAGGGTCCCGTGCTTCCCATGCCACTGGATTCAAGCTAGCCTGGCTGATGAGGGGTGAAACCCTGAAACCGGTCCCAGGATGCTTGTTTCCGGTCCAGTGAGGACCTGGCTTGGCAGTTCGGTCTGGACTGTTCCTATGAGGAACAGGGTCAAGACTGATTTGCATATGGCTGGGTCCAAACTGGGGTGGCATGGTGAGCAAAAGAATGATGGATTAAACCCAGATCTATGACTGGGGGTGAGTGTTTGACAATGTTCAGCATTCCGTCCATCACTTGTTGTTTTTGCTTTGTTGCCCTAAGTGGGAAGGGTATGCCCAGACGTGGGTCCCGTGCTTCCCATGCCACTGGATTCAAGCTAGCCTGGCTGATGAGGGGTGAAACCCTGAAACCGGTCCCAGGATGCTTGTTTCCGGTCCAGTGAGGACCTGGCTTGGCAGTTCGGTCTGGACTGTTCCTATGAGGAACAGGGTCAAGACTGATTTGCATATGGCTGGGTCCAAACTGGGGTGGCATGGTGAGCAAAAGAATGATGGATTAAACCCAGATCTATGACTGGGGGTGAGTGTTTGACAATGTTCAGCATTCCGTCCATCACTTGTTGTTTTTGCTTTGTTGCCCTAAGTGGGAAGGGTATGCCCAGACGTGGGTCCCGTGCTTCCCATGCCACTGGATTCAAGCTAGCCTGGCTGATGAGGGGTGAAACCCTGAAACCGGTCCCAGGATGCTTGTTTCCGGTCCAGTGAGGACCTGGCTTGGCAGTTCGGTCTGGACTGTTCCTATGAGGAACAGGGTCAAGACTGATTTGCATATGGCTGGGTCCAAACTGGGGTGGCATGGTGAGCAAAAGAATGATGGATTAAACCCAGATCTATGACTGGGGGTGAGTGTTTGACAATGTTCAGCATTCCGTCCATCACTTGTTGTTTTTGCTTTGTTGCCCTAAGTGGGAAGGGTATGCCCAGACGTGGGTCCCGTGCTTCCCATGCCACTGGATTCAAGCTAGCCTGGCTGATGAGGGGTGAAACCCTGAAACCGGTCCCAGGATGCTTGTTTCCGGTCCAGTGAGGACCTGGCTTGGCAGTTCGGTCTGGACTGTTCCTATGAGGAACAGGGTCAAGACTGATTTGCATATGGCTGGGTCCAAACTGGGGTGGCATGGTGAGCAAAAGAATGATGGATTAAACCCAGATCTATGACTGGGGGTGAGTGTTTGACAATGTTCAGCATTCCGTCCATCACTTGTTGTTTTTGCCATCACATACCCCCACCCTCACTCCCATCACTCCATCACCTCACACACCCCCCACCATCCCATCTCACTCACCCCAATGCCAAGCCCTGCAAGTCATACCAATGCATGGACACCACTCACAGACCTGCATGGACACCTATCACTAAAGCATGCATGCTAGAGAGAACTAATCATCCACCATACACCAGCTTAAACAAGTGCAAGCTGCCAGGGCAAAAACAACCATAGAGGGCAGCCCATCCATGCACAATATGTCACACACAGAAACAATAACACTGCATTTACATCCTCACAGGTATCCCAGCCAAGGTCACCGGAGAAGAGGTACTAGCAACATCCAGTCCCCCCACAGAAGAGACCCGTAATGATGACAATGACTATGCACACCTGGATCTGGATGTCCAACCTGGCCCATCAGGGACCTCCGGACAGTCGTTTACCCAGCCGCAGTCACACACCATCACAGAGCCTCCCCCATCAGGAAACACCACCAAAGCACCCACCAAGCGTATCCATACCTCTTTCCACAGGACACGTCAATCAGCAGTGTGTCCACCACTACAGGGACCCCATGGCCCACCACAAACCCAAGACAGTCAGGGACCTGGGGTCAGTGGCAGTGGGCATACAGTTCAGGGGACAGAGGCACAGGACAACAGGGAAGCTGGGAGGACTGCTGTGTGCCAGGGGGAGGACAGGCCAGAGAACCGAATCTCCAGGAGGCACTCACCGAGATCCTGGGAGCATACCAACATTACCAGGATATGCCTGGCCAGATCCTGGACAACGTGCAGTAGAACAGGTGGCTGCAGGAGTGACAGTACCAGGGGATCAGGGAGGACTTTAAGGACATTAACACCACCCTGTTCACCATTGCAGAGGGTGCTAGCAGACATGGCCAATATTATGAGGGAGGCAGTGTCACACCAGCGGGCCCCTGCCACTAACCGGGCTACTGAACAGCCCTCCACCTCCGCTGCTGTTAGTGGACATGAGGCCCCGCCACAGGACCAACAGGCCACCTGCACCTCTCCCCCTGCAGAAGAAACCCCCCCCCCCAGCAAACTTTCCCTGCGATCCAGACAGAAGCCAGAGACTATTGCCAAGACCCTGCCAGGAAGTGAGACTCTCCTGATTGTCACCCTTGTGTCCCACTCTGTCACCCTTTCCACTTCGAACTGCCATTGCTCCCCTTCCTATACCCCCTTGGACAATGCACCT
The DNA here is from genome assembly GCF_031143425.1 of Pleurodeles waltl. Classification (NCBI taxonomy): domain Eukaryota; kingdom Metazoa; phylum Chordata; class Amphibia; order Caudata; family Salamandridae; genus Pleurodeles; species Pleurodeles waltl. The sequence goes on from NC_090436.1 coordinate 255,993,612, forward strand.
GTGCTACAAATAGACTGGAACTATACCCTGGACTTTCCTCCATCATCACCCTAGCCAATTGCACTTCTCCCTTTTCTTCTTAGCACTGCAATAAACACAATCTGAAAAAATACAAGTATGGAGTATGTCAAATGATTGAAGTATGCATTTGTTTAACCAGGTTCAAACATTGCAATTCAACTGTACAGTAATGTTAACATAGGAAAGACCTGTAGTTGGCTGCAGTGACAACACCAGGAGTGATAATGGGGCACAAACATCTGCAAAAAGAGTTGCTAAAGGGTACAGTGAGTGACCATAGAAGTGGGAAATCACAGCCTGCTAGTGACAATTTGAAACAAAAAACTGACAATGAAACACTGTCTTACTTGTGTGTCATTGGAAGTATTGTCTAATCACTGCAGATCTGTTGTCCTCATCCTCATCCTCTGCCTCCTCATCTTCACTGTCCACAGGGTCCACGGTTGCCACATGGCCATCTCCAGCCTCCTTCTCCTGCAGAAAAGGCACATGGCATCTCAAGGCAAGGTTATGCAAGATGCAGCATGCCACGATTATCTGGCAGACCTCTTGGGTGAGTAGCTCAGGGATCCACCAGTCAGATGGAGGCACCAAAACCTGGCTTTCAGAAGACCAAATGTACGTTCAATGATCCTTCTTGTTCGCCCATGTGCCTCATTGTAATGTTCCTCAGCCCTTGTCCTGGGATTCCTCACAGGGGTCAGTAGTCATGATAGGTTGGGGTAACCTAAGGCACCTGCAAATATCGTTGGACAACTGTTAGCCACACACTATCCCTTATGGCCCACACCATACCCATATACAAACATCCACTGGGTGGGAACCAGGGCTTACCTATTAGCCACACACGGTGCCTCTGTAGTTGGGCCATCACATTTGGGATGCTGCTATTCCTCAGGATAAAGGCATCATGCACCGACCCAGGATACTTAGCATTGAGGTGGGACATGTACAGGTCTGCCAAACACACCATCTGCACATTCATCGAGTGAAAGCTTTTTCGATTTCTGAAGACCGGTTACTTTTGCCAGGGGGGGAGCAAATACAAAATGTGTTCGATCAATCGCCCCAATTATGTTGGGGATATGTCCCATTGCATAGAAGTCATCCTTCACTGTGGGCAAATCCTTCACCTCGGGGAAAACAATGTAGCTGCACATGAGTTTAATCAGGGCACCCAACACTCTGGTCAGCACAATTGAGAACATGGGCTGTTACATTCCTGCTGCCAAGCCACCTGTCGCTTGGAAAGAACCTGTTGCCAAGAAATGGAGCACAGATAGCACTTGCACAAGAGGGGGGATCCCAGTGGGGTGACGGATAGCAGATATCAGGTCAGGCTCCAACTGGGCACACAGCTCTGTGATTGTGGCCCTGTCAAGTCTGTAGGTGAGGATAATGTGCCTGATTTCCATTGTTGCCCAGTCCACCAAGGGTCTGTACACAGGGGGAGTCTCCATCTCCTATTCATCCGAAGTGGTTGCAATCTATGGGGCATAAGAGTGATGAGCCGGTCATAAAATGTACATTGTAGCAACTACAGTTCAATGCATGATGTGAATTTTAAATGTATTAGTGGCATATGTCCTGTATATACAATTGTGATCTGTGACGCAGTTATGTTACATGCACTGCCCCCCACCCCCTTAAATGGGGTCCGCCTGTCCTGTATGGAGGGACAGGTGGAAGTGAGGTAATTCCGGTGATGATGTGTGCCGTTGCTGGAGGCGGTCGGGATCCGCTGTGCAACGCCTCATTGGATAAAAGTGGGCCCTATGGGGTACAGTGGCCAGTGGTGATCTACGCTGGCTGTGACGGTATGCACTGCCGCCATTTTCTATCTGTTCACTCACTTGCTATCTGACTTTCAACAGGATAGGACCTACACTGCATATGCTGCTGTGACCTGTGTCTGGAACCTACTAGGCCCATGTGACTGGGGAAAAGGCCCCTGCTTTCACCTCAGCGGAGTTGGAGAGAATGGTGTATGGGGTCCTACCCCAGTATGGACTGCTGTATGGGCCTCCAGACTAACAGGTGAGTACACTATGAGCACGATGCATGGGGCATGAATGCATAGAGTAGTGTGTGTGAAGGCCTTGTGTAGAAGAGGTTGGTGGACGGGCCCTGGGCAGCGTGCAGCATGTATGCTGGGCCATGTCTTTGCGAAAGGGGACGGGAAGGGCTATATTGGGCCATGAGTGTAACAGGCAGGACGGTCTGACTAATACCTTTCTCTGTGTATATTTCCTCTGCAGGTCAGTGCCCATCAAAAAAAGGGTATATGTCGTGCCATCGCCAAGGATGTGCGGACCCTTGGGGTCTACGGCAGGCGGAGCACCCACTGTTGGAAACAGTGGGAGGACCTGAGGCTCTGGGCACGGAGGACAGCAGAGACCCAGCTGGGGGTGGCTTCCCAACAAGGAAGGGGTGCCCGTCGAACCCTGACCCCCCTGATATCCTGCATTCTGGCGGTGGCCTATCCGGAACTGGATGGGCGCTTGAGGGCATCACAGCAGCCACAAGGGGTGAGTACAGTGGCCATCATTACAACTTATGCCTGGTGGGGAGGTATCCGGGTGGGGAATGTGTGTCTGTGGGTGCACCTAGACCAGGCCTGACATTGCAGAGTAGGTCCCATGTTGGGCATGGATCTGATGTGAAATTCCTCCAACCTAGCTAGTAGGCATCCACTACTGGGCAGGGCTGTGTGGGTCCCAGGTATGCTGAAGTTGGCGGTATGTGTTCCTCTCCATGCTCTGGTGACTAGCATTGTTACTGGTAGTGCATTGCATAGTGCGTAGGGCTGTTCCCTGTGCGTGAGGGTAGTATGTACGCCAACGGTGGTGTTGATGTAGCTATTGACCAAGTGTATCCTTTGTCTCCCCCCCCCCCTCTTTTTGTTTTGTCACCCTGTCCTTATGTTCATTAGCTTCATCTGGCAGAGGAGCAGAGACACTGGTGATGGAGGGAGCTGCATCTCACAGGACCCAGAAGGCAGAGTCCACTGACGCTGAGGGCACCAATGGGACGGAGGGTGAGGGGAGCACCATGGCGGAGACTGGAGGGGACAGTTCGGACACGGATACCTCCTCGATGGAAGCTCCCTGGTGGTGGCAGAATCCTCCACAATCCAAGACTGTCTACGGTAGAACAAGAATCTGGATGAACAAATCATCTATTTTTTTTCCCAGTCCTTTGAACTGTGCACCAAGCATAGAGACAAATCTTGACTGGCTTGTTTTATTTTGTTTAATCACCAACAAGATGGCCTGAAGCAGGTATTCTGTCGCCTCCATGCAATTTTTACTAGACACCTTGCACTTTTACAAGTTAGCCTAAGGTATTAGTGATCCCTGGTATTTTACGAGCACCTTCAGACGGTGTTTAGTGCTGTGCCGCTGTTGAGATGCCATCTTGGTTGGCAGCCTAGTCTTTGTACCAGCCTTGCTATTTAATGCACCTGGGAACGCGGATGTGCCAAAGACAAGCCAAGACCGGGCCAGAGACAAGGACCCCTGGTCAAAATGTATCTTAAAGTGCTCCAAGGCCCAACTGCTGGAAGTCAAGGTAGGTAAGCCTGCTTCATGTGCGATCTTTAATCCCAGCGATTACCTTGCTGTCTATCATTGCAATTATTGCCACTGGACTCGTCAGGTGAATCTGATCCCTTCAAAAGGTGAAGCTGCAACTTATCATTCCCCTCATTCTCCACCAATGAATCTTGAAACAATGAATTGTGTCTTGTTAAACCTGAGCTCCCTAACCAAACACAGGCACAAATGTTATTTGTATGTTGAAAACCATTCCTGCGATATAGCCTTCTTGACTAAGACCTCGACTGATAATAGCTCAGATTCTTACCTGGCCGATGCTCTTCCCGCTGGCTACTCTATTACGAGATTAGTCTGTACTGATAAGCAGACAGTGGTATTTTGAGATCACTTGGAAGTTTTATGTGAACTGGTTCTAGCAATTGGATGCAAAGCAATCATTTTTAGGTGTAAGTTACCTAATCAAACCTTCTTTAATGGCCTGAAGGTGTACAGGCCTCCCGGCTCAAAAGCAAGTTTCTGGGTGGCACACTTGAACCTTTTATGCAGTGCACAAATTTTACTCTGCAAGGGGATTTTAACTTTCATCTAGAAGATGTCGAGAGATAGAGCTTTTTTTTAGATATTCTAAACATCTTCAGTCTCCCCAACAGGGTGACACCCCTACCCATAAAGCAAATCAAGTACTGGATGGCATTTGTCCTAACAAACCAGACCTGAAGATCAACAGAATTACCCCTATCATTTGGTCTGGTCATAAGATTGTAAATTTTAGCCTAGAGGTCAGCTTTCCTACTAATCAGTTAAATTCACATGAACAATCCAAGCCTGGAGTAAAATCTTCATTCCAGATCTGGTAGACACCCTGGAGGGATCCTCTTCTGATTTTATTAAAGATGGTAAACCCACAACAAGGGCATAGAGTTGTTAGAAGCTACAATTTCTAAAAATGCCCCTGTAAAAATTATTAGGAATCACAGGAGTAGTCCATCTGCCCCCTTGTTCTGCCTACAGCTCAAGGAGCTAAAACGAAAATGCTGAACGCAAGAAAAAGTGTGGAGGCAGCAATATAAAGTTGAGGAAAAAAATAAATATACCAGGCCAATTCAAGAATACAAAAACTTTATTGTCTCCAAAATAAACCCAAATATCTATGCTGCAAAGAATTCCACCAGAGAATTGTTTAAAACTGTTGAGACACTGTCCACTATATCTTCTAACCTTACCTTATCACTTTGCCAGCTGTTTCGCAACCAACTTGCAGATTTAAAAAAATATTAATATTGAGGAAAGGATTTTTTTTGTAAATTTAGGGGCATATTTAAGAGCCCATAGTGCCACCGGAACATCACTTTTAGTGACGCTATGCCCTGCGCCGTATTTACAAGGTGGTGTTAAGCCACTCTTTGTGGCTTAACGGCACCTTGTAAATACAGCTCCTTCACACGCAGCCCTTTGCGTGTAAGGGGCGTGCAATGGGTGCATTTTGATGCTGCCTCAGATTTATGAGATTTCATAAACCTGAGGCAGTGCCAAAATCTTACGCCACCCCAGGAGTGGCTTTAGCAAGTCGCAACGAGAAGGAATACTTTTATTCCTTCTCATTTTTTGCTTTTTCTATGCGTGCAGCTACTTTCCCGGTAATTTAAAGAGTGTGGTATCACGTTGTTAAATGAGAAGTTTACTCTGTGTTTCTTAGATTCCTTCAGGGTACGCAGTTCACAAGTTTCAGACTCACTTGGACAACCGGATACACCGGAGGAAAGGGAAGGGTTGACCATCTAAGTCTCTGCCAGTTCTAGCACCCCAAAGGTGAGTTTACAGTCTAGAGTGGCGTTAGGGCCATGTACTGACCACTCTCCCAGGTCACACAGGATTACTTTAGAAACCATCCCAGAATCATTGGATGATCATCCAACTACTATAGAAGTCATTTTCATGTCATCAGCCTCCTGAAGTCATCAGCAAACTTTAGAAATGAGGCCTGATGATCTGAGGATGATTTGAAAATGTCCACCTGTTTACTTCACAAGGTAGGATTGCTCCTGAGGACTTGAGGATGATTTCAAAATGACTTTCTGAATACTTCAGCAAATAAGATTGTTTCTGATGATTTGAGGATTAGTATCTGCTTATACAATTTTGTTACTAAATGGAACTAAGAATATCAGTAGCAACTTTGTGCGCAGTACATGGTGAGCCATGGTAAGTATATCAGGAGTATATTTATATCACAGTTTTTTTTTTTTTAAATCGGGTGCCTTTACTTTGTATGCTTGAATATGAATTATTTTTAAATTATTTCTATATGTGTGCAGTAATATAGAACTATACATAGATACCTTTAATCATGTCATGATTTTACATATTTATGTGCACCTGCTACCTAGCACGAGGGAGTGTGTGTTTATACATTTATGTATATGCGTGTATGTATATGTACATATATAGGGAGAGAGAGGGAGTGACAAAATATATATGTGTATATATTTTATTATTACATTATTAAGATTAATTTAATTTATTAGTTCCTTTACACTAATCTTAAAAATACGTAACATCTAAATATCAATAAATTACCATAATAGTATACACTTTTGTGTTGTTTGTTTTTAATAATCATTTTAGGTATCCCTAACAAACCCTTACACTCCAATTATATATCCAATCTTTAAGCCTAAAATACTACCATTACTTTATTTTTGCTATGCCACACCCAGTGGTGGTGAGGCACACAGGGATTCTTATGGTAACCTAATCCAGTTTGCACATGCTCGTTCAAGCCCCCAGGTCTCAGGACCTGTGTGCCTTTTAGTAATTTTATTAGGAGTCCTAAGGCCTGGACCAGGAGTAAGGTAGTTATTTCCCCATGTATGTACTTTAGTTAGGTATTCTTATAACAAATATTTGGAGCATATGATTTTAATCTTTGTAGTATTCGGTTTTCGGAGAGACCATCACTAGGTCACTAAAAGCTTTCAGAATGGCAAAGGCTCTCTTCTATATGTTTCTGAAGGAGGGTGCACATTCCACCAAACCCGAAGTGCTCACGGCAGGTCAGTACCAGAGAGCGCGCCTCTGACATTTTCAGTGTAGTTGCAGTTTATTTAATCATATACTTATACATATACTCACCAACATTTGGGGTAGGCAAGCAGACCTAGATTTTTAAAAGTCGGTATTCTTTATCAGCAGTAGACAAAATAAGTATCTATTCAGTGGTTAAAAACATTCGAACGGGGAATAAAATCACCTTATTCAGAGATTGGATGTATCTGAATGTGCAATGCTTTCCTTTGAGCAGACCTGGGTGTTATTCCTGGGGCTGTTAGAGGAATCGGTGCTTTTCTTTTTTTAACATTTACCGAGGGATGCTGGAGACACTTTCAAGGGAGTCTGGAAGAATTTCTGGGCTAAGACTGGGATCGCTGGAATGATTCCCATAAGGCATCGACCACAAGAGCGATGACATTTTATGCCCCTTGATAAAGAAACGGAGTAGGCAAAGGGATTTGGAAAACAAGCGCAGCATGGCTTACAGTGAAGGCACAATGTGAAGAATTCATTAGTGGACATAATAAAAATGAATTGTGCACATTACAGGTATGGTGTCAGTCTCTTCCATATAATTGTAATGCACTCAGGTGGCAGGATGGGATAAGTAAATATTAAAGGCGTTGCACCAATTTAACCCCTTCGCTGCCAGGCCTTTTCCCCCTCCTGTGCCGGGCCTTTTTTTGCCTATTTGGGGCAGTTCGCGCTTAGGCCCTCATAACTTTTTGTCCACATAAGCTAACCAAGCCAAATTTGCGTCCTTTTTTTCCAACATCCTAGGGATTCTAGAGGTACCCAGACTTTGTGGGTTCCCCTGAAGGAGGCCAAGAAATTGGCCAAAATACAGTGTAAATTTCGTTTTTTTCAAAAAAATTGGAAAAAGTGGCTGCAGAAGAAGGCTTGTGGTTTTTCCCCTGAAAATGGCATCAACAAAGGGTTTGCGGTGCTAAACTCAGCACCTTCCCAGCTTTCAGGAACAGGCAGACTTGAATCAGAAAACCCAATTTTTCAACACAATTTTGGCATTTTACTGGGGAATACCCCATTTGTGCAATTTTTTGTGCTTTCAGTCTCCTTCCAGTCAGTGACAGGAATGGTCATGAAACCAATGCTGGATCCCAGAAACCTAAACATTTCTGAAAAGTAGACAAAATTCTGAATTCAGCAAGGGGTCATTTGTGTAGATCCTACAAGGGTTTCCTACAGAAAATAACAGCTGAAAAAGAAAAATATTGAAATTGAGGTGAAAAAAACATCAATTTTTCTCTACGTTTTACTCTGTAACTTTTCCCTGTAATGTCAGATTATCGAAAGCAATATACCGTTACGTCTGCTGGACTCCTCTGGTTGCGGGGATATATAGGGTTTGTAGGTTCATCAAGAACCCGAGGAACCCAGAGCCAATAAATGAGCTGCACCCTGCAGTGCGTTTTCATTCTATACCGGGTATACAGCAATTCATTTGCTGAAATATAAGGAGTAAAAAATTGCTATCAAGAAAACCTTTGCATTTCCAAAAAGGGCACAAGATAAGGTGTTGAGGAGCAGTGGTTATTTGCACATCTCTGAATTCCGGGGTGACCATAGTAGCACGTGAATTACAGGGAATTTCTCAAATAGATGTCTTTTTTACACACACTCCTATATTTGGAAGGAAAAAATGTAGAGAAAGACAAGGGGCAATAGTACTTGTTTTGCTAATCTATGTTCCCCCAAGTCTCCCGATAAAAATGGTACCTCACTTGTGTGGGTAGGCCTAGCACCCGCGACAGGATATGCCCCAAAACACAACGTGGACACATCACAGAAAACAGAGCTGTTTTTAGCAAAGTGACTACCTGTAGATTTTGGCCTCTAGCTCAGCCGCCACCTAGGGAAACCTACCAAACCTGTGCATTTCTGAAAACTAGAGACCTAGGGGAATCCAAGGAGGGGTGACTTGTGTGGCTCGGACCAGGTTCTGTTACCCAGAATCCTTTGCAAACCTCAAAATGTGGCTAAAAAAACACATGTTCCTCACATTTCTGTGGCAGAAAGTTCTGGAATCTGAGAGGAGCCACAAATTTCCTTCCACCCAGCGTTCCCCCACGTCTCCCGATAAAAATGATACCTCACTTGTGTGGGTAGGCCTAGCACCCGCGACAGGATATGCCCCAAAACACAACGTGGACATATCACAGAAAACAGAGCTGTTTTTAGCAAAGTGACTACCTGTAGATTTTGGCCTCTAGCTCAGCCGCCACCTAGGGAAACCTACCAAACCTGTGCATTTCTGAAAACTAGAGACCTAGGGGAATCCAAGGAGGGGTGACTTGTGTGGCTCGCACCAGGTTCTGTTACCCAGAATCCTTTGCAAACCTCAAAATTTGGCTAAAAAAACACATGTTCCTCACATTTCTGTGGCAGAAAGTTCTGGAATCTGAGAGGAGCCACAAATTTCCTTCCACCCAGCGTTCCCCCACGTCTCCCGATAAAAATGATACCTCATTTGTGTGGGTAGGCCTTGCGCCCGTGACAGGATATGCCCCAAAACACAACGTGGACATATCACAGAAAACAGAGCTGTTTTTAGCAAAGTGACTACCTGTAGATTTTGGCCTCTAGCTCAGCCGCCACCTAGGGAAACCTACCAAACCTGTGCATTTCTGAAAACTAGAGACCTAGGGGAATCCAAGGAGGGGTGACGTGCGGGGCTCGGACCAGGTTCTGTTACCCAGAATCCTTTGCAAATCTCAAAATTTGGCTAAAAAAACACATGTTCCTCACATTTCTGTGGCAGAAAGTTCTGGAATCTGAGAGGAGCCACAAATTTCCTTCCACCCAGCGTTCCCCCACGTCTCCCGATAAAAATGATACCTCACTTGTGTGGGTAGGCCTAGCGCCCGCGACAGGATATGCCCCAAAACACAACGTGGACATATCACAGAAAACAGAGCTGTTTTTAGCAAAGTGACTACCTGTAGATTTTGGCCTCTAGCTCAGCCGCCACCTAGGGAAACCTACCAAACCTGTGCATTTCTGAAAACTAGAGACCTAGGGGAATCCAAGGAGGGGTGACTTGCGGGGCTCGGACCAGGTTCTGTTACCCAGAATCCTTTGCAAATCTCAAAATTTGGCTAAAAAAACACATGTTCCTCACATTTCTGTGGCAGAAAGTTCTGGAATCTGAGAGGAGCCACAAATTTCCTTCCACCCAGCGTTCCCCCATGTCTCCCGATAAAAATGATACCTCACTTGTGTGGGTAGGACTAGAGCCCGCGACAGGATATGCCCCAAAACACAATGTGGACATATCACAGAAAACAGAGCTGTTTTTAGCAAAGTGACTACCTGTAGATTTTGGCCTCTAGCTCAGCCGCCACCTAGGGAAACCTACCAAACCTGTGCATTTCTGAAAACTAGAGACCTAGGGGAATCCAAGGAGGGGTGACTTGCGGGGCTCGGACCAGGTTCTGTTACCCAGAATCCTTTGCAAACCTCAAAGTTTGGCTAAAAAAACACATGTTCCTCACATTTCTGTGGCAGAAAGTTCTGGAATCTGAGAGGAGCCACAAATTTCCTTCCACCCAGCGTTCCCCCACGTCTCCCGATAAAAATGATACCTCACTTGTGTGGGTAGGCCTAGCGCCCGCGACAGGATATGCCCCAAAACGCAACGTGGACATATCATAGAAAACAGTGCTGTTTTTAGCAAAGTTACTACCTGTAGATTTTGGCCTCTAGCTCAGCCGCCACCTAGGGAAACCTACCAAACCTGTGCATTTCTGAAAACAAGAGAGCTAGGGGAATCCAAGGAGGGGTGACGTGCGGGGCTCGGACCAGGTTCTGTTACCCAGAATCCTTTGCAAATCTCAAAATTTGGCTAAAAAAACACATGTTCCTCACATTTCTGTGGCAGAAAGTTCTGGAATCTGAGAGGAGCCACAAATTTCCTTCCACCCAGCGTTCCCCCACGTCTCCCGATAAAAATGATACCTCACTTGTGTGGGTAGGCCTAGCGCCCGCGACAGGATATGCCCCAAAACACAACGTGGACATATCACAGAAAACAGAGCTGTTTTTAGCAAAGTGACTACCTGTAGATTTTGGCCTCTAGCTCAGCCGGCACCTAGGGAAACCTACCAAACCTGTGCATTTCTGAAAACTAGAGACCTAGGGGAATCCAAGGAGGGGTGACTTGTGTGGCTCGGACCAGGTTCTGTTACCCAGAATCCTTTGCAAACCTCAAAATTTGGCTAAAAAAACACATGTTCCTCACATTTCTGTGGCAGAAAGTTCTGGAATCTGAGAGGAGCCACAAATTTCCTTCCACCCAGCGTTCCCCCACGTCTCCCGATAAAAATGATACCTCACTTGTGTGGGTAGGCCTAGCGCCCGCGACAGGATATGCCCCAAAACACAACGTGGACACATCACAGAAAACAGAGCTGTTTTTAGCAAAGTGACTACCTGGAGATTTTGGCCTCTAGCTCAGCCGCCACCTAGGGAAACCTACCAAACCTGTACATTTCTGAAAACTAGAGACCTAGGGGAATCCAAGGAGGGGTGACTTGTGTGGCTCGGACCAGGTTCTGTTACCCAGAATCCTTTGCAAACCTCAAAATTTGGCTAAAAAAACACATGTCCCTCACATTTCTGTGGCACAAAGTTCTGGAATCTAAGAGGAGCCACAAATTTCCTTCTACCCAGCGTTCCCCCAAGTCTCCCGATAAAAATGATACCTCACTTGCGTGGGTAGGCCTAGCGCCGGCGACAGGAAACACCCCAAAGCGCAACGTGGACACATCCTAAATTTTGGAAAAAAACAGAGGTGTTTTTTGCGAAGTGCCTACCTGTAGATTTTGGCCTCTAGCTCAGCCGGCACCTAGGGAAACCTACCAAACCTGTGCATTTCTGAAAACTAGAGACCTAGGGGAATCCAAGGAGGGGTGACTTGCGGGGCTCGGACCAGGTTCTGTTACCCAGAATCCTTTGCAAACCTCAAAATTTGGCTAAAAATACACATGTTCCTCACATTTCTGTGGCAGAAAGTTCTGGAATCTGAAAGGAGCCACAAATTTCCTTCTACCCAGCGTTCCCCCAAGTCTCCCGATAAAAATGATACCTCACTTGCGTGGGTAGGCCTAGCGCCGGCGACAGGAAACACCCCAAAGCGCAACGTGGACACATCCTAAATTTTGGAAAAAAACAGAGGTGTTTTTTGCGAAGTGCCTACCTGTAGATTTTGGCCTCTAGCTCAGCCGGCACCTAGGGAAACCTACCAAACCTGTGCATTTCTGAAAACTAGAGACCTAGGGGAATCCAAGGAGGGGTGACTTGCGGGGCTCGGACCAGGTTCTGTTACCCAGAATCCTTTGCAAACCTCAAAATTTGGCTAAAAATACACATGTTACTCACATTTCTGTGGCAGAAAGTTCTGGAATCTGAGAGGAGCCACAAATTTCCTTCTACCCAGCGTTCCCCCAAGTCTCCCGATAAAAATGATACCTCACTTGCGTGGGTAGGCCTAGCGCCGGCGACAGGAAACACCCCAAAGCGCAACGTGGACACATCCTAAATTTTGGAAAAAAACAGAGGTGTTTTTTGCGAAGTGCCTACCTGTAGATTTTGGCCTCTAGCTCAGCCGGCACCTAGGGAAACCTACCAAACCTGTGCATTTCTGAAAACTAGAGACCTAGGGGAATCCAAGGAGGGGTGACTTGCGGGGCTCGGACCAGGTTCTGTTACCCAGAATCCTTTGCAAACCTCAAAATTTGGCTAAAAATACACATGTTCCTCACATTTCTGTGGCAGAAAGTTCTGGAATCTGAGAGGAGCCACAAATTTCCTTCTACCCAGCGTTCCCCCAAGTCTCCCGATAAAAATGATACCTCACTTGCGTGGGTAGGCCTAGCGCCGGCGACAGGAAACACCCCAAAGCGCAACGTGGACACATCCTAAATTTTGGAAAAAAACAGAGGTGTTTTTTGCGAAGTGCCTACCTGTAGATTTTGGCCTCTAGCTCAGCCGGCACCTAGGGAAACCTACCAAACCTGTGCATTTCTGAAAACTAGAGACCTAGGGGAATCCAAGGAGGGGTGACTTGCGGGGCTCGGACCAGGTTCTGTTACCCAGAATCCTTTGCAAACCTCAAAATTTGGCTAAAAATACACATGTTACTCACATTTCTGTGGCAGAAAGTTCTGGAATCTGAGAGGAGCCACAAATTTCCTTCTACCCAGCGTTCCCCCAAGTCTCCCGATAAAAATGATACATCACTTGTGTGGGTAGAACTAGCGCCCACGAAAGGAAAGGGCCCAAAACACAACGTGGACACATCACATTTTTTTATAAAAAGCAGTGCCTACCTGTGGATTTTGGCCTGTAGCTCAGCCGACACCTGAGGAAACCTAGCAAACCAGTGCATTTTTGAAAACTAGAAACCCAGGGGAATCCAAGATGGGGTGACTTGCGTGGCTCTGACCAGGTTATGTTATCCAGAATCCTTTGCAAACATCAAAATTTGGCCCAAAAAACACTTTTTCCTCTCATTTCGGTGACAGAAAGTTCTGGAATCTGAGAGGAGCCACAAATTTCCTTCCACCCAGCGTTCCCCTAAGTCTCTCGATAAAAATGGTACATCACTTCTGTGGGTAGGCCTAGCGCCCACAAAAGGAAATGGCCCAAAACACAACGTGGACACAACATATTTTTTCACAGAAAACAGAGGTGTTTTTTGCAAGGTGCCTACCTGTGGTGTTTGGCCTGTAGCTCAGCCGGCCCCAGGGGGGGGGGGGGCAGAAATGCCCTAAAATAAATTTGCCCCCCCAACCCCCACCCTCCCCCGCCGGGAGCGACCCTTGCCTACGGGGTCGCTCCCCCTGCGTGACATTGGCACCAAAAAACAAATCCCCAGTGCCTAGTGGTTTCTGCCCCCTTGGGGGCAGGTTGACCTAAACTCAGCCAATCTGCCCCCAAGGGGGGCAGAAATGGCCTAAATACAATTTGTCCCCCAGGGGAGCGACTTTTGCCTGATGGGTCGCTCCCCATCTCTAAAAAAAAAAAACAAAGAAAAAAAAAAAGAAAAAAAAGAAAAATTCCCCTGCCGCCTAGAGGTTTCTGCCCCCCCCCCTGGGGGCAGATCGGCCTAATAATAGGCTGATCTGCCCCCCGGGGGGGCAGAAATGGCCTAAAATAAATTTGCCCTCCCAACACCCACCCCCCCCCCCCGGGAGCGACCCTTGCCTACGGGGTCGCTCCCCCTGCGTGACATTGGCGCCAAAAAACAAATCCCCGGTGCCTAGTGGTTTCTGCCCCCTTGGGGGCAGGTTGACCTAAACTCAGCCAATCTGCCCCCAAGGGGGGCAGAAATGGCCTAAATACAATTTGTCCCCCAGGGGAGCGACTTTTGCCTGATGGGTCGCTCCCCATCTCTAAAAAAAAAAAAACAAAGAAAAAAAAAAAGAAAAAAAAGAAAAATTCCCCTGGCGCCTAGAGGTTTCTGCCCCCCCCGGGGGCAGATCGGCCTAATAATAGGCCGATCTGCCCCCCGGGGGGGCAGAAATGGCCTAAAATAAATTTGCCCCCCCAACACCCCCCCCCCCGGGAGCGACCCTTGCCTACGGGGTCGCTCCCCCTGCGTGACATTGGCGCCAAAAAACAAATCCCCGGTGCCTAGTGATTGACCTAAAATTGGCCAATCTGCCCCCAGGGGGGCAGAAATGGTCTAAATACAATTTGCCCCCCCAGGGGAGCGACCCTTGCCTGATGGGTCGCTCCCCATCTCTAAAAAAAGAAACAACAAAAAAAAAAAACACAAAAAAAAAATTGCCCTGGCGCCTAGAGTGTTCTGCCCCCCCCCCCGGGGGCAGTTCGGCCTAATAATAGGCCGATCTGTCCCCCGGGGGGGCAGAAATGGCCTAAAATAAATTTGCCCCCCCAACCCCCCCCCCCCCCCCCCGGGAGCGACCCTTGCCTACGGGGTCGCTCCCCCTGTGTGACATTGGCGCCAAAAAACAAATCCCCGGTGCCTAGTGGTTTCTGCCCCCTTGGGGGCAGATTGACCTAAAATCGGCCAATCTGCCCCCAGGGGGGCAGAAATGGTCTAAATAAAATTTGCCCCCCAGGGGAGCGACCCTTGCCTGATGGGTCGCTCCCCATCTCTAAAAAAAAAAAAAAAAAGAACAAAAAAAAAAAACACAAAAAAAAAATTTGCCCTGGCGCCTAGAGGTTTCTTCCCCCCCTGGGGGCAGATCGGCCTAATAATAGGCCGATCTGCCCCCAGGGGGGGCAGAAAAGGCCTTCCCAAAAAATTGCCCCCCCTGGGAGCGACCCTTGCCAAAGGGGTCGCTTTGTTGCGTGACATTTGCGCGCAAAAACAAACTCCCTGGTGTCTAATGGTTTCTGCCCCCCTTGGGGGCAGATTGGCCTTATCAAAATAGGCCAATCTGCCCCCAAGGGGGGCAGAAATGGCCTAAATATATATTGCCCCGTAGGGGAGCGACCCTTGCCTAAGGGATCGCTCCCCACCTAAAATAAAAGAATTTATCACAAAAAAAAAAAAAAAAAAAAAAGGTCCCTGGTGCCTAGAGGTTTCTGCCCCCCCTGGGGGCAGATCGGCCTAATAATAGGCCAATCTGCCCCCAGGGGGGGCAGAAAAGGCCTTCCTAAAAAAATGCCCCCCTGGGAGCGACCCTTGCCCAAGGGGTCGCTCCCTTTTGCCAATTTCAAGAAAAGAAAAAAAAATCCCTGGTGTCTAGTGGGGTTTCAAAAGCCGGATTGCAAGCAATCCGGCTTTTGAAACCTGTGAGAGACTTCAAAGGGAAGGAAATACATTTCCTTCCCTTTGAAGCCTCTCGGGTTCTCCCCCATGGGATTGAAAAAGAAATGCAAAAGCATTTCTTTTTCAATCGCGCTGGAAGCTCTGCTTCCAGCGCGATGGGGGAGACCCTGTGACTAATCAGCGCGCGCTCGCGCGCTGACGTCACAGGGGGGGTTGGGGGGGTCGGGGGTGGGAGGGGAAGGGCTTCCCCTTCCATCCCTGACTTGGGGGGGTGGGGGGGAACCCCACAGAGGGAGCGAGAGCGCTCCCTCTGGGCTCTGTGCACAGGACGTAATGGTTACGTCCTGGGCACAGCAGCACTGTGCCTCAGGACGTAACCATTACGTCCTGGGCACAGAAGGGGTTAATAAAAAATATGAAAGCCAGGAACTTGATTGCTGAAAGCAAGCTGAGTCAGTAGGCTAGCTTGTCTCTAAAAGCCAAAGCATCCGCTAAGCTATAAAATGGCTGCAGGACACAAAAGGATGTGCGGTACAACCAAAGTTGCTGATTTTGGAGCTAGGGAACCCGGTTCTGGTCACGGCATCTTCTTAACAACCCGTGATTCTGTGCAAGTTACTTAATCCACCCTTGCCTATAAAAAAATTAAGGTGTCCTTGTTTAATGTAACTCGTGCTCGGGTAAAGGGTGCAAATAAAAAGCCAAACATTAAGTAAAAACGAAAGTAAGAGTCTTTACTCTTTATTATTTCATGATTACTCATGTTTTACTTTTGTGCACTAAAAAGCCTTGCATTTACAACTGTTAAATGTATCTTTTAACGTGAGCTGTTTTCCCCAGCTACAATACCATGAGAATACTGATATCGGTATATCAATCGATATTCATTTGTCATTTGCGCTGTAGATACGACCAGTAGTGTTTTTGTATATGCAGTAACAAGGCTGCCTATTAAATGAGTCACACCAAAATAAAGGTGATAGGATGTGGCATAACGGCCAGAACTGCGGGTTTTGGAAATGGGGAACCCGGTTTGAGTTTTGTCGACTCAACGCCCAATGAATGTGAGCAAATTGCCTAATCCTCTGTGCTGGTGTTATGTTATGTTATGTCATATTGATTTATAAAGCGCATGGCTACCAGTAGGACTCCCAGCGCTGATATTGAGACAACCTAGACCACCATGAGAGTTACGCTTTGAACAACCATGTTTTCAGAGCCTTCCGGAAGGCTAGTTCATTGCTGGTAAGATGAATGCCGAGAGGAAGGGAGTTCCATAGCTTGTCTCCCCGATGCCTTAGGGACCTTCCGCCCCATCTAGTCTTTCTAACTCTGGGGACCCTTGCTAGGAAGGCAGTGGAGGATCTAAGATATCTCAAAGGAGTGTAGCAGGAGGCTAAAGTCCTAAGCAAAGATGGACCTCTATTGTACAGGGCTATGTGAAAGTAACAAAGGGCTTTAAATTCTATCCGTCGTGCAACGGGGAGCCAGTGGAGGGAGGAGATAGCTGACTTCACCAGTTCGTACCTTGGGATGTCTAGGAGCATCTGAGCAGAGGCGTTCTGTACCACCTGCAGCTTCTGAATCACATACATGGGAGAACCATTGTATAGAGCATTCCCATAGTCGAGGCGCGAACTAATCACAGCCTGTATTATAAGTCTTTTGGCTTCAAAAGGGAGGATTCTGAAGACCTTCCTCAAAAGTCTGAGCAGGCCAAAGGCAGTTGCAAAGACCTTATTGGCCTGATAGGCCATGGTAAGTTGCGGATCCAGCCTGACTCCCAGGCTCTTAATGCGTTCTTTAGGGGGTGGAAGGTTGCCCAATTCTTCCTGGATGGTGTAATTCGGTTTCTCCTGTGCCTTGTGACCAATTACCATAGCTCAGTCTTGTTATCATTAAGCTTAAGTCTGCTTTGGAACATCCATACTGCGACTGCTTGTAGACAAGGGGCAAGTGCTGAGTCATTTGCGCTGGAATTCGTAGATAATGATACAACCAGCTTGTGTCATCCACATATGACACTAGGGACAGCCAAAAAGGCTTAACAACATCAGCTTAGGGTAACATATAAATGTTAAATAGAATGGGACTTAGAGAGGACCCCTGGGGTACTCCACAATTATTCTTCACTAGTACTGAGAAATATGACCTATCCAGGACCTGGTAAGATCTTCCCTTCAGGAAAGAAGTAATCCAGTCTAGGCCAGACCCCCAATTCCTATATCTCAAATTCTTTCCAGTAGTATGTCGGAGTCCACCGTTTCAAATGCCGCACTGAGATCAAGCAGGATGATTGCTGTAGTTAATCCCTGATCCATACGTCTTTTGTCCTCTTCTGTGACTAGGATCAGAGCTGACTCTGTACTATGACTGGGTCTAAAACTCATCTGAGAAGGATGTAGAATATTGTTGTCCTCTAAGAAATTTGATAGTTGGGCATTCACATGCTTTTCAGTTATTTTAGACAGCACCGGCAGAAGAGATATCGGTCTGTAATGGGTGCTGGAAAATTAAATAAATGTGACCTTATATAACTGGTGATCATGTAAAGCGCTATATAAAAGTTCCCTCTTTATAAAAAGCTTTGAAACAAAAAATATTTTCATAAGGTCAACAATTTGGCTAAATGCGGAAAGCTGGTAGTTCTAATCAGGTCACCAAACACATACGCATATCTCCGCTTGTTTCCCCTAACAGTTTACATTATTTGTATATACTTTATATTTATATAATTTTATCAGGCAAACACGCTAAATAAAATTACAGGTGCAGCGCTGAGAGAGCTGTTGCAGTGGCAGGAAGCCCCTTTGGCAACATCGAGACGCTGACTGTCGTCACTGTTTGCTATAAGAATAAAGCAAAACATTTAGCAAGTGACTAATTGTGTCATTTTCATCTGAGCATTACCTGACCCATTTTTCATGGATTTATATTGGTTACAAACGCTCCTACAAATTGAAACTACATGTCCCATAATGCTATTTGAAGAAGGCACTTGGGAGTGCAAGCGCGCCTGGTCCTTAGTAAGTAAACTTACAAGGGGATGCGTATAGGTCGATGAACCTTTTGAATCGCATGGATTATCCCAGTAATGTAGTGACAATTGAAATCAATAAGTAGCATAAACTACCGCCTCAGACCTTGAGAGTGAGAGAGGATGGGGATTACTCATCTTTGTGGGTCCTATGACGCAGTTTTCCTGACTGCCGAGGAGAGTCTTCACAAATCAAATAATCAGAGATTTTGTTTATTACACCAGGAGGTATCAAGTAATGATTGTGGGCAGGGGCATGGTATTGTGATTGGTTTGTGTTACGAATTTCAAGGGATGCAGACAAAATAAAGCAGAAATGCACCCAAAACACGGGTTTTATAGCAATGAAGGTGTTTTGTTATTTAAAAAGGTATCCATTTGTTACGCTTAGCCCAATAGTGCTTTGTGCAGATGGAGTAAGTTAATTGCATTTTTTAACTCAGACAAAAGCAGCTTTCGGGGACCCATTTTTTTTTTTTTCAAGAAAGTGGACTCAATGTTAGCTGCCCCGAGAGTGATGCTTCAGCTAGACAAAACAATAAGGCCCATATTTATACTTTTTTAGCTCTGCATCTGCGTCATTTTTTGACGCAAAAACAGCACAAACTTACAAAATACAATTGTATTTTGTAAGTTTGCGCCGATTTTGCCTAAAAAAATTACACAAATGCGGCGCAAAAAAAGTATAAATATGGGCCTAATTCCCCTTGTATTTGGCAAGGGGATCGAGGGCATGCTAAAATGCCACAGAAAGCTGTGCTTCAGGCTGCAAATTCTATGATAAGAAGAGATCTATGGTTCTGCTGATATTTTGGGCAGCATAAACTTTATTTGACATGTAAGGGTTAATGGGCAAAATAAAAACGGTCTTCAGCCCTTAGTGAAAAGCTTGTTGACCCTTCCCTGGGAGCTCTGGATCAGCACAGGTTTCAGGAAGGATAATATGTGCCTCACCCCCATTCTCCCTGCCACTTGATGCAAGTTCCAGAAGCAGGCCATGTGGCTGAGCCCCATCCTGCCTGCTGCACATTCATTGGACCTGAACCTGCTTTAAATGTTCATTTCCATATGTTCTGTAACCTTTGAGGCCCTGCTTATTCTTGACCAATGCCACTGTATTTGTATCAATGATTCTAGCTAAATTAGTTACAGAAGTGGATCTTTGCCCTGACTGCAAGTACGTTTTGTGTACTAAAGCATTGGTATGTGCGTGTTTCTTATATTGGCCCACCTGTTCTGCCTATATTCCTTCTCTTTCCAAAGTTCTGCAGCCATCAACATTCTCCACATTTCTACATTTGCTCTGATTATGTAATCCATCAACCACTAGCATACACTAACACTGGCACTTCTGTATTTGTACACAGCCATCCTACTTCAAAAGCACCCTCCTCTGTCAGATTCACCCACTAACATATGTTCACACATTCTCCGTCCTTCTCCACCGCAGGTTGTACACAACCAACATCATATGACAGCCTATATACCATTACACTACCATACAGACAGCATCTTATGTCAACACAAGCAACTTCATATGGCCACACACTCACCCTCACACATTCTTACATCAACAGGAAGCCTGCAAACCTCCCACAAGTCCACACACCACCATATGCTGAAACCCCCAACCATCCTATGGCAACACAACCCATATTTGTACAACACACCTACCATAATACTCCAACACAACCAACATCATCCACTAGTACAACCGCCATCCTTTGGCCATGCGCAGCATGAGGTTGGATGCAGGTTGTTGTTTTTTCTTTCATTTTTCTCTGGATCTGCAGATCTGTTGCAAATTTACACAGAGGGCGTCCCTGAGACCCACGGCAGATCCTCAGGCAGATCCACAGATCCATCAGAAAAAAATATTGGGCAATTGTTTTGCCCACCATGGGTCCCTCTATGTGCCCTATGGGGTCATGATACCTGTATCCTGACCCCTTATGTTTTTGCACTCTTCTTTTCTCATCCCACAGCCAATGTAAGAAAGAAAATGGTGGATGAAACTTTTCTGCCAGGCCGCGTCCAGCCAATCAGGGCCTTGCTTTCTGTCCGGATCCCTGGAGGTTCTGCACCTCTAGAAATACAAGTTTGGTATTCATTTAATAACTACCAAGTTATTAAATCAATGATTTACATACAGAAAGCTGTCCTTCTGCCAACTGTGGTGTAAATCCGTACCACAGTTCGGGCTGTTATTGTGTTCAAAGCTCCTATGGGAATTAATATGGGAAATGCATTTTTTTGACACCCCATTTTTCTTTGTCTTCACTTGACAGATCACCCTGAAACTCCCCACGTCCGAGAAAATTCTCCAGCACACTTTTTGGGAAAATTTTGTGAAGATTCGTCAAATGGCAACAAAGATATAAGCAAGTAAAAAAACGCTCAATCTATGGAAACCAGGTCCTAACAATAACTACCTACTGGCAACCACCAGTAGGTTTTATTTGTATATATATATTTGCTTTATCCCTCAAGGAAATCACTGCCCTTTATTAGCACAAAATGACTGCTTTTGAACTGATTCCATTGCTGGTTCCATGGACGAAGGCATATTCTCACTGGCAGAAGTGAGAGCTTTTGAAGTCGAGTGATTCTTTGAAAGGTAAGTGACTGATAATATATTAAGCATCATTACCTGTGCTGTGTATAGCTGTCAATAAATCATTAATCACAACCACTTTTTTTTTTTTTTTTTACAGTATATGTAAAATAACACAAGTGCATGTTTGAAGGTGTTAAGGCTGCCCAACAAGATGAAGCTTTTCTCAGGCTAAATCTCCCTTTAACCATAAAAGCCTGCATTTATGAAAAGAGGTAATTAAGATTTTGTCTTAGAACAGCTTCTTCTGATGTACACTGGATTGATGTTTAATTGCTCAAATGCAAATGTTTCAGGTGAAACTCTGTTAGACCAAACATGTATATTGTTGGTGAAACACAATAACATACATAAATGTCCACAGCTTCTTTAGGGCAGAATTAGACACATTTAATTAGGTGTACCAGGTATAAATGGGTACAGTACACCCTATTACATATAATGCACAGCATCCAGTACAGAAGTTTAGAGAAAGACAGTGCAGCTGTTTGAAACAGCTGCTTTGTGTTTTTCACAGTGAAAGCAGGGACCAGAGCTCCTCCTCCATGTAGGTGCAGTGAATGGCTGCACCCCCTTTGTTGGACTTTTCTGCTTATGCAGGGACATCCCCAATCTTTTTGCCTCCTGCCTCCTATTTTTTCTGACCTGTTGCTGTTGGCTTTTGAACTCTGATTAGGTGTGCCAGGTTTAAACGGGTACAGTACACCCTATTACATAGAATGCACATCATCCAGTACAGCAGTTTAGAGAAAGGCAGTGCACCTGTTTGAAACAGCTGCTTTGTTTTTTTCACAGTGAAAGCAGGGAACAGATCTCCTGCTCCATGTAGGTGCAGTGAATGGCTGCACCCCCTTGCAGGGGGATGTCTGGGGTATCCATTGGGAAGCCCTTTCAGCGGGAGGCACAGTCAAGTATGCCTCCTGATGGCCTCTTTGCCTCTGCACTGACATCCATAATGCACTTTGGGTACAGAGGTAATTTATTTTCCTCACTGCATGAGGTTATAACCCGATTCAAATGAGGGAACGACACCATAGGATAGTACTGGCAGGGCCAATATTACAGAAGGAGCTTTACAACTGTCTTCAGCCCCTCTTGTCATACTAAAATGCCCACATGGGCATGAGAAGTGGCTGCAGGTGTCCTTTGTGTCTCTCGGGTGCTTTAGGAAATAAAGCCTCTGGTGCCCCATAATGTTTGTAACTCTGGGAACCTAATGAGTTGCTTTATGTCACATCTTCTCATCATCTGTAATTTAGCCCACGTCTTCCTTCCTCCCTTGTCCTTTACATTTTAAAATTTAAACTATGGGTTCATATTTGGCAAAGCTTGAAACCCCTCATTTTCTGTTTGATAATGAAGAAAACAGTTTGAAACATAAAAAGGAGCACTTCTGTAGATTGTACTATAACCATATTATCTCAAGCTTACACACTCTCCAATGCATGGGGTTTCTTTGTTCTTTTTGAAAGCAGCTCCTGGAGTAATTTGCACTTGTTGTCCAAAATCTTCCTAAGTAATTCAAGCTTGTCCTGAAGTTGTCAAGAAATCCTCCTAGAGTAATCCGTACTCGTGTTAAAGTTGTCTTGAAATCATCCAGAATTAATATGCACTCCTTGTGAAGTTATCATGAAATCATCCTAGAGTAATCATCGCTCATCCTAAAGCTGTCCTGGAATAATCCATTAGTAATCCACTCTCATCCTGAAGTTGTCACTTAGTATTCCTAGAGTATTAGGAGATCATCACACACTTTTAGTTGAAGTCATCAGAACATCATCCTTGGGTAGTTTTACTGATTACTCTAGAGTCATCTCATTTAAATATGTTGCCCTATACACATACTTCAGGGTGGTTTCAGATGACCTCACCAGATCATTACAGGAATAGCCCAGCTGAAGTTATCAGATGACTGCAGAATGATTACAGGAAGATCTTCCTCTTTGACTAGCCCTGATGCTGGGCCGGGGTTGTAAGGGCTAGCAAGGGATGAGCCTCTCTGGGCCTGACGTCCTGCCCTGCTGCAGTCTGGAGTTTGACTCTGCCTTCTTTGTCCCATATCAGAACTGGTTGTGGAGGGTGCACTGTTTTGGAGGATACTGCAGCAACTATTACTAACTGGATCCCCCCTGGAGTTTAAACTTGCCTTTCTCATCTGCCTTTGACACAGACATTGGCTGTTTATTTTTTTGGAATGTAATACAGCATTTCGGTTTTTTTGTAATGTTTCAAGTGGCAGGGGATGCCCATCTCTCTCATACTAGATGCCTGGCCACTAGCTGGAGGGAAGCCCAGCCCTGTTGTGTCGACAATGGCAACACAACAATGGCACAGTTTTCTGAAACTATATTTGTACGATGCTGCGTAGAGTGATTTGCTATCCTCAGTCGTATCAATGTTAATGGCGGAGGCGAGGCCGAAGGCTTTATTGAGTTTTTCTGGGAGGTTAAGGAGGACTGGGGAGTATTGCATACAACACAACAGATTCAAAATACAAGTCCAGTCCTGTGGACTGTTCCTTCGCTGCGTTCTCAACCACAGTGCGTCCTCTGTCATGGTGCAACATGTCCTATAGAATGTGACACATCACTTATGTGTGTCATACTTCTATACTTCTCAATGGGCAACTTTTAGGATTTTGTTTTGGAAGCTGAAGGCTAAAATGACCCTTCCCCCCCCCCGCCCAGCCCCCCGATCCAAGATTTGTTCTTTGTGATGATTAAAACCCTGCAGAACCAGTGCTGTCTTTAGACACCATGAATGCATCTGTGTCATTGTCAACGTACAGCTCATTTCCACAGTACACACGTCTGCCTGATTTATGGGTGGGAGCTTAAACAGCATGTGCTGCAAGTGTGCTGTGCAAGCCTTTCTGAGCGCGGGGACCCTAGGTTTAGAAATAATTATGGGTTTAAAAGCACCTGCTGTACACTTAGGGCCAGATGCAGGAAACAAATAGCGAGTCGCAAACTGCAAAAATTGCCGTTTGCGACTCGCTATTCGCGTTTCCCAATGCAGAAATGCATATTGCGAGTCGGTACCGACTCGCAATATGCATTTCAGAATCACAAATAGGAAGGGGTGTTCCCTTCTTATTTGCGATTCTGAGTGGTATGCAATACCATTTGCGACCGCATATGCGGTCGCAAATGGTGTCGCAGTTACCATCCACTTCAAGTGGATGGTAACCCACTCGCAAATTGGAAGGGGTCCCCATGGGACCCGTTCCACTTTGTGAATGGACCCACAAATATTTTTTCAGGGTAGGTAGTGGTCCCAGGGACCACTACCTGCCCGGAAAAAAAACGAAACTAAAGGTTTCGTTTTTTTTTTAAAGTGCAGCTCGTTTTCCTTTAAGGAAAACGGGCTACACTTAAAAAAAAAAAAAAAAATGCTTTATTGAAAGCAGTCACGAACATGGAGGTCTGCTGACCACAGC
This sequence comes from Pleurodeles waltl, assembly GCF_031143425.1. Taxonomy (NCBI): domain Eukaryota; kingdom Metazoa; phylum Chordata; class Amphibia; order Caudata; family Salamandridae; genus Pleurodeles; species Pleurodeles waltl. Next base: position 256,018,092 of record NC_090436.1, read on the forward strand.
AGGCCTCCATGTTTGCGAGTGCCTAGACTCGCTATGGGGCCGCAATTAGCGACCCACCTCATGAATATTAATGAGGTGGGTCATTGCGACCCCATAGCGAGTCGCAGTCGGTGTCTGAGACACCGTACTGCATACCAATTTGCGACTTGGAAATTGCGAGTCGCAGGGACTCGCAATTTGCAAGTCGCAAATTAGCATTTTGCTACATCTGGCCCTTAGTCCGGAAGTTTTTATGCAAAAAGACTCTGTTTTTTCCTCTCTTTCTCTTTTCTCTCTCTCTCTCCCTTCTTTCTTTCTCTCTCTTTTACCTCTTTCATCTCACCTTTCTAATTTTCCTCTCTCACTTCTCACTCTTTCTCTCTCTCTCTCTCTCTCTCCTGGATGACCGCTACCAGCAGAACCATCGCTCTCCAAAAACAGCCCTACATGTCCTGCCCCTCCTGAAAATCATCCATCCTCACTCCATCCAGCGTCAAAGAGGACATTCTCAACAAAGCTCGACCATTACGGTTGAATATCCATCCCCCTCTCATTGATGCCTTCAAAGCTGGAGATAAACACCATGTATTGCAGTTTCTCTTTGTCAACTAGTTTTTTGAGATTTATTATTCTAAATCTTTATTTTGCTACATAATAAATATAATATAGATTCGGAGAGTACCCGAGAAACTGTGCCGCTATTTAAATTAAAAACAAAAGAAGGACATTATTGATTGATCTGATTTTTTTTCTGCAGATAACAGGCAGCTATTTTTTTCGTTTTTTTCTGTGATAAAGTTTTGGGCTTAGGGCTAGATGTATCAAACTATTTTCCATTCGCAAATGGGGCAAATCGGTAAATTTGACCACTTACGAATGCAAGATAGCCTTTCCAGATCTATAAAAGGCATAGGCATTGCAATTTTAGGGAATCACAATTTTTTGCAATTCACTAATATTGTGACTCCAAATAGGAAATCGCAATTTGAGATTCCCTAAATAGGAAAGGGCAAGTAGGGATTTCCTATTTGCGATTCCCTGAGCTCATGAAATTGGCATTTAGAAAATGCTATTACCATCAACTCCAAGTAGATGGTAACCATGTGCAATTTAAAAAAATGCATTAAAAATGCATTTTTTAATGTGCCATGTAGTCCATACATGCACCCAGGTCATGTGTGCGCTTTACATGTGCACAATTTATTTTCGGGCTGCATCAAAGGGGGCCTTAGACACCCTTTCTTTTGCATTTCCTAATTTGTGATTTCCTAAAAGAAAATTGAAAATTAGCAAATGAAAAAACATTTGCACCTATGGGCTTTTAGGCCCATAGGAATGAATGGAGTCGCATTTCATAATAATGATTCCGACTCTGTAGGAATCGCTATTAAGGAATTTATATTTTGTTACATACCATTTTGCATTCACTAAATAGAGATTTCTTAAAATTCGCTATTTAGGTAATGTAAAATGGGATTTTGATACATCTGGCCCTTATGACAAGCCTTGTGCGTTGCCAGTGTGTCACTTTTTCTGATGTACCGGCGTTGCATTGTGCAAGCCGATATTGACAAGGCCATGCAAAGCCACTTTGCATGGCTTTTCATGGCCTTGTACATATGACGTAAGGCCTTGCAGTACATTAGGGATGTGTTTCATGGGATTGTGGTGGGTTTCCCCACACAACACCCCTGGATTTTGACACATTCCCTGATTTACAAGGCATTGTTAACCTGGAAATGTGTCAAAATCTTATCCCTCCCCAGGGGAGGGGCAACAAGTAGAAATATCTTTATTTCTCCCAGTTTTTTCCTCATTCTATGTGTGCTACATTCAGCACACATGGAAAGAGGAAAAAGCATCCCAGGGTTGTTTTTGTCCAGGACGGTGTCCCTTCCTGCAAAGAAACAGTCCTGTCTGAGACGTATGCTTTCTTGTAGCATCGTGCAAGGGTGCCTCCATCGGCCCGAGGCATCCCATTGTGCACCAGCGTAGGGGGAGAGGACAGAAGTGTGCCATATCTCGTAGATATGACACATTTCTGCACTGCACCACGGGGCTTGTAAATACGAGCCCTTAGTTTTAGAACCTACTAACCTGGACTGTTGATTTTTAGGAAATGATTTAAATCACATTATGGGGGTCATTACAACATTGGCGGTAAAAGCCGCTTACCGCCGTGCAGAAGACCGCCAATACACCGCCGCGGCGGTGGGAGACTGCCACAGCTATTATGACACACATCACGGAATCTGCCGAAATTCAGACACCCACACAAGTCCGCCACACCAAAGGTCAGCGATAAATATGCGGAAACAAATCCTCCACCTCCACGCCAACAGAAACACGCCCATGCTATTACGACACGCAAATCCACGTGGCGGTCTTTCAACCACGGTATTCCATTGGCGGTATACACCGCCGCGCTCAAAATACACACACAGCTCCAAAACACCGCCACATTGGACAATTCAAAATACACACACCTGATACACATACACACACCACTCCCACACACCCAACACAATATAAAACACACACTCACATCACCCATAAACCCCTACGACCACAAATTAGAGACGAAGGCCAGAGAGTGACAGCACAGAATAGATAACACCATCACACAGAGGCACACTACACCATCACCCACACAACATCCACGCACAAAACACCACATACCACTACACTCACCACACTCATCAACACATACACCACCCCACACATCACACACACCACCCCATGTCACGCCAAAGACACCCCCGCTTCTCCGAGGAGGAGCTCAGGGTCATGGTGGAGGAAATCATCAGGGTAGAGCCACAGCTATTTGGCTCACAGGTACAGTACACATCCATAGCCAGGAAGATGGAGCTATGGCAAAGAATAGTCAACAGGGTCAACGCTGTGGGACAGCACCCAAGAAATAGGGAGGACATCAGGAAGAGGTGGAACGACCTACGGGGGAAGGTGCGTTCCACGGTATCCAGGCACCACATCGCGGTACAGCGGACTGGCGGCGGACCCCCACCTCCTCCCCCACAACTAACAACATGGGAGGAGCAAGTCTTGTCCATCTTGCATCCTGAGGGCTTCGGAGGAGTCGTTGGAGGAACGGACACTGGTAAGTCTAATCTTCACTATCATATCCCCCACCCTACCTGCATGTTATCACACACCCCCACCCTCACACCCTCCCCTATCACCCTAACTCCTCACTAATCTACCCATAACACCAACCACCCATCCCAACCCCAAGACCTGCATGACACAACTAAGCATGGACACCCATCACTAAAGCATTCCCACTGCACAGACCCACAACACCCCCCAACCATCACCACACAAGCCCCCACACAGGAATGCCTGCACTGGGGTTCACGCACACCCAACCATTGCACACCATGAAACACACACATGCAATAATCATGTACTTGTACCCCCGCAGGAACCCGAAGGAACGTCACCACACCAGAGGGTCCAGACAACACCACTCCACCCCCAGAAGAGGCCCACAGTGACGACAGCAGCTCTGCCCTACTGGATCTTGATGACCAGCCCGGACCATCGTGGGCCTCAGGACAGTCGGTTCCCCTTGCCCAGCCACAGCCCAACACCGAGCTTCCACCCTCTGGTAACCCCAGCACAGCACCCACCCAGCGGGCCCATACCTCCCTACCCAGGACAGGTCAATCAGCGGTGTGTCCACCACTACAGGGCACCCAGGCTAACCCACCACCCCAACAACAGAGACCTGGGGGCAGTGGTAGTGGGCACACGATCCAGGGGACGGAGGCACAGGAACACAGGGGAACTGGGAGGGCTGCTGTGCGACAGAGGGAGGACAGGCCAAGGGAACCAACTCTCCACGAGGCCCTATCCTCCATCATGGGAGCATACCACCACTCCCAGGAGACGATGGCAACGGTCCTGGACAAGTTGCAGGAGACCCTGCGTCTGCAGGAGGAGCAGTATTTGGGGTTCAGGGAGGAGCTCAGGACCATCGCCTCCGCCCTGGGCACCATCGTAGGGGTGCTGACGGACATTCAAAAGATCTTGAGGGACACCGTGGCACTCCAAGGGGCCCCTGACACTAGCCAGGACGATTAAATGCCCACCACCTCCGCCGGCGCTAGTGGACAGGACGCCCCGCCACAGGACCACCACACCAGCACCCCACCCCCTGCAGACAGACAACCACCATGAAAGCGGGCCCTGAGATCCAGGAACAGGACAGAGCAAGATGGCAAGACCCCGCCAGGAAATAAGACTACCCTGATTGTCCCCCCCACTGTCCCACTTTGTTACCCTGTCCAGATTGGAACTGCCCCAGCTCCACTTCCAATGGCCAGATGTGCAATGTACCTGTGAGACTAATAGACTGGACTCTGCCATGGACATTCTTCCACCATGATCTCTCCCCATTTCACAACCCCCCTACATTTTTATGCACTTCAATAAACACCCTTGAAACCTTAATAATATTGGAGTCAGTCAATGATTGTGAACTTTGTATTGTCAATTACAGTGTTAAAAAAGGTTACCCATTGGAAGGTCAACATACCAATGTCACACATCACAAGCCTTTCAAGGGTGCAAGCTGTTGACATGTAGGTTACCACATTAGTGAAACTGAAATGGAAGGGGACAACTCAGTTCCCAAATAGGGAGTGAAATGTAGGTACAGGATAGAGGTAGACGTGTGAAATGTAATATAATGTGAAACATGAAATTGTACTCACCTGTGTCTCATTGAAAATATTGCTGTATGATGACTCCCTGTTGTCGTTTTCATCTTCCTCAGCTTCCTCCTCATCACTGTCCACAGGCTCCACAGGCTCACCCGCTGCAACAACACCGTCATCTGGATCATCCTCCTGCAGAAAAGGCACCTGGCGTCGCAATGCTACGTTATGGAGCATGGAGCAGGCGATGATGATGTCGCACACCTTCTTCGGTGAGTAGAATAGGGACCCACCTGTCATGTGGATGCACCTGAACCTGGCCTTCAGGAGGCCGAAGGTCGGCTCGATCACCCTCCTAGTCTGCCCATGGGCCTCATTGTAGCGTTCCTCTGCCCTGGTCCTGGGATTCCTCACTGGGGTCAGTAACCAGGACATGTTGGGGTAACTAGAGTCCCCCAATAGCCATACACGGTGCCTCTGGAGTTCACCCATCATATCAGGGATGCTGCTATTCCGCAGGATGTAGGCGTCATGCACTGAGCCAGGGAACATTGCATTTACCTGCGAGATGTATTGGTCTGCCAAACAGACCATCTGGACATTCATGGAATGATAACTCTTCCTGTTCCTGTACACCTGTTCATTCCTGCGGGGGGGGGGACCAGAGCTACATGCGTCCCATCAATGGCACCTATGACGTTGGGGATATGTCCAAGGGCATAGAAGTCACCTTTCACTGTAGGCAAATCCGCCACCTCAGGGAAAATGATGTATCTCCTTAAGTGTTTCAGCAGGGCAGACAACACTCTGGACAGGACATTGGAAAACATAGGCTGGGACATCCCTGATGCCATGGCCACTGTTGTCTGAAAAGACCCACTTGCAAAGAAATGGAGCACTGACAGCACCTGCACGTCAGGGGGGATTCCAGTCGGATGGCGGATTGGTGACATCAGGTCTGGCTCCAACTGGGTACATAGTTCCCGGATTGTGGCACGGTCAAACCGGTAGGTCACGATGACATGTCGCTCTTCCATTGTCAACAGGTCCACCAGCGGTCAGTACACCGGCGGATTCCGCCATCTTCCAATATGTCCCAACAGACGGTGCCTGAGAAGGACAACAGCATTCCTCCAGGTATGTACCCACAGTCACACACAAGACTACACCAGACAATTAACCCATCCGGGAAAGGTTTTGAGTGTAGGCCTCGGTATGAGTGACGCAGTAGTAATTGAAGCCATGTGGGCCCCTGAAATGGCGGCTGCCTGACCTCTAAACTGGGACAATGGAATTGTGGGGTAACTGCGCTGGCGTTGGACACCGTCGCGGTAGGCGGTCGTAGAGCGCGGTGCAATGCTGAATTGGTTAACATTGGACCCTATGGGTCCCAGGAGCCAATGAACAGGTGCGCTGGCGTTGATGATGCGCACTGCCGCGGACGTCACCGCCGCGAACGTCACCACCATTTTCTATCTCTTCAATCACTAGATACCTGACCTTCGACAGGAGAGGACCTACACTGCTAGTGCTGCTGTGACCTCGGTCTGGAAGCGACGATGGCTGCTGCGTCTGGGGAAAGGGCCCCTGCCTTCACTGCACAGGAGTTGGAGAAACTTTTGGATGGGGTCCTCCCCCAGTATACACCTCTCTACGGTCCTCCAGACCAACAGGTTAGTACACAGGGAGCACGTTGTATGGGCTAGGCCTGGGTGGAGAGGGCTGGATGGATGAGAGAAGGGGGCAGAGTACATAGAACAATCATGCATGGGGATGAATGGGCCACAGGGATAGAGTTGGGAGGGGGCCAATTACAACAACGGTGCAGTAGGTAATGACTGTTCCTCTTTCCTTGTGCATGTCATGTAGGTCAGCGCCCACCAGAAAGGGGACATTTGGCGTGCCATTGCCAAGGAAGTCCAGACCCTGGGGGCCCACCATAGACGGACTGCCGGAAGAGATGGGAAGACATTTGCCGCTGCAGCAAGAAGACGGCGGAGGCTCAGCTGGGGATGGCCTCCCAACGTGGGAGGGGTGCCCGTCGCACCATGACCCCCCTGATGTTCCGGATCCTGGCGGTGGCCTACCCGGAGTTGGATGGGCGCTTAAGGACATCACAGCAGACACAAGGGGGTGAGTACAACCTCATCCTATGGACTTTGCGTGCTGTGGAGCTGTCTGGGTGGGGGTGGTGGGCTGTGGGTGTCCCTAGGCCAGGGCGAGTCAGGTAGGCAAGGCCCCTCCGTTATGTAGGCCGTGTGGCACTCTACCCCAGCTCAAAAAAAAGGCAAATTGATGTATAGTTGCCCCTTTGCCATCCATTTGGGCAGATTTCTACCATTGCCATGTAGGCCATATCCCAAAAATTGCATGTGCAGAGGGCAGGAGCACGGCGTAATGCAGGGGGCTGCTGCGTTTGTCTTGTCCGCCAACGGTAGTGGTATGCCATGCACTAAAACTCTCTTTTTTCTGTCTCCACCCTTTTTCTGCTCTCCCTGTCCTTCTGTACATCAGCATCAACAGGCGGAGGTACGGTGGCACCGGAGCACGAGGGAGCTGCATCCCACATGGCCATGGAGGGCCACACCACAGACTCTGAATTCACCAGTGGGACGGAGGGCGAGGGGAGCTTCACGTCGGCCACAGGATCATCAAACAGCGACACAGACTCGTCCGCCGATGGGAGCTCCCCTGTGGTGGCGGCACCATCTGTGCGCCCCACTTCTACAGGTACAGCCGCCACCTCCCCTACCAGCACCGCCCTCCCAGCAGCCCCTCAGCATTCGTCCCGTGCCCGCTCCCCCAGGAGGGTGGGCATCACCTTCGCCCCAGGCACCTCAGGCCCTGCCCCAGTCACCCCTGCTGCCCTCAGTGAGGAGGCCATTGACCTCCTCAGGTCACTCACTGTTGGGCAGTCTACCATTGTGAATGCCATCCAGGGTGTAGGACGAGAGTTGAAACACGGTAATGCATTCCTGGAAGGCACTCATTCTGGTCAGGCTGTCCTTCAGTGAACCCTGCAATCTCTGGCCTCAGCACTGATGGCAGCCATTGTCCCTGTGTCCAGCCTCCCCCCTCCAACTTCCTCCACCCAGACCCAATCCCCTGTATCCCAGCCCATCCAAAGCACACCTACAGACCAGCATGCACACAAGTCAACACACACAAGTAGCTCAAGCAAACATATGCACCACACACACACCACAGGCAGTCACACAAGCATCAGACCCATACAGACACAGCAACATCCACTGTCTCCACTGTGTCCCCCTCCTCCTCTTCTCCCTCCTCCCTCCCAGTCTCGTCTACACACACACTGCATGCACCACATCTACAGGCACTAGGACTCGCACCAGGACACCCAGCACCACAAGCCGCTCACTTGCACTCACCACCTTCACTGCCATATACACGTCCCCTGTGTCCTCTCCAAGTGTGTCTGTGACGCCCCCTCCCAAAGTACACAAACGCCAGCAATCACTCACCCAACATCCATCCACCTCACGACAGCCTTCAGTACCTGCACCTGCACCCAAAACAGTTTAAGTGACACCTCCTACAACCACCTCCTCTTCCTCCACTCCCAGAGCCCCTCCAGCTACCCATCCCAGTGTACGTCAGAAACTGTCCCTATGTCAAATTGACCTTTTTGCCCCCACCCACCCCCCTCCAATTCATCAGTCCCTTTGTAGCGCCTCAGCCAAAAAGCCTCCAGTACCAGTGGTGCGTGTACCAAGTTTTTGGAGTGCCCCGTCCACCAGGGCAGGCAGTAGGACCCGGAGCCAAGGCACTGTCAGCCCACCCCCTGTAAAGGCTCCGAAATTGGACAGTGGACGACGGGACCGTGTCAAGACTCCTGATGGGACAAACAGTGAAATGGGATCCAAGGCGATTGGTGAGTCATCTGTAACTCAAAAGAAGGTGGGGAAGGTCCTGAGGAAGTCTCCCCAACCTGTTGTGAGTGTCACGGCAGAGAAGTGCGCCATCATTTCCGGCGGTCCAGACACAACCGCCAGCACCGTCGTTACTGGTCAGGAGACCACCGCCAGAGTCACAGCCCAGGAGGGCCCAAGTATCGTCACTGGTCCAGAGACCACCGCCAGAGTCATAGCCCAGGAGGGCCCAAGTATTGTCACTGGTCCAGAGACCACCGCCAGAGTCACAGCCCAGGAGGGCCCAAGTATCGTCACTGGTCCAGAGTCCACCGCCAGAGTCACAGCCCAGGAGGGCCCAAGTATCGTCACTGGTCCAGAGACCACCGCCAGAGTCATAGCCCAGGAGGGCTCAAGTATCGTCACTGGTCCAGAGACCACCGCCAGAGTCATAGCCCAGGAGGGTTCAAGTATCGTCACTGGTCATGAGAACACCGCCACCGCCAGAGTCATAGCCCAGGAGGGCCCAGGTATCGTTACTGGTCAGGAGACCACCGCCACTGCCGGAGTCACAGCCCAGGAGGGCTCAAGTATCGTTACTGGTCATGAGACCACCGCCACAGCCAGAGTCATAGCCCAGGAGGGCCCAAGTATCGTTACTGGTCAGGAGACCACCGCCACTGCCGGAGTCACAGCCCAGGAGGGCTCAAGTATCGTTACTGGTCATGAGACCACCGCCACAGCCAGAGTCATAGCCCAGGAGGGCCCAAGTATCGTTACTGGTCAGGAGACCACTGCCACTGCTGGAGTCACAGCCCAGGAGGGCTCAAGTATCGTTACTGGTCAGGAGACCACCGCCACCGCCGGAGTCACAGCCCAGGAGGGTCCAGAATCCCACAGCCCCGCTGGGAAATGATGGAACGTCAAGCCACACACCAACGTCCAGTGTGGAGTTCGTCATGCCACACACCAATGTCCAGTGTGGAGTTCGTCATGCCACACACCAATGTCCAGTGTGGAGATCGTCATGCCACACACCAATGTCCATTGTGGAGATCGTCATGCCACACACCAATGTCCATTGTGGAGATCGTCATGCCACACACCAATGTCCAGTGTGGAGATCGTGATGCCACACACCAATATCCGTACCAGAACCGCCATGGCAAAGCACCGCTGAACAGGGCAAAGACCGCCATGGTGAAGCACCGCTGAACAGGGCAAAGACCGCCATGGCAAAGTACCGCTGAACAAGGCCAAGACCGCCAAGGTGAAGACCGCTGAACAAGGGCAAGACCGCCATGGTGAAGACCGCTGAACAGGGCCAAGACCGCCATGGTGAAGACCGCTGAACAGGCCAAAGATTGCCATGGCAAAGCACCGCTGAACAAGGCCAAGACCGCCATGGTGAAGACCGCTGAACAGGGCAAAGACCGCCATGGCAAAGCACCGCTGAACAGGCCAAAGACTGCCATGGTGAAGAACGCTGAACAGGGCAAAGACCGCCATGGCAAAGCACCGCTGAACAGGCCAAAGACTGCCATGGCAAAGCACCGCTGAACAAGGCCAAGACCGCCATGGTGAAGCACCGCTGAACAGGGCAAAGACCGCCATGGCAAAGCACCGCTGAACAAGGCCAAGACCGCCATGGTGAAGACCGCTGAACAAGGGCAAGACCGCCATGGTGAAGACCGCTGAACAGGGCCAAGACCGCCATGGTGAAGACCGCTGAACAGGCCAAAGACTGCCATGGTAAAGCACAGCTGAACAGGCCAAAGACTGCCATGGCAAAGCACCGCTGAACAAGGCCAAGACCGCCATGGTGAAGACCGCTGAACAGGGCAAAGACCGCCATGGCAAAGCACCGCTGAATAGGCCAAAGACTGCCATGGCAAAGCACCGCTGAACAAGTCCAAGACCGCCATGGTGAAGACCGCTGAACAGGGCAAAGACCGCCATGGCAAAGCACTGCTGAACAGGCCAAAGACTGCCATGTCAAAGCACCGCTGAACAAGGCCAAGACCGCCATGGTGAAGACTGCTGAACAAGGCCAAGACCGCCATGGTGAAGACCGCTGAACCGGGCAAAGACCGTGTGGGTATGAATAGTCCGGCACATCAGGCATCGTTCTCCCATGTGCAGCTGGGACTGTGACAGGACATGTACTTTCACGGGGAGACTCATCCAGTCTGGGCACCAGTCCCACCCAGTACCAGTAGAGAACTGCATCTACTTGCGAAGATGTGTCTTTGCACTCCCCAGGATGGCACAGTGGGCAACCCACCCACTGTAGAGACTTGAGAGACTGTGGCTTTGCACTCCCCAGGATTGTTCAGTGGGCAAGCCACCCACTGTAGAGACTTGAGAGACTGTGGCTTTGCACTCCCCAGGATGGCACAGTGGGCAACCCACCCACTGAAGTTACTTGAGAGACTGTGGCTTTGCACTCCCCAGGATACATCAATGGGCATGGAACCCCGTCGTGGATCTGGCTTCGCATTCATCTGGCTGAGGTGCTCCCCCTTCCCTTCTCCCTGAGGTGCCTGTATTGTTTCTATCTGATGCCCCAGCAGTGTTCTCTCGGATTTTGGTCAGGTATCTATTGTGGGCATCGCCCATGCATTTTTGGACTGTTGGTGCACGGACATTGTTGTGTACATATCTGCACTACTTCTTGTATTGTACATTTATTTTTGACAGATTTCGTGATATATATCCGTATATTTTTTAATGAGTAGTATATTGGCACAATACAAAGTTTGTCCGCTATTCGCTTTGTCTTTGCATTCTTCCGGGGGGATTGTGGGTTGTTCATGTGATTTTTGTGAATGCATTGGTGTGTATGTTGTAATATGCGAGGGTGGGGGTGTTTGGTGGGTATCGCCGTAACTTTTGCCTCCCCCTCCCGCGTGTCGTAGGTGCAGTACTCACCGGTATGTTCTGTGCCTACGTCGCTGTTGGTCGTAGATGAGCAGGAATGCAAGGGCAGGTAAGATTTGTAGTTCCGGCTCCATGGTGTCCTCCTTCCCCGTGGGATGTGTTGAGGTGAGCGTTTTCCCATAGCAAAAGCTGTTTCCGCCGTGTTTTTATCCACGGTGAATCCGCCCCGGAAAAGGTGGCGGATTGGTGTGTTGTGATAGTGTGGGCGGTACATTGTCTTCCGCCTGTCTGTTTTGTCGGTGACCGCCGCGCTGTTTGTCTGTACCGCCGTGGCGGGCGGTGTGTTAAAGTGGCTGTCTTAGTTGGCAGTTTCCGCCAGGGTCGTAATTCCCTTTTTTTTGTCCACCGGCCTGTTTGCGGTATTACCGCAGCTTTAACACCGTCCGCCAGGGTTGTAATGACCACCTATGTATTTTCCGAAAAATTAAGCCTAATGTTTGATTTCACAAATTAATTGAAATGCTTATCACGGTTGGGCCATTTCCTTCAATCTTATGTCTCGACAAGGTGAAATTAATTTAATGTTAAACAAACATTTAAAAGAATTATGCAGTTTATTGTGATGCAATATGGTTATGTTTATTTGCTCATTTGTGTATGATGTGCTCCCTCCCACCCCTTCATTGAGATAAGAAGATGGCGTATCTGAGAGATTGTGAATTTGAGAACAGACCACAGATCTTTTATATTATGTTAAGTAATATCGAAATATTTCAAATAGACTGTGCCTTACTGGACAGCGTATGGGGTGCAGGCATAAGGGAGTGGCTGTTAGTGTCTGCTTTTATTTGCAATTGCATAATGCCGCTGTCAGTTGTTTGGAGATGTTTTTGTAGCACAGGGTCAGACAGCCCCACTGGCAGTGCTCAATTTGAAGATGCAGTTCAATATGGCTTTTATTTAGGGATGTACAGTTTAGGTTGCCATGCCCATGATTCCTCTTTTGATTTTCTTATCATATGTGGAGCAAACTTGGTTGAAGCATTGTATGCAGTAAATCACCTTGAGGTGAAAGTTACAGGGTGGAAACACTTGGGTAGCCTATTTTCATTGGTGGTATGTGTTCTTGGATTGGGGATGGTGCGACATTGACCTTGCTTCTAAAGTTGCTTTGACACTTGGAATGACATGTCCCATCTAGGTCGCCTCTTTTTTAAAAAGTTTGTTCCACACAGAGGCTGTGAAATCCATCACTCCAATTTATTTTTTTCAACGTTTTCTAGTGGGGGGGGGGGGAGAACATGGATTTCATTTAGGGCTCACCAGGGGTCGCAACTGCCACCCCTTGCATACCTCCATGCGACCCCTGTCATTGCCTTCGTGAGCCCTGGCCTAAGAGGTGGCAAAATAAGTGCCAGGAGCTCAGGGGCAGCTGGTCATTATAGATGTTGTTTGGGGCTCCACTCACTTTGTTTTCTCTCAGTTTGATAAATGACACTAATAGTGAATAATGTGTCATTATTCTCTATTAGTGTAATAGAAAACGGAGTACAATTAGCTGGAATATGATGTTCTTGGACAGTTGAGGTAAGTAAAAAATGCTTTTAAATGTATGTTGTGTGCATGTTTGCGAGTGAGTGTGTTTACGTGAGAGAGTGTGTTTATGTGTATGTATGTTTGAGTGAAATTGAAGGTCAAAGGGTGTGTGATGTCACTACCCCTACCCCTGGCATTTTGGTGAGTTGGCGTTCATGGGGGATAACCCCCCTGCACCCCCTGTTTTCAGTTTGAGCTTATTTGGTGTGCTCACTCACACACTACACTCATCTAATATTCACCACCCCACCACTTTTATAATCCACCAGCTGTCACTGCTGTTGAGTCCAGATATTCCTGGAACACCATTGATGCAGGATCATTGCTGTTATGTAATCATTGAAAAATGATTGTGCAACAGTCGTGAGCTCAGGCAAAATCTCCTGCTGTGTCTCATTCCGCCTGATTGATTTTTCACCAGTGGGCTCCAATCCCCTCCAGTTCCTAGTGCCAGCAGTACAAGGGCGTCATATTCTCAAGGGGGTGATGAAGCAAGAAAAAGAGACACTAACAAACATTCATATATCATGTAACAAAATCGTATAAGAATATGTGATTTTAGCTAAGAAAAATAATGTGTGTAGAAAATGTGCCCACGAATTAGTTCGCCATTAGTATAAACAAGCTTAATTAATCATGGAGAATCGACAATGTAGTAATCCGTCATAATTGCAGATGTATTTTATTATTCTCCCGTTAAAAAAAACTGTTATACGCTTAACTCAAATTTAGCATAGGCTTTGGCCTAGTTGCCTGGCCGCAATTTTAACTGCGTGGTTTTCACTTGTATTAACAAAGACATGTTTATATCTTTAAAGCTGTATTTTTCCAGTAGAATGACTAATACACTTATCTCAAGGTTTCGTGCTAGGCAAGTTTCATCCCCTTTGAAGCAAGGTCAGTTTCTGCAGGTGCAGACAATAAAGACACTGATGCAGAATTAATTGGCAACTTTGTTGCTACTTGTGTTCCAAAACTCCAAGGACACCTTATGCATAAATGAGTACTAAGAAAAGGACACTATGCATTGGTCAAAAAGAAGCCACCCTATGAACCCTCCAATGGAAGACCATGAAGAATTTGGAACGTTTGCTTACTTAAACCCACCGGACAAAGAGAAGCCAGCCATTTTCTTTGATGCCATTTTGAAGCCAGATTCAAGACGCCATTTTGACGACACTTTGATGCTTTTTCTCTATCCCAGAGAGAGAAAGAGAGACTAAAGAATTCTCACCTTAGAGACTTTAACTTTACCCCGTCTTGCCCATTCCATAACTTTTGGTTCCCCCATTTCCCTTGCGGCTGCAAGGAAAACTTGACTTAAACTTTGCCCCTTTGAAATCTGCCCCATGCTGATCGAACCGGTACCTGAAGGACGAAGACTTACCTTGAATGCTGATTGTATTTGATAATTATGAAAGGATAAATGTATTATTCATTGTATTTTCCTTCTTAGGTACCAACTGCTTAATTTGACAGAGGCTAAGCTAGAAGTTTTCTAAAGTTATGTTGATTAAATTCATTTTCGCATGAAGCCCCACATGCCAATGTTAATCAGAGGTTAGTTGAGGTATTCAGTTGATGCACCATGCTGAATTGAAATCTTGTTATGCTGACCAATGTATGCAATTAGTCAAATCCAGTTACTTTTATTAGTGATTTGCATTGCTATAACCGAGTGCATTATAATCCAGATATTGCGTAGATTGCGTTTCTTCCGTCGTTATGGACAGCTAGTAATGTTCGTATACGTATATCATTTGATTTTGAGACTTACTTATATTGTGTTAGCTTTGTTAATATAGTGAAATAAACTCATTAACCTTTAATAAACAGGTGTGGTTATTCATGACTGAAAGGTCATGGTGTGTCTAATTACTGATTTCTTGTTGAACTAATTTGTTGATTGATTACTAATCGAGTATTGGTCATTGATTGTAAATGGTTATTGAATATTGATTTGAGGGATCCGACAATTCTTTGGATGAGGAGAACCCAACCCGGTCAAAAGGTCCACCGACCTCCGGCGTGTCCAAGTATAAGTAATCTATAAGGACTGGACGCGTTATCAGTTAATGGTAGCAGAGTTTGATGGTTTGGCCCTTTGAGACCCCATCCGAACAATAGACGGATTCAAGTTAGAATTTTCTTTGATAAAACAAGTTGGAGAGATGATGATGCCCTAAATCCCCAATGACTTTCCCGGAATCTCGGAGCTTGCGAATGGAGGAAATGGAGGTGTGAGAATATTTTCGGCGTTTCTAGTGACGGTATGAGTGAAGTTAGGGTTTTGCGCTTGCATAGCTTATGCCGCAGATGAATTGTGAAGTTTGTGAGGATTTTAGGGGGTTACGAACTCCAATCAAAATTTTAGAGGAGTGATTCTCCAAAGTGTGAAAGTAGGGAAGTCGTCGAACTTCATATGTGTGTAGCGCTTTGTGCAGGCAAAAAAAAATTGTCCACGTGGTTGTTAATGTTGAGACGGGCCCTGCGAGGTCAAGAGACTCCGGAGTATGTTGAAAAGTGTATGAGACACTTGATTGATGTTGTAATTTGTTCGGTTTAATAGGTTGATCGGGCATGGTCAACAAGTCAGTACAAATGTTGAGGAATAAAAGAAAATGTTTGACTTTGAGATTTGACTAATTCTAAGGTGCACTAGAATAGTTCATTGATCAGTTGAGAGTAAAGTTTGCAGGTCAAATTTTGCTTGCGAAAGTGGGAAGCCGAGAAAGATGGAATAACTGCCAGGGCTAGTGAAAAATCCCTAAGGTTTCTGAAGCGATTGTATTACCTTCCTGTAGTAAACCGACAGATTTGTTTTCTTCTTTTTGGTTAGTGCTCGCAATATATTGCAGAAATTACTTTTGAGTGAAGCTGAATGGAGGAGGACAAGCCGCAAGACTTTGTCAGCCGCAGTGTGTGAGTGTGACGTCACTAGGAGCCGCGCTGGGATATGTTGGTTGGTGAGAAGGGCCGCGCACGGATTGGACGCAGTCCGTGAAGCGCATTTGGTGGGGAAAGGCAAGCGAAGAGTATTGGGGAATTAAAGTCACTTATTGATTACATTTTGAGAAAATAAAAGACGGAAAGATTACATTTTTCAAAGCATTTAAGAGTGCTTTCAGGGGAGATGTATATATTAAAGCAAATGTAGGAGAAGAAACAATATTGCAGGGAATTAAATTGTTTCCAGCAATTACTGACGAAGCAGAGATGGAAGGAAGGAAAGCTACCCATAAAACAAACAGGAGTCAGTCCAGAGATAGAGAAAATAAGAGAAACTCGAAAAGGTCAGACGAATCAGATGATGAGGAGTTCATTCTGCAATTGCTAAATGACCGTCCACCACCATATGTGGAAAATGAAAATGGCCCAACCACTAGTACTGCCCCTCCAGAACCAATACAGGGTACTGTAACCCCGAATTTGAGAATATTGCAGAGATAAAGTAGTCCCGTTATGCCTTTTACACCAGAAATACCACAAGTTCAGAGAATATATCCTGACATGACTAAACTGAAACCTGCTAATGATTATCAGCCACAGGTCCAAAGACGCTATTATCATGAGCATAATTTGGAAATGACTTCTAATTTAATGGTGCAGGGAGGACAGAATTACCAAAGACCGACATTGATTCAAACCGAACCAACACCAATTTTGATGTCTCAAAAGCAGATGCAAGAAATGCCGAAGTACATTCAAACAACAGAAACACAGTTAGACATGCCAGCAATGATGGGCCATAATGTGGGAATCAACATGCCACAGAATTTGGGTGACAGACAGAATCCGGACGCAATATCTTTGCCTATCACTGTAGGTCCGCCAGTACCATTATATATACAAGCCAAGCCAAATGTATGCGAT
This sequence comes from Pleurodeles waltl, assembly GCF_031143425.1. Classification (NCBI taxonomy): domain Eukaryota; kingdom Metazoa; phylum Chordata; class Amphibia; order Caudata; family Salamandridae; genus Pleurodeles; species Pleurodeles waltl. The sequence continues at coordinate 256,034,971 of NC_090436.1, forward strand.
CAAGGTGCAATGACGCAGAATGAGACAGGAAGAAGATACATAGAAAATACCCAAAAACGACTCCCGTAGGAACACTGTCAAACAGATCTGGGTCTTTGTTGGAATTTAGTCCAATTCCAATTTGTGTTCCGTCAACTGTGGTAAGGTCAAGTCCACCTCTAATAGTACAGCTAACTTCAAAAACAGAAACATTACAGAAACCATCAGTAGCAGTAGACGTAAATGCCACATTAATGGGACTAAATGCACAGCAGTTAACACAATGGTTGAATAGCCTGAAGTCCCCACAGAGTACACCCAGCGGGAAAGGAGAAGAATATTTGAATCAAATAATGTTGGACATGGAAGCAGGTGAACTCGTAGATGGAACAATGGGTTTGAACAGGTTAGAATCATACACAGAAGAAGAGCTGAGATACCTTTGCCCTAGAATTACAAGAGAAGTAAGCAGCATACATAAGAGGCTACAAGAAATTGGAGACAGACACAAAATAGACATAAATAAAACAAAGCACTTGAGCAGAAGTTACAGGTTAGACTTTGAGACAAAAGATTTTGAACACATGAGGTCTGCAGGAATGAAAACACACCTTAAAGAAATATTGCAAAGCGCGCAGGTTTGGAGATGTTTAGACAAGTGGGAGAGTAGGTGGGTTAAGAAAAAGGATAAGAAGAAAGAAAGTACCCCAGACCGGAATGAGAAAGTACAACAGAATGATGATCTGATAATCAAGTTACCAATGAGAGAAACAGCAGGGGGAAAACTTATCCATGTACCATGGCACAGGTGTGACATTCAATCTTTTACAGATGATTTCCCTAAGTTAAGGGAGAAACCGATCGAATGGTATCAACAAACAGATAGATTTGTGAAACTTGCGAAATGTCTTTGGGAAGACCTGAATACTTTATTCGAAATTGTAGTTCTGGCAGATTTGTGGGAAGATTGTAAAAGGACTGTAGATTGGCCAACAAGCGAACCAGAAAGGGATAGGGACACAGGTGCGCCATCGCCTAGGGTAATGAGCATGTACCATAAAGTGATTGAGTACCTGAAAACAAAAGTTGCGTCGAAAAATGTAGATTGGCAGAAGATTGACAGAACAGCACAGGAAGTTAAAGAATCGATACATGCATACTATGAGAGATTGTTGAAAAGCATTTAAAAATTACAGTGGCACGGAAACGATTGAGGCAAATGACATGCTCCATTTTGTGTTCAGATTTGTGGAAGGATTGAGACTCTAAATTAGCCAGATGATTAAAATGCATTTGATTTGTTGGCAGTCAAAATCGATCAATGAAGTGTTGAACTATGCAAAATACTGCAGTGATGAAATTGAGACAAAGCAGAAAAGGTTGAAAGAGAAAGTGATGGTGATGCAGATTAGAGCAGCTCAGTCAGGTTTGCAAGGTTTCCAACAACAGTTGCCGCAGCAGCAACAGCAGGGAAATGCTATGTTTCAGCCACAGATGAGAGGCAGAGGCCGAGGAGGTTTTGTGAATAATGTGAATAATGGTCCTGATTTAAATACTGTTGTGATTCCTAATGGTATACAGGCAATGAAGAAAGTGATGCCATGTCACACGTGCGGAATCGTTGGACATTGGAAACGGGAGTGCCCAATGTTGGTGCAGGATGGTACAGGTCAGCAAAACAATGATGTCAATACATTTCAGAATATGAGAGGACCGAAATTGAGAGGTCCAAATCCAAATTTCCAAAATAATGTAAATCAGATGCAGGGTCTACAACCCATACAACAACAGCAGGTGCAAATGCCCCGTGTACAAATGGCACATTTGCAGCCAATGCAACAGCAGTTTCCTTTGGTACCTAATCAGCAAATGCAAGTACCCTTAGCACCAATGAATCAGCAACAAGTAATGCTTCCTCAACAGGTCACAGGTCAAGGAATGAATCAAAGTGACACAGTACACCAATTCCCGTTACACAGTGAGAATGGAATAAACAATGTATGGGAGAGTGAAAGTTCAGATGAGGAGGGAAATTGTATGCTTGCAGCATCTTTGGAAGTTGATCAAAAGGGACCATATGTGGAAGGAAGAGTTATGGGTCACAGCGTTTCATTTTTGGTTGACACAGGAGCTACACGCTCTATACTGTAGTTAGAAGCATCGAAGTACCAAATTTGGCACTTTCAGGGAGAACAGTTCAAGTAGTGGGAGTAGCAAATAGGTATTTGACAAACCCAATTACAGATCCAGTGCAAGTCAAAATTGGTAACTTTCAAGGGTTACATAAATTCGTGGTGTGTGACTCAAGCCCGATATCCCTATTAGGGAGAGATTTATTATGCAAATTAGGATGCTCGATTATGTGCTCACATAATGGAATTAAAATTCAGACAAACAGTGATGAAGAGGAAGAAGGCAGTTTAGAAGAAGACGAAATGGAAACTGTTGATGAAGAGTATCCTCTGATTACTCTTTATCCTATGCTCACCGAAGCAGATATTCCACCTGATTTACAGGAAACAGTTGAAGAGGAAGTGTGGGATATGACAGGGAAAGAAGTAGGATTGGTCAAAGGAGCAGATCCAGTGAAAGTGACTGTAAAACCTAATGTAAATTTTCCTCAGACTCCGCAATACCATATGCCACAAGACACTCTCATGAAAGTCGCCCAACTCATCGACGAATTTGTGAAACAGGGAGTACTGAAAGAAGTACTAAGTAGTCCATGTAATTCACCAATCATGGGACTAATAAAACCTAGTGGAAAGGTCCGAATTGTTCAAGATTTGAGAAAAATAAATGACACAATAGTCAAATTTGTCCTGTAGTACCAAATCCAGCTGTAATAATGTTTCAAATTCCCTGTGATGCAGAGTGGTTCTCAGTCATCGATTTGTCACAAGCATTCTTTTCTGTGCCTCTTCATGAGGACAGCCGATTTCTATTTTGTTTTAAATTCCTGGACAGAGTCTACAGTTGGTGTCAAATTCCTCAAGGGTTTTCGGAGTCACCATCAATTTTCAGTCAAATTTTAAAGAAAAATCTGGAATCATTGGAATTACCCTTTGAATCAACCTTAGTACAGTATATTGACGATTTACTGATTGCATCCAAAACAGAAAATGACTGTACAGTTGACACTATTGCCTTACTAAACCATTTGGGAAGGAATGGACACTGAGGCCCATATTTATACTTTTTGACGCAAAACTGCGCTAACGCAGTTTTGCGTCAAAAAAATTAGCGCCATTCTGAAGCGCCATGCGGGAGCCGTATTTATTGAATGACGTTAGCCGGCGTTAGCCGCCGGCGCCGTCTGGTGTGCGTTAAAAAAAACGACGTACACCAGGCAGCGCCGGCGTAGGGGAAAATGGAGCTTGGGCGTCAAGAAATGGGGCAAGTCAGGTTGAGGCAATTTTTGCGCCTCAACCCGATTTGCGCCATTTTTTTTTCACTCCCAACCCCCATAGAAATGACTCCTGTCTTAGCAAAGACAGTAGTCATGCCCCCTTGCCCAATGGCCATGCCCAGGGGACTTCTGTCCCCTGAGCATGGTCATTGGGCATAGTGGCATGTAGGGGGGCACAAATCAGGCCCCCCTATGCCACAAAAATAAATAAAAATAAAACTTACCTGAACTTACCTTAATGTCCCTGGGATGGGTCCCTCCAGCCTTGGGTGTCCTCCTGGGGTGGGCAAGGGTGACAGGGGGGGTCCCTGGGGGCATGGGAGGGCACCTCTGGGCTCCTTCAGAGCCCACAGGTCCTTTAACGCCTGCCTTTTGCAGGCGCTAAAAAACGGCGCAAAAGCGGCCGTGCGTCATTTTTTTTGACCCGCCCACTCCCGGGCGTGATTTTTGCCCGGGAGTATAAATCCGACGCACATGCCTCAGAGTCGATTTTTTAGACGGGAATGCCTACCTTGCATCTCATTAAAGCAAAGTAGGTGTCCAGGCTAAAAAATGACGCTAACTCCATGGACTTTGGCGCTAGACGCGTCTAACGCCAAAGTATAAATATGGAGTTAGTTTTGCGTAAAAATTGCGTAAAAAAAAACGACGCAATTCCGGCCCAAACGGAGTATAAATATGCCCCAAAGTGTCTCCTTCGAAATTGCAATACTGTTAAAAGAAAGTGAAATATTTGGGTCACCAAATAGAAAAAGGGTCGAGAAGAATCATGAAAGAAAGAATAACAAGTGTGCTTCAAATGAGTCCACCCAAAACGAGAAAAGAGGTTAGAAAGTTTTTGGGAATGGTGGGCTACTGTCGCCAATGGATTCCCAATTTCTCAACTCTAGCCAAACCTTTACTGAAACTGACCCAGAAAGATGCGCTGGATGAAATAGTGTTGAAAAGAGATGAAATGGATGCCTTTATTGAGAGCTCCAGCTTTAGGTATGCCTGATTACACAAAGCCTTTCACATTGTTTTGTCATGAACGTGATGCATGTTCCTTGTCTATCTTGACTCAAGCCCATGGTGGCGTAAACAATGGTGGCGTAAACAGACCAGTAGCATATTTTTCAGCTACTTTGGATCCTTACCAGGATGCTTGTGTGCTGTAGCAGCAGTTGGTATGAGCCTGAATCAAAGTGAAGGAATAGTGATGGGACATCCTTTAACAGTTATGGTCCCTCACTCAGTCGAAATACTTTTGACACGTTCCCGAACACAGCACATGACTGGTGCTAGGCTTACAAGGTACGAGACAATAATTTTGGGATCACCTAATGTGCAGCTGAAAAGGTGCACTACGTTGAATCCAGCAACTTTGTTTCCCAGTGAAAATGTTGAAATTGAAAACGCCGAAGACATCGAACACGATTGTCTTCAAGTGACTAAATTTTGTACTAAACCAAGACCTGATATCAAAGATACTCGATTGGAAGAAAATGATCAGATTATTTTTGTTGATGGTTCATGTTTAAGAGATGCACTAGGAATCCTGAAAGCAGGATATGCTGTATGTACAATAACTGGTGTTCTAGAAGCATCTTGGCTTCAAGGAATTTACTCTGCACAGATAGCGGAACTAGTAGCCCTTACTAGAGCTTGCCAACTTTCCGCATTAATGAAAGTCACCATTTACACTGACGCTCAGTACGGATTTGGAATAGTGCATGACTTTGGACAACTGTGGTCACAAAGAGGTTTTATGACCTCTAAAGGATCACCAGTGAAAAATGGTGAAAGAATAAGAGAATTGTTACATGCTATTCAGTTACCAGGAGAAGTAGCAGTGGTAAAATGCAGTGCACACTCGAAATCACAAGACTTCGTTTCTTTGGGAAATGGATATGCAGATCAAGTCGCAAGGTTTTGCGCATTGAACTGTATATTGCTCAGAGACTAATGGAATTTGATAAATGAGCCAGAACTTGAACCAAGTGAAACCTTTGCTCTAAAAGTTGTAGACACAATGGAAGAATTTAAATTCCTACAAAATAATGTTAGTAAGGATGAAAAACTCTCATGGAGTAAATTACAATGCGTAAAAAAAACAGATGATTTGTGGGTTTCAAGTGAAGGGAGATTGGTTTTGCCAGACAGTCTTTTGACACAAATAGCTAGGCTGTACCACGGACAAGCACACATTGGAAGAGATGCCATGATTAGGTTATTCAAAATTGATTGGTTTAATCCCAAATTTCGCCAAGTTGCTGAAGCAGTTTCCATTGTTGCGTCATTTGCCAACAAATGAACGCAGGGAAGGGAACAGTAGTAAATTTGAGCCACTTTTGAAGAGCAGGTGGGCCATTCAGCAGGATGCAAATGGATTTCATTGAGATGCCTATGCATGCAGGCGTGAAATATGTGTTGGTGATTGTGTGTATTTTTAGTCACTGGTTTGAAGCATACCCTACACGCAGAAATGACAGTCTCACAGTTGCAAAACTACTCTTGAGAGAACTAATACCACGTTTCGGATTCCCGATCTCTGTAGAATCAGATAGGGGAAGTCACTTCAATAATGAAGTAATCAAATTACTATGTGTGCAGCATTGAACATTGAGCAAAAATTGCACTGTAGCTACCGCCCTGAAGCATCAGGACTAGTGGAGCAAATGAATGGCATGCTAAAATCAAGAATGGCGAAAATATGCACATCCACAAATTTGAAATGGCCTGACGCGTTGCCTTTGGTGTTAATGTCAATGAGAAACACACCTGATAGAAAAACTGGACTATCACCGCACAAAATTCTCATGGGCAGAGCCATGAGACTTCCAGTAGTTCCTGCAAATGCTCTTGTAAATATTACAGATGATATGGTATTGGACTACTGCAAAGGTCTGGCTGATGTGGTCCGCTCTTTCTCAAACCAGGTGGAGGCAACCACCTTGCCACCGATCCAAGGTCCAGGACACGCTCTGAAAGCAGGTGACTGGGTGGTGATAAAGAAGCACGTGAGGAAGTCGTGCTTGGAACCCCGTTGGAAAGGACCTTTTCAAGTGATTCTGACAACTACCACCGCTGTGAAGTGTGCGGGAGTTCCCAACTGGATTCACGCCAGTCACACAAAAAGGGTGACGTGTCCCACAGAAGAGGAAATTGAAGCACTGAAATCATCAACAGCTGACAGGAAAGTACCAGACACTTAGACAGAACGAAGGGAGCCTGAAAGCGAACAAGAAGAAATTGGGACAGAAGAAAAATTCTCTGAAGAAGACGAGGTCGTTCCTTTTGAGGAAAACTGAGAAGAAGCCTCAGGAGATGCCAAAGATCCTATCTCAAGTGAAGAAGCAGGAGAGCCTGATAAGAGGAGGGCTTTCCCGGAAGCAGACGATACAGGAAAAGAAGGAGAAGACCTGACTAATCTCCCAGGTGAAGGAGATAAAACAGAGCAAAGTAAAATTGTTCCGATTCCTCCAGAACCAGTTGCAGGTCCATCAGGTGAAAGCAATGCGAAACGGAGGCAAAGCATATCACCAGTGAAATCAAAGACTAAAGAAACATTAAACGAAAATGAAGGGCCAAAGTTGAAGGAGAAGAGAAAGGAAGTGTCTATCATAACAACATTGAACGAAGAAAAAGACACAGCTGAAGATCAAGACATAAGCGAAAGGGAATCGAAAAGGTATGCAAAATTGAAAAGGAAAAGAATACCGAGCAGAAGGTACTCTGGTCCAGAATGGGCATACACAGCCACTAACGATTGGGCAGACAAATTTCCATCTCTTAGTCTTGAAAACGAAGAAGCAGAACGACACTTTGGTACTTGAAAAGTGAAATTTCATGAACATTACCGAATAAGACATTGATAACCTGATTGACTTTTTGAAACAGATTTTGAGACAAAAGCTGCTAAACCGATAAGAGACTAAGCTACTACAGAAAACTGTGTAAACTTTGACCTCGTTCATCCTTTATATATATATATATATATATAGCTGCAAATCTGATTTGAAAACGTGTCTTCAGCTTTCTGATTCCATACAGATCATGCCAGGCAGTACTACACAGGGACATAAAATGAAATATTGTAAATACATGTGTATAGGCCTAATAATTGCATGCGTACTAATAATTATGGCAATAATTCCTGGAATGCATGGAGGGAATGAAAGAGACGCGAATGATGTTTCTACCTTTAAAACTACTACTGAATTAACTCCTTTGAAGAAACTCGAACAAGACGAGAAATATTTACATGACAAGAAAGAACTCTCCTCTAACGTTTTCTATCGCTCGCTGAATGAGTATGTTGAGACAATGGACGCGAAAGATTGTTATGTATGTACACAAATACCTACCTCAGTAATAGAAGGGGTGACATATCATAGCATGCCTCTTACGTATGGAATAACATGTAGTCTGCTACTAACCAGATTTTATGGCCAGGAGCATATTCAATACTTCTATTCCAATCATGATGTCGTATTCTCATATGTCCCCATAATTGAGTACTTGAGTAAAGTAGCAAGAGATTATTAAATAAAATTAGTGAGGGGTTTCTTTGAACCATTATCACCTTTTTCCACAGTTCACGCACATAAGGAAAACCTTACATGCTTGCTTTCACCCATAGAGAAAAGCTAGATCACACTGAAGATAGAAGGAAGATGGTAAAGGAGAAATTAGAAAAAGAATTACATAAAAGGACTTCTGTAGATAACTATGCTTTTGCCGCAATAAAGATACAAGGTAAATTAGCTTTAGACGCAATACATATAGGGAAGCTTTGTATATATAGACCTAAATCATACTATGACACAATCTTTGTAGGAACGAGTGAATGTAAACATGTGTTTTTATTCCAGAGTAAATGGATGTTCATGTTGAATGGCCTGGATCCAGCTACTCCAGGGGTATACTATATTTGTGGACTAAATGCCTATTATCGTCTTCCAAAAGGATGGTATGGGAGATGTTATTTGGGAATAGTATTTCCAAAGATTTATCAACTAGATGACTTAAAGACATTTCCAAAGCTGTCTGAATTACATCGTATTCAGAAAAGGGAAATAGCTCCTGGTGTGGTAGGAGATATATTTGGAGCAATGATTCCTTCAGTAGGAGTTATATTGAATTCAATCAAAATATGAAAGTTGTCTACTATTGTGGATAACATCTTGACAAAATTCTCAGGAGCAATGATCCTGATGGATACTGAACTTGCTGCAGAAAGAGCTATGACTCTTCAAAATCGGCTTGCTTTAGACATTCTTTTAGCAAAAAATGGCGGTGTTTGCAAAATGCTTAGTGTACGTCACTGTTGTTCATATATACCAGACAACAGTGGACAAATTAGAAGTATGTTTACGAATTTAACTAACGATAGTGCAGATTTGAAAGAATTGAAAGAACCAGGAGTATGGGAAAAGGTTGGAAAAGGATTTGCTTCCGTGGGAAATTGGCTCAGCAACATTTGGAATGGATTATTACTGAAAATAGTAAAAGGGATACTAATAATATTAATTTGCTTAATAGGTATTTGGGGAATATGGAAAGCTATTAAAATATTAAAATCAAGAAACAAGAGAAGAATAGAAAAGAAAGAACAAAAGAGAATTGTAGAAATCTACAGGGAAAAATCAAAGGGAGTGAAGAGGAAAAGGGAATTGACTGAAATGCCAAATTACTAAAACATAATTTTAATGAAATAAAATTTGTGATGGAAGATTTAATGTGATGACATAATTAGTCATCAGAGGAGGGATTGATGAAGCAAGAAAAAGAGAGACTAACAAACATACATATATCATGTAACAAAATCGTATAAGAAAATGTGATTTTAGAAAAGAAAAATAATGTGTCTAGAAAATGTGCCCACGAAGTAGTTTGCCATTAGTATAAACAAGCTTAATTAATCATGGAGAATCGACAATGTAGTAATCCGTCATAATAGCAGATGTATTTTATGATTCTCTCGTTAAAAAAAACTGTTATATGCTTAACTTAAATTTAGCAGAGGCTTTGGCCTAGTTGCCTGGCCTCAATTTTAACTGCGTGGTTTTCACTTGTATTAACAACGACATGTTTATATCTTTAAAGCTGTATTTTTCCAGTAGAATGACTAATACACTTATCTCAAGGTTTCGTGCTAGGCAAGTTTCATCCCCTTTGAAGCAAGGTCAGTTTCTGAAGGTGCAGACAATAAAGACACTGATGCAGAATTAATTGGCAACTTTGTTGCTACTTGTGTTCCAAAACTCCAAGGAAACCTTATACATAAATGACTACTAAGAAAAGGACACAATTCATTGGTCAAAAAGAAGCCACCCTATGAACCCTCCAATGGAAGACCCTGAAGAATTTGGAACGTTTGCTTACTTAAACCCACTGGACAAAGAGAAGCCAGCCATTTTCTTTGATGCCATTTTGAAGCCAGATTCAAGACGCCATTTTGACGACACTTTGATGCTTTTTCTCTATCCCAGAGAGAGAAAGAGAGACTTTAAAGAATTCTCACCCTAGAGACTTTAACTTTAACTTTACCCCGTCTTGCCCATTCCACAACTTTTGGTTCCCCCATTTCCCTTGCGACTGCAAGGGAAACTTGACTTAAACTTTGCCCCTTTGAAATCTGCCCCATGCTGATCGAACCGGTACCTGAAGGACGAAGACTTACCTTGAATGCTGATTGTATTTGGTAATTATGAAAGGATAAATGTATTATTCATTGTATTTTCCTTTTTAGGTACCAACTGCTTAATTTGACAGAGGCTAAGCTAGAAGTTTTCTAAATTTATGTTGATTAAATTCATTTTCGCATGAAGCCCCACATGCCAATGTTAATCAGAGGTTGGTTGAGGTATTCAGTTGATGCACCATGCTGAATTGAAATCTTGTTATGCTGACCAATGTATGCAATTAGTCAAATCCAGTTACTTTTATTAGTGATTTGCATTGCTATAACCTAGTGCATTATAATCCAGATATTGCGTAGATTGCGTTTCTTCCGTCGTTATGGACAGCTAGTAATGTTCACATATGTATATCATTTGATTTTGAGACTTACTTATATTGTGTTAGCTTTGTTAATATAGGGAAATAAACTCATTAACCTTTAATAAACAGGTGTGGTTGTTCATGACTGAAAGGTCATGGTGTGTCTAATTACTGATTTCTTGTTGAACTAATTTGTTGATTGATTACTAATCGAGTATTGGTCATTAATTGTAAATGGTTATTGATTATTGATTTGAGGGATCCGACAATTCTTTGGATGAGGAGAACCCAACCCTGTCAAAAGGTCCACCGACCTCCGGCTTGACAAGTATAAGTAATCTATAAGGCCTGGACGCGTTATCAGGGGCGTGGCTGCATCTATGGGAGCACATTAAGTGATGTATGCATTTCCCATTCCAAGACACCTGGGTGCACCCCTATTGCATGCTAAAGCTTAATAAAGTGTCTTAAGAAACAACCCTACCTGTCTCCTCATTCCACAGGGGCAAACATTATTCACGATTATGCATTCTGAATGGAAAAGAAACAAGCTATATTGACTGTGCTACCAGGGGAGGCTTGCACATTACACCACCATAGTTACTTCATCTGCCAGGCACCAGGGAAGCGAGTCATACAGGCTGATCTTGGGGGCAAAGGATATTCAGAAGTCCCTGTCAAAGGACATCTAGTATTGGTCACCACTTTTTCAGATTACTATTTACGCTTTCTAATGCTAAGACCGCCCATAGTGTATGAATCCACTGGGACAGCGAGGGTGTTTTCTTCATTTCTAATTAATGGCCATATGTACAAAAACATTTTTGTGGTTGGATAATAGCCCGTCCTCGGACCCCCGCCCACCCCTGCCAGCCACGCAAGAAACCTCGGCTTCATCCTGGACTCCGACCTCACCATGTCCAAACAGGTCAGCGCCGTCTCCTCCTCCTGTTTCAACACCCTTCGAATGCTCCGCAGAATCTTCAAGTGGATTCCAACAGAAACCAGAAAGACGGTGACCCAAGCCCTCGTCAGCAGCAGACTTGACTACGGCAACGCACTCTACACAGGCATCCCAACCAAAGACATCAAACGACTCCAACGTATCCAAAATGCCTCCGCCCGACTGATCCTCGACATACCCCGCCGAAGTCACATCTCCCCTCACCTAAAGGAACTCCACTGGCTCCCGGTAGACAAGAGGATCACCTTTAAACTCCTGACCCACGCTCACAAGGCACTTCACAACACCGGACCCTCCTACCTCAACACCAGACTTAACTTCTACACTCCAACACGTCAACTCCGATCCGCCAACCTCGCCATCGTACCCCGAATCCAGCGCAAGACATCCGGCGGCAGATCCTTCTCCTTCCTCGCCGCCAAGACCTGGAACTCTCTCCCCACATCTCTTCGCCAGACCCAGGACCTCCTCGCATTCAGAAGGCTCCTCAAGACCTGGCTCTTCGACCGCGAAATCAGCAGCACTCCCCCTCCACCCCCCCGTCAGCGCCTCGAAACCCTGATGGGTACATAGCGCGCTTTATAAATGCTATGATTGATTGATTGATTGCAGAATTGGGCCGTTTCCAACTGCAACAAATGCATTAGCATATTTACAGAGCACAAATTGCGATTCGAATCACAGCAATTCTGTGTATGGAGAGGGCATGCTTACAGCGTCCTTTTCAAATACCGTATTGCAGTGCTATAGATGAAGTTTTGTGACCGAATTATGGTTGCAAAACATTAATTTTTGCCAACACCTCATGGCCGGATGTAAATATTCGCAAATGGGCAGGGGGGTCCTCACTGGACCCCTTTTCCTTTGTGAATTTGAATTCAAATGTTTTTAAGAGCTGCCAGTGGACCAAGGGGTCACTTCCTACTTTAAAAAAATGAAACTTTCATTTTATTTTTTGATACGCATGCTTTAAGGAATATGGCCTACATTAAAAAAAAAATATTGCTTTATTGAAAATCAACGCCATACATGGTGGTCTACTGACTCCAGCAGGCCACTATCTCTGCATCCCTGTGATGGCTGCAATTCCTATTGGGTCACAAATTGTTACCTACCTCATTAAAATTAATGAGGTAGGACTATTTGTGACCCCATTAGTAATCACTAAATGAAACTCATTGAGATTCATACATTAGGAACAGCATATTTGCAGAAAATCGCAATCAGTTGATTGCTATTCTTAACATTTGTACATATGGCCCCAAATGCTGTAGCTGTTTTTTCTAACCTCCAAACACTGCATAATGAGGAACCCATCCTGTTAGCATATTCCTTTGTAGCCCATTGGGCATAGCCCTAAAATCATAGATCCAGGCTCCAGCGGTAAGGGGCATCCTAAGGTGCCCTGTAAACTCTTTTCCACTACTTCAGAAAATAGTTTCTTCTTAGGTCACTCCCACCAGATCTGTGGCCATTATCTTGTCCTTCACAGTCTCTTCAAAATTTCTGGTTAGCACTGCAGTGCATGCGGGGGATGTGTACCAGTATGTAATAACACCCGTAGAAGATCTTATAGTTTATTTCTCTGTTTTATTTTAACACTTGTAGTGACACCATGAACATCCCTTCTCTAGAGCTCCAACTGTTTATTCAGAGCACTTTCCTGGCTCAACATCTGGGACCAAACACTCATCAAAGAAGTTTTAAGAAGAACATTTCAAAGAAACCTCATTCACCCATCTGTATACCCCCTGTGACAATTACCAATTCTTACATTCATTCATTCAGCAATCCACAGAATCACACAAAGAACAACATGCCGATCAATGAAGAATGGCTTCCATCTGTGACAATGCAAGTTTTTTGGGCTTTGCCAATGCTTTTTTATGTTAGACTTTATGGTGATTGTACATGGCAAATTGTTTGCATATAATTTGCAAGGAACTGGGGCTTACTGGCTGTGTTATTGGCTGAGCGAGAGCGGAATCCAAGAATCTTGGCACCTTAAAGTAGTTCAGTTCAGCTGTTTCACATTCTAATACAGTGCCTGTTGTTTCCTTCAGCCCAACGATGCTAGTAGAAACATAGTACAGTTTAAACAGTGATCACTTTAAGGCAAACATTTGCAATAATAGGGTAATCCATACCAATGTTGGCAGGTAGCATTCTTTTTTCAAAGCAGGGATCTTTTTGTTTTTTATATTGGAATAAATTTAGGTCAACAGAGGACACACACATTGAAATAAACCAAATCACACTTTGAGGAAAAGACATACACTCAACAAAGAAATAAGAAAACCATGGATTGAAATGCCATAGCAAACAATATAAAGGACAGGGTGCTTCTTGAGCATCAAACTGTTATAAAACTAACAGAAACGTTTTGGCGATGATTAGTCATGACCTGCCCTGATCTGTCCAAAAGCGGCGTAGCATCATTCCATTGGGTCCCAGATTAGGCTTAAGCTAGCCCTGTGCCCATCATTTTCAATAAAGGACGTTTCAAGAAAGACTTTGGTCAAGGATTTGTGCCACTAAAGCATAGGGTTTGGGCCTCCTTGAGAAGCCAATGCCTGGCCAGCACTGATCTTACCAAAGATATTGCAAAAAAGTATATCCCTGCCAAGTATGATGGGACTGCTGGGGAATGTCCTAATACTATTAGCTTTGGGTCTCAAACCACATTAGCCTGAAAAATCTAGTTGAGTTTCCCCATAATTGAATCCCAGTAAAGCTAGATTGACAGGCAAGCAGTGAAGATATGCACTGCTTCCGCTTGCTCAGCCATCTGAAAGCATTTCGCGTCTTGTCTGACCTTCATAATGTGAAGATGATAGTAGTAAAATAAACATCACCAATAAACTTAAAATGATGAGCTTTGACTCTCAAGATATTTAAGACACTCTACGCAAGCGAGTTAGTATACCTGATGTCATCTAAGGTTATCCCATCCCCAAGGTGCTGACTCCACTTATCTACCCCAAGATGAAAGAAATCAACCATCTGCTCAACCTCAGCTGAAGAAATCATTTTGTAGGCTAGACTGATACTGCCCCTTAGAAGGCCTTTCATCAATAAGTCCATGAAGCTACTCTGAGAGCAGCAGACGTCTTTCGGTTTTATACTACCTAAGATATGTTGGAGCTGTAAATACCGAAATTTCTGGGGGAGGGAAAACTGTTGCTGCAGGATCTCATAGGAGAGAGGAGAGCCACCCTTAAATAATTGCACTATTGTAAGAAGTCTGGAGCCTTCCCAACATTCCCAAAAGCTCTCATGAACCTGCAGAGGCAGATTGGGATTACAACCCAGGTATGTATATGTGTTGTAGAGAGTGATACCTAGTAGCAGCTTTTTAAGGTAGGACCAAATAGAATGATACAACTGCAGGGTCTTATACCTATTTCTTTTGAAGTAGATCGTATTGATGCAGTGCATGATGGACTCACCCCTCGGTAGGTACCCTGGAAACATGCGCCCCAGGAACCACGAATACCTAACAAGAATATTAGTTATTCAGGACATGAATGTGGCCAGATAGTAAACCTACAAGCCGGGTAAGGAGAGACCATCCGCTCTCCTGCGACAATTGGAGAAACTGTATACTGTTATGTTATACTGATTTGCATAGTGCACTAATCACGCAAGAGGGTATCCTGAACCTAGGTTTCCGATAGCTCCAGATAAATTTCTGCCAAGAAACCTCGATCTTATGAGAGAAAGCTTTAGGAAGACTGTTGAGGTATGCACCAGAAAAGGTAAAGGTATGGCGGTAAGATGATTATTTTTAATAAGGTTACACCTCCAATTATCTCCATGAGTAATCTATTCCACTTATGAAAGTGCTCCACCATCCTCATGAAGATTTGACTGGAATTAAGCTTGATTATCTCTTCAATTTTTAACAAAAGGCAACATCAAGATATGTTGCCGAGCATACCCAGCGCCTTTCTTGTCCTGGAGCAGGGGGATTAGTCAAGACGTGAGTCTTGTTGATGGTAAGATTAGATATCCAAGCACAGTAAGTGAAACACTGCATTTTGTGTGAAAGGAAGAATACAGAAATAAACTCTAAACCTCTACCGAGCACAGTAAAAGAAGTGTGTGCCAAATGCCGGACAAATTGCTTGAAAGACGTCTATGAAAATAAACCAGCATGTTTTTCAATGTATTCCAAGCACCAATGTTTGGGGAAGAAGGACACCACCACGGCACCTTGTTGTGTGTAAAAGGCCGCTTTATTGGAAACATGTGCACTTACAATCCAAAGAACCTTTGGCCTATCGCCTCACAAAACTAACGCCTCGCTATACATAAAATGTTACCTATCAATCCCTCCCTTCTCCTCTACCCTGCCCTCCCTTTCCTTTAACCACATGGCCTCTTAATACCCTCTTCCATTGTAATGATTTCTTGCTGAATCCGTTTGTCACCTTAATAGTCTCTTGCTGCTCCCTACCCCTTGAATCTGCAACTCACAAACCCCCAATGTCCAACTATTTCTGCCTGCTATTGTCCATTCCCTTTCCCACCTGAAGGTGTCTTGTCGGATCTGCTGTCCACCCCTATTATCATAGTCCTGCGAACTCTCTCAGTTACTGCTTGCACCTGTTCCCAGCGACAAGATACAATAATAATCCCCCCTTTGTGCACCCCTTTCCACAAAACGCCTTAACTAATTACATCCCAAACCAGAACATTAACAACAACAAAAAAACAACTATGATAAAATTAGGGAGGGCGGGGGGGGGGGGGAAAGCTGCTATAACTACCCGGCTACAGTGTTGCTTTCCCAAAATGGTGGGGACTCCCTACAATGGCTGCATTAAATACTTCCCTCCACAGCCCAAAAAGCATCCAAATGGCACCCATGGGCTGTACCACCTACCCAAATCTCCCGGGGGGAGATTTGATCAGATCTAACCCCGTCCTTTGAACTAAATCATTCTCCCCTAAGTGTAGTAACAACACATCAGGGCAAAAACAACACCCCCTTAGCTTCTGTAGGGTCACCAGTAGTTGGTGCCACTGCATCCCTTCCTTACCGTCCCAGCAAACCCTGTATCTTTCCCTGTCCAAACCCAGGTTGTCCCCAATGGCTGTCCATCTGGATTGTCTTTGGGCCCACTTGACAAAGGAGTGTCCGATGACCCATGTGGACAGGAACTGCATCTCCGGCCCTGGTACTGAACCTTCAGCAATAGAAAAATATGTTACTTCACTACTCTGCCAATACGGAGCCCCCTCATCTGACATACCGCTTGTAACCCTCCGACTTCCTCCTCCCCTGTCTCATTATTTGCTTGGTATTCCATCCCCTGTACCCTGCCTCCGTCGCCATGCCTATCCAAAACGTATGGGTGCCAAATTGAGATGCATCCCTCCCCACATACCGCAAGCCTGACTGCTAAAAGCTGCTGTGTGGAGAACCTTGTGCCATTCCTGTGACGAAAGACTTCCCCAGCAGCCGAAAAGCCTCTCGCTTTTAGTTCCTGACCCAACCGTACTCCCAGCCACCGGGTACGCCGCCATCACCACCTGTACTCCCAAACTTCGCTGGTCCGTCTTAAAACTACGAATCCCCAATATCATCATGTTCCTTCTGAACACCACCTCACCCCACTTCAACCCTGTCTTCTCTCCAGAGCCCAACAGCTCCGATACCCTAAACGCCCTGAAAAACATCCAGGACATTAATGTCCGGAAAAGCAGGCATTCGTCTACATTATAACAAACGTCCTCAAGAGCGTGCATCACCTCTTTCAGTAATTCTAAAGACAATGGCTGCCTCGCCGCACCTCTTTTCCCCTCTTCTTTTGCCCAACCTTCCAGTATACGCTGGCCCATCTCCCCCGCTGACGGTGAATACCCCCAGAAGAGCTTCCCCACGAAGGCAATGCCCGCTAATTTTCCGGAGATGGTGATCCGTGACTGTTGTCTCTTCACCAACTCCATAATAAAACGCACAACGTCTTCCAACCTGCCCCTCTCATCTGCTCTTCTACGCATACCCAACCGTTTAAACTCCCACCATTCCCAGACGTACGCTTGCTGTGTAGAAGGAGGAAATAAATTCAACACCAACCGCAGCATCCGCTCTCTCCTACTGTCCATAAAGCTACTGGCATCTGTGTCCTGCACAGGGGCTCGCCCGCAACCAGCCCATGTAATCTCTCCCACTGTGAATGAGCCAAGCATCTGCAATGTCATGGTTCACTCCTGGAACATGTCTGGCCTTAAAATGAATGTCACGGCGCAAGCAGTGAAGCACAAAAACTTGCAGCAGTTGCTACTCTTGAGCCTCCCGAGCCGATTGCCTATTCACAACCTGGACTACCACCAGGTTGTCAACCCTGAAAAGCACTTTTTGGTGTTCAAGTAGATGTCCCCATATGCACCGCGACCACCAAAGGGAACAATTCAAGAAACGTGATGTTCCCCCCCCCCCCCACGCCAAGCCGCCGGCTAAGCCTAAAGCTCCGCACAGTACCACTCCTGCCAATACAGTCCAAAGCCAGAAACCTCCTGCAGCATCTGAGAACATTTGCACATCCCACTCATACACCATCCCTGTCCGTTAGTCCTCTTTCACTTCCACACAAAGTCGCACATGGTGATGTGCTAACTGCCGTCCCGACAAAGCCATCCCTAAACGCCTGCAGAATGTCCTCCCCGCTCTCACTACTCTACAAGCAAAATTAAGATGGCCCAGCAATACCTGAATGTCCCTGACTGTCACCTTGTTCCATCGTATCATGTCTTTGACTGTTGCAATCATAGTCATCTTCTTTTCCATCGGCACCCGTGCCACCATCAGTTCCGTATCCAACTCAATGACCAAAAAAGTCAAGGCCGTGCAGGGCCCTACTGTCTTTTCCAGAGCCAGGGGCACACCCAGGTCCCCTATGATGTCCTGAAACCGCCAAAGGATGACCGCACAATGGTTCGATCCTGCTGGCGCAACAAAAAAGAAATCATCCAAGTAATGAGTCACTGCCTTATGCCTGTTATGAACGAAAAGATCCATTGTAAACAAGTGCTAAAACACTGGAATAAGGAGCATGAAATAGAACATCCCATAGGGAGGGCTTTATCAACATACCAGCTGCCCTGAAATTGGATGCCCAACAGCTCAAAATCGTCTGGACTAACTGGTAAGAGCCGAAAAGCAGACTTTATATCTGTCTTTGCCGTCAACGCTCCTCTCCGAAAGGCCTCCACCATGTCAATAGCCATGCGTATTACACCTTTGTCATCTCCTCTGGTATGAAATCGTTTACAGGTGGCCCCTCCGGCCAAGACAAATGATGAATTAGCCGGAATTGTCCGGGCTCTTTTTTGGGAACCACCCCAATGGGAGACACCATAAGATTTTGTAATGGTCAGTCTGAAAAAGAACCCTCCATACGTCCCTCCTCCACTTCTTTGTCGAGCTTCTGTTGCACAATTGCCTCCTATCCCTTGACAGATTTTAGTTTGTCGGCACACGCCGCATCCGCGGACCCGTATAAGCAAGTTGAAAACGCTCCGAAAAACCTTGTTACAACACATGTGCGGCCGTCCTGTCATCATACCGTTTCAGCCAAACTCGTAACCTGTCAAGCCTAACCGGAGTACAAACTTTTTCCCATAGAACCCTGTCTGCCTCTGTATTTGCTGATACCCTGACTCCCTGAGCCACTCCCCACTGAAGACTGACCCTGTCCTGACCCTTGAGAACCTTGGTTCGCAGAGGCGTAACAGTGAATGAGTGCATGTCGTCCCGCGCAACGTGAACACTCATGTCTGAATTCGCAATATTCACGGGTGCACAAACCCTTGTTATAGTCCCAACATGCCCCGACTTCGCAGACCCATTCCCCCCTGATCCTGAGATGCCTTTTGCATTTGCCCCCGCTCCACCCTAAGTGGGGTGCTCTCGAAAGGACCGATAGGTAATGGGCAGCCCGCTAGCCGTGAAGACTGTTTTACCGAATTTAGATGGGCCCATTGTATGCTGCCACAAGTCTGCATCAATCTCAACCCACTGCACCTCCTCATCAGCTGCCATCCCTGCCCAGAATTCCTCATCATATTGAACCCAGGCGTAACCCCTCGTAATTCAATTGAGCCTTCCGTATAATGGAAACGCTCACAATAAACACTGACATATATTAAAAAGGCAGCCGTCCAATTCTCGATATTGACAGACACCCTCGGCTGCTTAGCCAGCTCGTACTCCTCCTCTTTGGAACCCTCCTTGGATTTGACTTCCCTATGTAGTAGCTTTAGCATCTCTACGTACTCACCTTTCCAAATCTTTTCTTTTGTGGCTAGCATTAAATGCGCCCCTAATGGCTTTGCCGTGCCCATGTAGGGCAGCTTTTTGGCTTTCTCACCCCCTTTCACCATACCTACGTCCATCTTCTTCTCCCCGGCCTTCCGTCAAGAACTAGAACCCTGTTTCTCCCCGACCTCATGCTGTCCGACTCCGACGTCAACGACGTAAACCTCTTTGTACAAACGCTGTTTCACAGTGTCCACCTTCGCCTCCATCGCTACTGAAACTGCTGTATTAAGGGCGGCAGTGCCCTCCTTAACTGGCGTCAGAGAGAGGGGCTGCTCCAGAGCCGCCCGTCTGGTCAGTTGAGCTCCTCTGTTCTCCGATGTTACTGCCTGAAACAACTGAGACACATCGTTAGACACCCCCTCCCTGGCGCACCACCAGTCACCCTCCTGCTCCTCCCTCAGCTCCCCTTCTTCCACACGTTCCTCCTCATAATCTAGTTCGTCATCCAGTTCACCATACTCACCAGGCAGGGCCCCTTGATCTGTCCAGCTGTTCTTGTAGTTACAGGCTAGGTCGCCGCTCCTCCGAGGCTGCATCAAGGGGGGGGTGCAATACCCACTCTGCCCCACACCCCCTTCAGAACTACCTTAGCCCTAGAAGTCTCCTCTGCTGCCTCCCTGCGCCATGCAATCCAGCTGGCCGCTCGGGCCCCGCATTCTCTTCTTCCCGGGGTCTCCATGCTGCCCTTGACCCACCCAGGTCATGCCGTACCATTCTGCCGCCCTGCCAGGAAATGCCCAGGGTGCCGGTGAGACCTGTGCCTGAACTGCCACTACCTCCTCTGCGTTGCCCAGCGACCCCCATCCCCACCCCCACCTCCCACTCCTGATATCCCTCTCCCCCAATTGCTGCCCGTCCCCACTGACTGCCTGCTCCTCCACAGACCACCCCCAGCTAGAAGTACGCCAGGGGGGCGCACCTTCAATGTGATGCCATCTTCCTCAACCCCCAACTCGTCCACTTCCTCGCCCTCATGCCACTCCCACAGGAAATCCCCCAGCTGGGGAGCAGAAACCTCTCCTGCACCATCCCCCTTGGGAGAAACCCCCCAGGACACTCCTAGGACCCCCCCT
Organism: Pleurodeles waltl; assembly: GCF_031143425.1. Lineage (NCBI taxonomy): Eukaryota > Metazoa > Chordata > Amphibia > Caudata > Salamandridae > Pleurodeles > Pleurodeles waltl. The sequence continues at coordinate 256,055,709 of NC_090436.1, forward strand.
TCCCTATAACAGCATCCAGACTATCCTCCCCTTCCCAGTGCCCCTTGCACTGTCTGGACCCTTTTCTCCTGCCCCTGAGCAGAGCTCGCCTGCTCCGAGTGCACCTCCAGCACCTGTCACATCCTGTGCGTCTGGAGCCCCACCTCCTCCCGCCTCCCTTACCCTTTACTCGAAGCGCAACACTGCGAGCGCTCTGTTCGCCTCGGGAGCCCAGCCCCAGCCTGCCCACCCACCCCACCCTTTTTATTCAAAGGGACTCCGCACCGGCCCCTCTGGCTTAGAGCCCTGCTCTCCGCGTCCTTGACAACACGGCAATGCCCGAGGGGCGGGTAGGTAAATTACCTACCCACCCATTTCCCTCGACCTCTCTCAGGTTCCCCCGGCCCCTCCACCTCCCATCAGACTCACCGTTTGCTTTGCTGCATGCACGCAGCGCAGGGCAAACAGGCCAGGACGCCCGCCGCCAACCCGCTCGCCGCCCTCCGGGCTGGCCGCAGGGGTCCCAAAAACCCCTTGCGGACAATATCCAGTCGCCCGGCCTCCTTTAACAGCCGTTGCGCCGCCTGGACCCTTTCGTCAGAAGCCATCCTGCCGCCAATTGCAACTCCGTGAAGGCCTGCAGGAATGCCTTCGAGACTTTGCCCATGGACGCACCACCGCCGGCACGCTACTTCCCGCAAAAGTGCCACTGATGAGAGCCGCACACTCCTGTCACTGCCCTGACACCTAGTTAAGCACCACTAGAATGCCTTTATGTCGTAACAGACTACCATGCTCAAACCTATTCAACAAACTACTCTGACTCACAAAAAGTTGCTCTAACTACCCGGCCACAGAGTTGCTTTCCCAAAATGGTGGGGACTCCCTAAAATGGCTGCATAAAGTGCTTCCCTCCTCAGCCCAAAAAGCACCCAAACAGTGCCCGTTGGCTGTACCACCTCCCCAAACCTCACGGGAGGGAGGCCTCGTATCTCGGCGATCCCCCCCGGGACCTCCTTTGGCACTGTCCCTCCATTGATAGTGTTCCTCATTAACAAATCATGGCTTTCTGGAAGTTGCAGTCTTTGAATCGCCTGAAGCAATGCCCCTTATGACGATAAGTTTAAAGAGAGTATTAGCCTTCATAATAGATGGCGTACGGTGAACTAGGAGTGATACCCTAAACCTAAGTGTTTCATATGTTAGTGTAAAAGAACTGTTGAAAAGATGTGATCGTTCCAAGCTGGCCAAAGACACCTTTGTATTGGTGCCTGTAGCTAATCATTACAAAACACGGCAATAATTGAATGGGCATGAAGACATATGTATTTCCAGTTACCCAGTGTGTTTGATTCTTAACTCCTCTCGCAAGCTATTCTCTGTGGTGTAGTCACTGTCATCCTTATCTGCAGTCTCAGCTTGGACCACACCAACAGAGGAAGGATGCAACCTCTTGGCTCAGTTCATCCTGGAAAAGGTAGCTAATATTTACGACCCCTTTCCTGTAGCAGCTAGAGACGCCCTCTAGTTGAACGTTTGGTTCAACTGGTCGACGGATAGTTCTAGGCTGCTTAATAACAGGCCCATCTAGACTGAAGAGCTAACTGCACTATATGCTTCAGTAAAGTCAGGTTCTCTGTTGGATCTAGCCTCCCACCTCATGTTGGAATGAGGCTTGGAGATAATACACCCAGTAGTAGGTGAGTAGATCACCAGCTCCCTGTCCTTTGGCCATGTACCTGGGAGATGGAAGCATGGCGTGGTGGTTCCGCTTCTTAAAGAATGTTGCTGGCTCCCACTAAGCCAGAAAACTATCATCTGGTTTCGTTGTTACCACTAGTCTCCAAGATCACAGAGAAATTTGTTAACAAGCAGCTGTCCAGCTTTACAGAGAGCCATGACTCATTACACAGGACCCAATCTGGATTCCGTCCCTCAGTAGTGAGTCAGCCTTGCTGCTGGCGATAGATCTGATTTGTCAAATCTTAGGTGCTGGCGGAAATGCTGATGTTAGATCTCAGTGCTGCATTCAACACTCTGTCCCATATTATACTTTTAGAGAAACTCTGAAATTGCAGGGTGGGGCATGAAGCACCTCAATGGGTTGCTTCATTTTTACAAGAAAGCACATTTCAGGTGTCACAGAAACCCTACCAGTCAAAGGGGCTCCATCTGAAGCATGGGGTGCTGCAGGGTTCTTCTATGATTCCAACCCTGTTCAGTATATACATGCGACCAACGGTGGATGTAATTGAAAGCTATGGGTTTATGATCATGTCATTTGCAGATGACACACAGCTCATCATTACGCTGTCAAAAAACTCCAATGGCTACTTCCTTATGCCTCTGCCCTGCAAAAGTTGGTAAATGGATCGACGTTAATTTCCTCAAGCTCAATGCTGGACCGATGGAGGTTCTGACCTTGGACAACCACTCGTACATCTGGTCGACTGCATGGTGGCCTGAAGAGCAGGGTCCAGAACCCGATTCCAAATCCAAGATCAAGAATATTGACATTTGGGTAGATGAAAAACTATCTTTTGACAGCCACGTTACTGTAATGGCAGGAAAATGATTCAGACTTATCAAGTAGCTTGTTTAGCTACCACACCAAAACTGTGGAATGCTCTGCCCCTAGTAGTTTGTCAGGCCCAAAAAGTGGAAGACATTTTCAGGAATCAATTTGAAATCTTTTTAGTTTAGGATGTAGGGGGGTTTAATAACTGCAGGGAGGCCTGTGCATATCTGTACCTAGTGCTGAGACACATCAAATGAGATAGCTATGTGCTTTAGAAATCATATTATTATTTTTTTACTATCATTATTTTGCAAGGAGAAGCCAGGCCAGGAAATGAATTTGCAACCTTTTTTCCCCTACCTTAAGTTTTGATTTTGTCAGCAAAGAGGGTGAACAAGAAATAGACGTGAAGTCTGCAATAGTTCATCCAGCATCCACCTGTTTGTTCTCACGTCCATATGTGTGTGCCCGTTTGTGTCTTTGCTTGTTGTACCTGTGTTGGGAAGGTCTCACATGTGGGTCTGTGTACGCAGCCTCTGTGTATTGGTGTGTGTGTGCATTGGCTTGTACTGAAGGAGCATAACCTGGCTACGCCATTATGTTTCCTAAAAAGAAGGAGGGGTGGTTGTTTTTTCTTTTGTAACATGTAAAACAAACTGTTAAATGTGGTGCGCTGAAATATATTAGTAAAAGTGCACAATGAGAGTTGACATTCATATCAGCTACATTCATACTTGTTTGCAAGAATGTCAATGTTATATTATTTTAGAAATGTTATTATTTATAACCATTTAATATTCAACAAGTTAGACAGTCAAATATATTTGAACTTAAGTATATTTGTGTTCATTTTAGTTGGTCGTAGTGAAAGCTGCATTCTTATTGTATGTTCTAATCTTTAATGTGAAAGCTTATTTTTCGAAAGCTGCACGTGCTGAAGTTAACAAGGAGCTTGTTGTGCATGAGAGATAAGAGGGTCTGAGAGAATGCTACCAGATGAAAGGAGTATCCTGCGGTGGCAGCTATAGCTTTTGAGATTCCTGAATGTGAGGGTGTATCAAGGACCAGAGTCAAAGGCTTTGAAACACTGAATTGTTAACTAATTATAAGTGCCTTTACATTTTTGTTTTTCAAATTAGAGTTTTGTCATGAATCAGTGCTAAATTTGTGGCGTGGCTTCTGGTGCTCAGCACCTGCACTTATTTTACAGCCTCAGTACTATGGAATTCTTTCATGCGGGCAGCAAAGGCGAAGATATTTTTTTAAAATCATCCTTTTCTCACTACACCTGCACTCTGCTCGGCCTCCTGTTGGTTAATTATAGGTAGAGGATGGCTCAACTGAGCTGGAGCGATGGAGGCTTTGAAAGGCCAGGCCTAGGATGAACTTGGAAATGAAGGCACATGGGAAACAAACAGAAATGCATACTTTCTGCTTGCCTAGCCTGTGTGGTGTGTACTATCAGGTAACTGTCCATCGAGGCTTAGCAGTGTTTCTCCCCAGCTAGGCCAGCGCCAAGGTCCCACAGTACCCCTCTCTCGTCTGAAGCTGCCCTGGATGCTGAAGGTAGAATGATAAACTGGACAAGGGAATCACCACCCGCTGCTTAGAGGTAATTAGTCAAGGTAGAGAAGGAAGGGGAGAGTGAATGTCAGTGAGTGCTTCTGTTATAGAAGGGGAAGTCCTGGTAGGCCGGCATGGTCCAGTGCAGCAAGTGCCCCCACTCAGTCAATGCTCACCAGCCACGTTTACAATGTGCACGTGTTTCCATTTCTTTAGAGCTGACTGAGGGCTGCTTACTCTTAAAGTAGAATTGGAAGTGATACACTGAGAGTCAAGGCCCACACATGAGAATTTCCATTTATTTCCATTTCCATAGCTAAATGTTTGCCAGTGGTTCTAGGTGGTTTCCCTAAAACTAATTTTTAGGACTGAGACAGACCGAGAGCAAAAGGCAGGAGTAAAAGAGGAGGAAGACAAATACTGGGAATCAAGGCCAAAGGGAGAAAGAGGCAGGGAGAGACTGATGGTAGCTGAATCACAGGCCAACCCTGTATTCTGCAGTACAAGCAACAAGTCTCACAGAAATACTTTGTACCCCGGTACTTATTTTTTCTTACAAATTGAGCCCTGGTCATGATGTCATAACACCTGGAAAAACTAATATTTAATAGTAGTTTAGTTGGCGAGGGTTTCAGACTCTCTGCCCCTTACTCAGAGCAGACCTTTTGAGGTAAAGACCTCAGAATTTCCATGTGGCTTTATGCCATCGCACCTCTCTTAGAAGAAAGAATCTTCTACTGAAATTCTGTTTGCTAACCTTTCTCAGATATTCCTTTATTATTATAATTTTTTAGGAGCTAGGTTCAATGGTTAGGCAAGAGAACTTAATTTTAGAATCCAGACATCAAGTACGTTTCCTGATTTTCTGCATTGTTGCTATTGAAGTCTTGGGCTGTTACCTGTTGCTTCAATTTAATATTGTGAGACACCTTAACTCTTCATTAGTGATTTTGTATCTCTGTACCATGATTTTGAGACTCACCTATGTAACTTTGGCTTTGAGTCTGTAATAAAGCTTGTTGAAACCTTAATTGGACTCTAAGGTTTAATGTGTGACTATTGAGTTGTACTGCAATTAAATATGAATGATTGGGTAAAATAATTTCTGGTTTCTAACTTTCTGTAAGGCCATGATTCCTCACACAGTTTGCTCACCTCCTTAATTTCTGCCTCCTCGTCTCTCTGCCTCGTTTCTATGTTAGGGAACATCATTCAGTTCTATCGTGCCTTTCTCATTTCTTTGCATCCCCTATTTTTTGGTCTTCTGTCACCTTCAGCACATTGACAAAGCACTGGAGCAGCATAAAGTTCTATGCAAGTCTGTGTGCAGGGCTCACATTACCCCCATGGGTTTATGTGTATGGGTATATGCAGGTTTGTTGACCTCTGTGTAATAGAAAGTATGTTTCTCAATCTGCATTTGTACATAAATATATGATCTACGTCAATGCACTTTTAGATGTTGTGTGGTGGTGTGCAATCACAATACAAAAGTCAACCCGATTGGCTTTTGTTAATATTTGTCCAAAAAAGACCTGACAGGAGCCAATCCCTAAAGAGCTCTTTCGCTGCCCCAAACACTTCCTATGACCTATCAAAAATGGAGAGGGGATGGGGAGTGTGTCATTTGAGAAGGTTCTCCCACCTTCCCTTTGCCTTTTCAAATGAGGCATTGTTGAAACGCATGACCAGAGGTTAGAAAAGTGAGGGCCGGACAGTATTTTAGTTTATCTACTTGTTACAGCTTATACCTGGTGACACTGAAAGAGAGGAATTTGTTCACTTTTTTAATGATCTGAGTTTTGTATATTAAATTAGCACTGAATGGGCAATGGCTGACATAAAACAAATATATGTTATGTGGGTGCAGTTAATATCGCATGTATGTGTTGGGATGTCTTGTGGTGGGTGTAGCCAGAGATATCTGATGGTGATCAAGATGCACAAGCATTTCTGAGAACAAAACACAATAAAATGTATCTCATTGTGATTTATTTTTGTCTAGTCACCAGAAGGTGGCATTTGATAAAAAAGGTGGAAACCCTACGATTTCTTCATAAAAATGTAATGCTTTTCTTTTTGCTCTGTGGGTTTCGCAATACTGCAGGTGCTCTCTTTGGCAAAGCATCCATATGTCCTTGGTTAATTGAGTGACACTGTTTGCCTAGTAGCCTATCGAACTGAGAGAGATAAAATGGCTCAAAGGGCTAGACTTAATAAATAACATGTCAAAATGTATTTTAAGTGAACAAATATTAGTTGAACAATTGCATTTCCAGGTGCTAAAAGAGGTAAAGAAACACAAAGAGGGGCTGACAAAAATGGTAGTGCCAATGACCGACTGGTTTGATCAAAAGACACAGCAGTGTAGGTGCAAACAAAAATCAATCATCGTACACACTATCTCTGATAGCGAATTGAACAAATAATTCTCTATTGTCCACCGGGGCTGGACAAGTCTTTCATTATTGGGCATTTCCCCAGTGGGCTGTAACCCCTGGAGTCCAGTTTTTAGGGCAGATGGTTCCCCTGGTACTACTGTTACTTTCCCCAGCTCACTGAGGTTATTTGCAGTAGACATGGGAGGCTTCAAGCTAGAAAGAGATGATTAGTTGTGGTAATTAACATCTACAACACCACACAATTGCTAAGTTTGAAGAGGTATCCTTATCGGCCACAGTCTTCAGCAGATACTCCTCCAACTGTCAGATTCATACCACCCAACCTTCCCACAGCACTCTACATTCCACATTTCAAGAATCATGGGCCCAGAGCCTGGAATGAGGAATGTAGAGAAAAGAACATATCACCACAACATCTTCCACCTCATATATGAGGACAAAAAAATTAAAAAATTAAAATAAATAAAAGAATAAATAATTAAAAACAAATATGAGAGTAAACCTGAAACAATACCATACTTTTACAATGAACAAATAATCTGCTCTAATGTTTTTCTCACCAGGTATATACTCACTGAAATCATACTTTAATAACTTCAAACTGAACCACTAACAATATTCACTAATGGTTTATGATTGGTCTTGAGAATGAATCTTTTACCCCAATTGAAACATTTGAAATGTTTCAGAGCCCAACATCAGGCTAATAATTCCTTCTGTATCACAGGAAATACTTTTTCATTGTCTTTCAAAGACTGTGAGGTAAAAACTACAGTAACTTCATCTTCATTTCTGTTTTTCTGCGATAGGGTAGCACCCAAACCAATGTTGCTCGCATTGACAGTAATTATATACTCTGTACCAGAATCAAAAGGTGCTAGTACTGCAGCACTCCCTATATCATTCTTGAGTGACACAAATTCATCTTGACATGCTTCTTTCCACACAAGCATTTTCTTTTTCTTAACGAGTTCCCACAAACGTACTGTCTTTGCAGAAGTTCTTGTTAATGAATTTGGAGTAAAATTCACAAAGGCCCAGAAAGATGCTACATGTTCCTTGGTGCTGGGTTTGGGGGCCTTAGTGATTGCTTCTACCAAACCACATCTCGGTTCACCACCTTTATCTGAAATGATATGCCGTAAGTACTCTATGTATTGTTTGCCAAATTTGCTATTTTTGATATTAGCTACTACATCAAACTTCTGCAATCTTTTCAATAATTTATGCATCATTTTGTCGTGAGAACATTTATCTTCACCTGCCACAAGGATATCACCTTGAAATTTCACTACCCCTTTGATGCATCGGAGTACATTCTCTAATGCTCTTTGAAACACTGATGCAGCAGATGCCACTCCAAAGGCATCCTCTTGAATTGGAAAGGGCTGACCTGTTAAACAAATGCTGTGAAATACATAGAAGGCTCATTTTGTTCAACTTTGTGGTACGCAGAAGCCAAATCAATTTCACTGAACATTTGTTTGCCTGCAAATGCAGTTACGGTATCGTCAGTACATGGCAGTGGGTGAGAGTCCACCCATCTCACCTTGCTTAAACTTCGTAAATTAATGCAGACTCTCAGCTGCCCATTTTGTTCTCCATAAACACTGAATGGTACATTCCCCTAACTTATCATCAAACACATATTTATATTCTTTTGTTGAAACATTACTTAGAGGTGGATTGTTGACTTCTAGATTTAGAGGTGTACTATCAGTGACTAAAGAAACATGACCTCCTCTACCAGGCCTCAATCTCATTCAGAACAAGCCTTGGTGATACCATCCAAGTATGCTCAACACCTTTCTAAATACAAAAACTTTTCCAAAAATTACTTTTGCTTTGAATTTCATGTGACATTCAAAATACCCTGTGAGGTCAATTTTTCTCCCATCATATTTCAAAGGATTTCTATCAGGCGGAAAGAGTTTTCTTTCTGCCCATGTTTCCTGAAATAATTCCTCAGTAGTCATAGTCATTCTTGCACCTTAATCTATCAATCGATTCTGTACTTTACCATCTACCTCAATATTTTCATATAGATCAATACAGTTGGGTTCACCACCAATATCACATTCTTCTCAAAACCTTGCTTATCTTCAGAACTTTCATTTAACCCTTCGTCATGGATGACATTTACCTCATCCTTGTTTTTCACAGCTTGACACACTTTGGAAAAAAATTCAGTGTTGCCACAAGATGTACACTTTATATTTTTGGCAGGACATGCAAGAGAAATAAATCTCTGCTTTGGATTTCCACACCTAAAAGAGATATTTTTGAGTTAAAAGCCCTTCTTTCGTTTTTTTTCTTTAAAAACATTTTGGTTATCATTAGGGTTTTCCTTGACCACACCTGCTTCGTTTTGTTCTTTTTGTGTCAACTCCTCAAATGACTTCTGTGAAAGTTCCATACTTTTCACAATACTTATTGTTTCTGGAAGACAAGGATTTTTTAGTGTCAATAACCGTTCCTGTACTCTTTTATCCCAACAACGTACAACAATTTGATCACAAATAAGTTGTGAAGTGAAATTTTCGAATTCACACTCGGCAGCAAGTTACGTAACATTGCAACATAACTGTTGAGGGCCTAGTGCCGTTCTAACAACACATTATCATAATTTTTTTTATGCTAATCTGGCATTAGATGGTCAAAAACGCCTCACCATATTTACAAAGTGGCACAATTCATGCATTGTCCCACTTTGTAACCCTTTATGCTACAACATGCCTGCGCCAGGCATAATGTATGCAAGGGGGGCATTCTTCCGTTAGGGGGGCAAAAAAATGGCGCTAAGAAATCTAACAGATCTCTTTGCGTCATTTGTTTTGGCACTTTGAATGCCTGCTCTGAGCAGATGTTAAAAGGAGGCTCTCATTGGTTATAATGGGCCGCTGGGTGCTTTGCAGGATTAGCCTCAACATTTTTGATGCTAATCCTGCAAAGCGCTGGCCTAGCATCAAAAATTCTGACTGTAGTTGCCTAACTACCGCCAGGGTGCCCCATATATTAAATATGGTGCACACATGGTGGCTCTAGGGGGGCGCAAAGGGGTGCAAGAAAAGTGGCGCTGCACTAGGTGCAGCACCACTTTTCATAAATATGCCCCTTAGGCGGTCATTCTGACCCTGGCGGTCAAAGACCGCCAGGGCGGAGGACCGCGGGAGCACCGCCGACAGGCCGGCGGTGCTCCAATGGGGATTCCGACCGCGGCGGTAAAGCCGCGGTCGGACCGGCACCACTGGCGGGCTCCCGCCAGTGTACCGCCGCCCCATAGAATCCTCCAAGGCGGCGCAGCTTGCTGCGCCGCCGAGGGGATTCCGACCCCCCCTACCGCCATCCAGATCCCGGCGGTCCGACCGCCGGGATCTGGATGGCGGTAGGGGGGGTCGCGGGGCCCCTGGGGGCCCCTGCAGTGCCCATGCCACTGGCATGGGCATTGCAGGGGCCCCCGTAAGAGGGCCCCTAAATGTATTTCACTGTCTGCATACGCGACGGGTGCAACTGCACCCGTCGCACAGCTTCCACTCCGCCGGCTCGATTCCGAGCCGGCTTCATCGTGGAAGCCTCTTTCCCGCTGGGCTGGCGGGCGGCCTGAAGGCGACCGCCCGCCAGCCCAGCGGGAAAGTCAGAATTACCGCCGCGGTCTTTCGACCGCGGAACGGTAACCTGACGGCGGGACTTTGGCGGGCGGCCTCCGCCGCCCGCCAAGGTCAGAATGAGGGCCTTAGTGTCTTAATGTGTGCGTCTCACAGTAGAAGCGGAAGAAATACTAGTAGAAGTAATACTAGTAGTAGCAGTAGCTGTGACACACTGCTCCAATGTGTCAATATGAGTGACTTAAAATGTACCAAAGTTATAATAATGAATTATAATAATTTTTATTATTTTCAAGAAATTTTTTTATTGCAAATGTGCTTGTCTCTCGGGGTTAACAGCAGGCAATTGTACTTTTAAAGCTTGCCAATCGCTGTATGCAGCGTGAGGTCAACACCAAATGGTGAGTTGCACTCAGGAGGAGGCAAAAGAGTGAGTTGGTAGGCGTGAGCTGGAGCACGAGGTCAGCACACAATGGTGAGTCGAGCTCAGGAGGAGGCAGTAGAGCGAGGTGGGAGGTGCTAACTCGAGTGTGGAGAGTTGCGCGCAAATTAACTGTGTCGCACACACGTAGAAAGGGACGCAACTGCAGCACGAGCCACTGGATAGCAGCAGATGCACATAAATGTGTCAGAAAAAAAAGCATGGCCAATAAATTAAAATTAAATAAATAAGAGTACAGTTCTGCCACTTGCCTGTCTCCTCAGGTGAAAGTGTCCTGCTCACACTTGGACAGAACGAAACAAGGGTTTTGCTCCTCAGTGTGATAAGCTGTACAACAGATCCTAAATCGGCAGCCAACATGACAATGGGTTGTTCACTGTGGCAAACTCGTCGCCAAGTTTGTCATAGTATTTTTTTTTAAATATATTTTTATTAACATTTTGTTTTTACACAGTTTCATATTTGTTCATTTTACATGCCTTTTTTGCTTATGCTGTTATATTCTTCTTTTTGCTCATTGTTTGCACTCTTTATTATCGTTGGTCTTAACATTTATTATTCAATAAATTGTGCACATTTACTTGTTAAGGTATATTTCCTTTCTGCAATTCGCTGTTCTGTGTAATCAATAATCAAACAACAAACTTGGACCCCTTCTTCCTTGTAACTTGGGAGAGTGGTGCTCGGGGTTAGGTACAGGAAGGTAAGGGTGGTGGAAGAGGAAGGTGAGGGGGAGGGAGAACCCGAGGTATGCAATGTACAATTTCTATTGACAATCGTATTGAGTTAGTTGGAGGTAGGGAAAGGAGGAAGGGGAGAAAAAAGAAAATCAAGGGACCTCAAACGGTCAACTTTACGGCTTCGTGCGAATGGCTTTTGTGATTGCTAGCTTGAAGGTACTATAATGTGCCCGTTTTTGAGTGAGGGAAGATGGCAATCCAGGGCGCACCGGCGCACCGCGGAGGTGGCGGGTCACTCACGTTGCTTACTATTATTGTCAGTGGATCGGGAGTCAGAGGTCCAACTGTCCTCCCACCTTTAATCTTGGTGCGATCTATGTGTGGTTAGGGTCTGTTTTTGGGTGCCTGTCTATGTGCTTCCACCATTTGGTTCCATCCTCGGTGTGGATTGAGTTGCACTGGTTTCTCCTACTGGGCTTGCCAGCCTCTTATTTATACTCTCCCAGCTCATCATTAAATTCTCCCACCCCGGGGCTATAGGAACCTGGCGAATATTTCTGGCTTCTTCTGCTTTTAGGACCTGTAGTTCAGCTCTAGACCATGTCGATATATCCCTTTTCCAGTCAGACAGTAGGGGGTGATCTGTGGTCTTCCAGCCCCTCGAGATTAGTCTCTTATAAAGAGCCAGGGAAAGGTCCAGAAAGCACCCCTCCACTTTTCCGCAGAGCGCAGCTGGTCTGAGGCCCAGCAGGCACAGCTCAGGGGTGGGTCTCAACTCAGACTCAAACAATTCAGACAGGGTGGGCAATATTTCCCTCCAGCCCGTCTGGATCGCCGAGCAAGTCCAAACCATGTGGTCAAAATCTGCCCCTCCTCCTCCACATCTCGGGCAATTCCCCAAAGCCCCTCCATATATACGGAACAGTCTGTGAGGCGTGAGGTAGGCTCTGTGCAAATAATTATACTGAATGTATCGTAACCGTGTATTACGTGATATTTTTCGGGGGTAGGCTAGTGTTCTCCTCCATTCTGAGTCAGTTAGTTCCCGCCCAATTGTGCCCTCCCACCGTCCTCTCAGCGGCCGTAATGGATCCAAGGCTGCCTCAACTTGGGCCCGATATATTTTAGTGATCAGATGTGATTCCTCCCCTAATGTCAACAGCGAGTGCAGGACCTCGTGTGTGGTAGGCTCCGCGTTCACCGTGCCCCAGTGGGTCTTAAGAGTATGTACTAGCTTCCCATAAAGCAGGAACTGCCCCCCGGGAACACCCCCTTCAGTTAATTCAGTAAATTCCCTCAACACTCCCTCCTTGAAGAGTCCTCCCACTACTTCTATTCCGGATGACAACCATGGGCCAAGTCCGGTATTTCCCGGCCCTTTCCCCCTGGGTTCTATGGCAAGCACCGCCAGTGGCAAAGCTGGGGAATATGGAGGGCCCACTCCCACCCTCTTCATGCATCTTTTCCAGCATGCCAGTGCCACTTTTATCATTATATTGTTCCCAGGGGGGGTTGTCTTTCTGTTTGTCATGCATGTCGCAATCCACACCGTGTCTATTGCTCCTTGGGCTGTATGTAAATCCAGTTGGCCCTGGCCCGCAAGCCAGCTAGGTATCCACTGTAATTGGGATGCCAAATAGTATGCCTCAAAGTCGGGGGCTCCCAGGCCACCCGCGTTGGGTGGTCTGCAGATAGTTGCAAGTGTAGTTCGCCTGCGCCCATTGTCACATATTAGTTCTCTGAGTAATGCGTTCAAATCGCGGAACCAGGTTCGGGGTATTAGCAGTGGCAAGTTGGCAAAGTAGTAGAGAAGTCGGGGGAGCATGATCATCTTGGAGAGCGCCACCCTGGCCATCACCGACAGCCTCAGAGAGCGCCAAAATTCTACAGAGGATCTCAGGGATCGGAGCGCGTTACCAAGATTGCCCTCTCTTAAGTCTCCCACGTCATGATAGATCTGGATCCCCAGGTATCTAAATGTCCGTGGGGCCCATTTCAGGTCTGTTGGGCATGTTGCAGGACAACTATATCCAGGCACCAGGGGGAACACATATGTTTTATTGCGGTTAAGTCGTAATCCTGACACTTCTCCAAATTCCTCCAGGGCGTTCAGGGCCCAGGGGAGACCACTCGCCCCATCTCTAAGATAGATCAAGATGTCATCTGCATATAGCGATATAATGTGATCAGTTGGTCCCCACTGAATCCCTCTGTCTGCTCCCTCCCCTCGCACCCAGGCCGCCAGGGGCTCCATCGCCAGAGCGAACAACAATGGGGATAGGGGGCATCCCTGTCTGGTTCCTCGGTGTACTGGGTAGGCACCAGAGACTGTCCTGCCTGTCTTGACCCTTGCCAGTGGGGATGAATATAACAGGTCCACCCATTCGACCCAGCCCTCACCCAGGCCCATCTTTAGCATTGTCGCCCTCAGGTAGTCCCACCTAATTGAGTCGAAGGCCTTTTCAAAGTCCACTGCTAGCAGGGCCCCGGTTGGTGGCTTCGATTCACTGGGCATATGTATGATAGAGAAAATACGCCTAAGGTTTAGGGAGGTACTGCGACCAGGTATGAAGCCGTTCTGGTCAGGATGTATCAAGGTGGGCATAAGAGGCAACAGCCGGTTGGCCAGGATCTTACTGAGGATCTTAAAGTCACTATTTAGCATTGATAGTGGGCGATAGTCTGTCACTGATGCCTCCTTGCTGTTTGTTTTAGGAAGTGGCACTACCAGTGCTTCACGCAATGTATGTGGGAGTACTCCGTTCTTTGCCGATTCCGTATACATTTCTATCAGCCTGGGGACTAGTAAGGTTTTATACTTTTTATAAAAGTCCATAGGAAGACCATCTGTTCCGGGGGTCTTCCCAGGGGCCAACTGTGCTATTGCCTCAACCGTCTCATCCGCAGTCACTGGGCCCCCCAAGCCGACCCTGTCCTCTGGGCTCAATACCGGTAAAGGTATCCGAGTTAGGAAATTGTCAAGGGTCCCCCTCTCCATGCCTGTGGGCCTCCTATATAGGTGTGTATAGTAATCTCTAAATGCGTCGTTAATGGATTCTGGGCTAAGTCTGCGTGTTCCCCCCTGTCTAGTACACTTGCAATAGGGTCACTATCTCTGTTCGGTCGCACCAACCATGCCAATAGTCTACCAGATCTTCCCTCCTCTGACTGTATGGATGCCCAGTATCTTTGCATACTATGGCATCTAAGTCGCTCTTCAGCTTGGGAGTGCTCTCTACGTGCACGATCGTACTCTTCATCCACTTGCCCTGCAGGGCCCTGTCTCAGCTCCCCCTCATGTATGACCCTCTCCAGCGCGTTTAATTCTCTCTCAAGCGTACGTTTTATCCCCACTGACTGTCCAAGGCAGTGACCCCGCGTTCCCACTTTGAGAGTCTCCCACTCTATGCCTCTGGCGGAAGTGGATCTCTGGTTAGTTTCTATATGTTCTGTTAGGAAGCATCTTAATTCCTCCCTGTATGCCTGATCTTCAAGCGCTGTCGGGAGCATTCTCCATGACGGTATGGGGGGGTCTTTCCTGTGATACTCTCAATGTCAGTAATAGAGGGTTGTGATCTGATATTGTGCGGGCAAGGTATTCAGCATGGGTCACTCTACGAGCCAGTCCCGCAGTGCAAACTATCCTATCGATTCTGGTGTGTACCTGGTGAAGACCCGAATAAAACGAATAATCCCTGGTCGCTGGGTGTTGTAACCACCAAGCATCTACCAGCCCCCAGGCATCTAGCCACCCAACTAATTTTTTTGCTGTTTTGGTTGATGTTGCTCCCTGTAGTGGGGGGGTAGATCTATCTAGGTCAGTGTCGAGCACTGCGTTGAAGTCTCCACCTACTAGTAATTCCCCCGTGCGTTGCCGTGTAAGGTGCCTAGACAGGTTCGTCATAAATGTTGTTTGGTCCTGGTTGGGGGCGTATATACAACTCAGGGTCAACTGGAGTCCCTGTAATTTCCCTTCCAATATGACAAACCTCCCCTCATTGTCTATGTTGGAGGAATCGATCGTGAAGGGGACCCCCGCCCTAATCCAAATCAGGACTCCCCTTGCGTAAGCTGAATATTCTGTGGCAAACACCTGTCCCCTCCATCTCCGCCTTAGTTTCTCTCCCTCTCCGGGTGCGAGATGGGTTTCCTGTAGCATAGCTATCTGCACCCCTCTCCTTTTTAGAAAGGAAAGGATTCTATGTCACTTAGCAGGAGTACCCATCCCCCTGACATTCCAAGTTATGATATTGTAGTCGGCCATCCTATTCTCAAGGCCTGTTGTATGAAGGGTCGGCACGCCCAAGGCCCCGATCGATTCCCCCACAAGTTTGTACCTTCCTCATGCTCATACCATTTCGCACGTGTAGCCGACATAACTAATAACCGCAAACCCCAACTCCCCATCCCCAGGGCACCTCCGGAACTGTAGGCTGCCCAATAAGTTCTGCAACACTGCAAATTATTCAAACACATCACCGCAATACTCGCCAGTCAGGACTGACAGGCAAGAGTCAGGTCCTGGGGAGCGGCCAGGTCCGGAGGGGCCATTTTGCTTCTTGTCTTGTCTTGCCTTTCAGCGCTGGTGCGGGTACAATCTATGCAAGTTCGTCAGCGGTCTGCGGGGTCACTCTTGGTGCGTAAGTCGAGTCCCCAGAGCCATCGGGCGAGGACACCACCGTATCGTCCGATTCTTCTTCGGAGATCTCCCGGGGCGGCGACTCTCCACCCACCTTGGCCGCAGCCTCCAGGGCCTCTCTCTTGCCAGTTTCCCTCTGTGTCCGCGTTGGTGCTAATCTCTGGCGGTCTCTGAGTCTTTTCCCCTTCGAGGCCCGCCGGGTCCCGCTCACCCCGCGGTTTTCCGGTACTGGTCGCGTTGGCTGTGTCCCCGATCTTTCAAGCCATTCCCATGCCTCCTTTGGGGTTTGGAAGAACGTGGTTTTCCCCTCCGCAATCACTCGTAGTCTTGCTGGGTAGAGCAGCGAGTACTGTATCCCCTCTTCTCGCAAGGTTCTTTTAACGGCTAGGAAGGAGGCGCGCTTGTTTTGGACCTCTAAGGTGAAGTCAGGGAACAATGTCGCTTCGCCATTGGCTACTTTAAATGGGCCCATTTCCCTGGCTTTCTGCAAGAGGATGTCTCTATCCCTGTAGTGCAGGAGTCTAGCTATTACTGCCCGCGGTGGCCTGCCAGGAGCTAGTGGTCTAGCCGGTACACGGTGAGCTCGCTCCAGTGAGTAGAAGGGGGTCAGACATCCTGGTGCGACAGCTGTGCTTAGCCATTTCTCCAGAAACTCCACCATATTCTGCCCCTCGGCCCCTTCAGGGAGGCCCACCACGTGAATGTTATTCCTCCTATTTCTGCCTTCTGCATCTTCAGCTCGCTGTTCAAGCTTCGCCACTCTGCCAGCCAAGGAGGTCACCTCCGCCGATACATCATCTTGTTTTGGGACTACTTCCGCTAGCGTTGCCTCCGCTTCTTTTACTCTGTCAGCCAATTTGTGATGATCAGCTCTAAGGAGGCCCACCTCTATCGCCACCTGATTGATGTCGCGCTGTATTGTGGATTTGGTGTCCTCAATGGCACCCAGTATTTTGTCTAGAGTGTCTTGCACTTTGCTTTGCGACTGGCTTTGCGTGGTCGATTCATTTTCCCCCAATAGTGTATGTGCCGGAGGGTCCATGGTTTTACTCTTATGTTTGCCCTTGGGGGGCATTGGCTAGGCAGGTAGGGGCGACTCAATGAGGCTAGCGCCCAGTGCGCTCAGGCTCAGGTCCACCAGTGGCCTCCCGCGGACCGAACGATCGTGAGTACGCCGTGCTCCGTCCCCCGGTCTCGTCACATCTACTCCATAGGCAAGAAACCAGTTTTGGGCTAAACCGGGGATAGCATGCTTTCGTAGCTTTGCGTTGTTGTGCGTATAAGCGATTGGTGTAGCAAGGCCTTCCGGTCTGGGTTGGTCCGGTCAATCAAAGGGGGCTCCGCACCTGGGAACAAGGGCATCCGGCCCCCAACACTGGTAGATGACGGCAGATGGCACAAGGCGATTCCACGCTGTCTCGCCCCACAAAGGACAGTCAGAACTCATCTTGTGCGGCTCTGGGTGTAGTAAGTCCCGTTGTCTACTTTCGGGGGCTCCCGGGCAGCAAACACCAGAGCTCCGGTCGTGCGTTCACCAGGGGGGCGCACCCAAAGCGGACCCCTCACCGGACAGCCCCGGGGGGCCCCCCCACATGTTTGTCATAGTAATGATCATCCACTACACCACAGAATTCCTGAGGTATCTTTGCTGGCCACAGTCTTCAGCAGCTACTCCTCCAACTTTCCGATTCAGGCTACCCAACCTTCCCTCAGCACTTTACATTCCACATGCCACGCATCATGGGCCCAGAGCCCGGAATGTGGAATGTACAGAAAAGAGCACATCACCACAAGGATGTAAGGGGGAGGTAGAGAAAGTGATCAGAGAGGGAAAAGAGAGAGAATGGATGAATGAAGAGAGAGAGAGTGCATGAAGAGATGAAGGGATCGGGCCTGGTTGGGGGTG
Source organism: Pleurodeles waltl (assembly GCF_031143425.1). NCBI lineage: Eukaryota > Metazoa > Chordata > Amphibia > Caudata > Salamandridae > Pleurodeles > Pleurodeles waltl. The sequence continues at coordinate 256,073,443 of NC_090436.1, forward strand.
AGGGGGAGGTATTGTACAGGAATCTCAGGGTGAATTGGCCCGCTACCATGTTATGTTAATGACATTTATAAAGCTCACAATCGGTCTTTACTGTTGACACCACAAAGCCTTCTGTAGCCTAGGGATAGCTGCAAATAGTTCTCCGCTTTCCTTTGCAGACTGCAGTGTGAATCAGTTAGTCAATATGTGCTATTAGTATTGTGCATAGATATATCCTTATCTCAGGTGAAAGTCTTAACTTCAGTGAGTTGTGAGTAAATACAGTATGCTTGGTGTTTGATGTGTCAATATAAAATGACCACAAAAAGGTGATGCAAAATGTATCTTATGCCCATGGCTCATCTGGATACTGTTTTCTTCAAGTGCAGCTGGTGGAGATGCCAATGATTATCATTACACCCTTTGACATGGGCACGTAGTACCGGGGTGGTAAAAGGTTGGTCTCAAAGTGCAATGGACCTGTGATTGAGTAAATACAAATAACTGAACTTTTATGAATTATTTAATAAAGATGAGAACTACTTATGCCCATCACAGAAGCGATGCTATAATAATATAATATGATCTAAGAACATACTTTTCTTTTTTAGTTTTCTTCATAGAGCCAGACGCATTTGGGCAGGCAGCAGTTTAGTGCAGCATCCCCCTGACAGACTGCACACCTTTTTATTCACTTTGTTCCTTTCATGGGATGGTTGGGACTGGGAGAGGGAGAGAGGTCACATCGGGAGAAGAAGGTAAAACCACTTTCAGTGATGATAGTTCCAGGGTACGGGTGCCCTTTAGATACAGCACTGTTGCAGGGGGTCGTCCTCTTTGGGCGATTCGATACTGTGAAACCCACCCACTGAACCATATTGACATGTTTGTGATTACTTATCTAAATGCAAGTGTTGTGATGCTTTATTTGTCTTTTATTCTGTGTTGCAGGTGAATATACAGGGTGATCAAAAGGACCTTGATGCAAAAAGCAACCACAACATAGAGCTCATTCTGGCTTCATGCCAATACATTGGGAGTCCTTACAACAGGGCCCGAGATGAAAGCACGGGCAGTTGTAAGCCTGGGCAACTGAGGGCTTACCTGGTAATGCTCTACACCTGGGTGTGAGTTTTTTTCATGGGCAATGGGGGCCAGATTTGGTGTGAGCTCCCAACCATTAGGCGCCAGATGTTGTGTAATATTCCTAGTCCCCATTGCCTAATCAAGCAGGCATCCAGTTTCTGTCATTTCGTCACTGGCTGCCCTTGGAACACCCTTCAGTTAACCCATTATCTTATCAAATATACCTGCAACATAGCTTTCTCAAAAACATTACTGATGTGGTCTCAATCATTTGTAGACTGTTCCTTTGCATGTATTTGTGCACCTGGCTATGGTATACCTGCTCTATGACCATAGCATCACTGCCACCTGAATCTGAAGGTGCAAGATGTGACAATTGTAATAATAATGTTTTTGTGTAGATGTCTCGATGTCAATGGAGAAGACGCACACATATTAGTCAACTATTTTCATGTGGCAGGTAGGTGGTTAAGACTCCATAGTGGTTTTTGGTTCAGTGTTCATTTTCATTAGAAACAAAAAATAAAACTTAGAGGGTACATGACGTCAGATTCATTTGAAACCACAACTATCCGATGAACAGAGAAATGAACATGTAGAAAAGTAACACCAGGTTCGAGCCGCAAAATGAAAAAAAACAATTTGGAACTTAATGATTCATTCAACAGCACCATTTTTCATGAATAGTTACCGGAAGGAAACCAATGTGTCCAAATAAAAAGAAACATACAGAAAGCTGCACCCACAGGTTTCTGATGTCTTGTAGGTACTGTATGCCTTGGTCAACTCACCCTTCCACCCTGCTACCAACAGCTTTGCTTGATGTAAATGCGTACTATTTTATGAAATTTTGTCTTCACATAATACTGAGGGAAAAGGTAATGTTATACACAAATGAATCATTCTTTTGTCTTATTGTAAAAGTGTGATGTTTTAGTTAATTTCTAGTACAGCTCTTTTCTCAGGACAGAGAACAGAAACTCCTCTCCAGTAGTCACAATTGCCTGGTGTGCGTGCCAGGAGATACGTCCTCAGCTAATTAATGTAGGAGTACAACAGACAAAATGTTATCAGACCTGCTACTATGCTTCCTCATGGATGATATAAAAAAAGCAGCTATCGTGGGAAAGAACAACCTATGAATTCCTACAGAAAGAATATTTTTACTAACAGCCACCGTAGGTAATGCAGCTGGGGATGTGAACCCTCTTCTGCCACATGCCACTGCATCCGCTTCCAATTCCACCTTGTGTGTACAGTCATCCTTGCTCTCATAGTCCAACCATATAAACACTCAATGTTTATTAATTTTATTAGTATTTTTATACAGAGGTCTAGCTTTGGTTGAGGGGAGCTGTATTTGGGATGTAATACCCACAAAATAAATGAATTATTTGCTTGATAGTTGTGTCTGCGGGTACTGAGTCGGGTCAGCAATGTTTGTGTTGATTTTTCTCCAAACCGGCTGCAGAGGGCTTTCATATCTTTCATTTCATGTCTGTCATTTCCTCCTCATTACACTACGAAAAAAGGTTTTAAGTTGTTAAATTTTGGGCCAGGGACTTAGAGAAGGATAGAGACTGGTTTACAAAAAAGTAGTGAATCTTCACCCATAGACGTGTAAATTGTAAATGTTCTACTATATAAAAATTTGCAGTAGTAGGTTTGGAAGACTGCTCCAGTTGCAGGTTTCCAGGTATACAACTGGCAATGCCTTGTGACATTTCGGTCAAGTGACATTTTTGGATGCTACTATTTCCAAACTGTAGATTGTACAACAGTATATTTCCTCCTTCGGAAAGTTTAATTTGTAGTTACGCTTTTTTTCTCCACAGGGAAATCTTTCCTGCAGAAAAACTACTTCTATTCCCACACAGAATTTTGGGGTGTTCCGTTCCCTTTCTCACCCTGGCAGGAGATTTACTCCAGTGCTTTGTTGGAGCAAATCTCCAACACTTTTCAAGGTGGGAAAAGGCTAGAGAGGAGTTTGTGAGCGCCCTCAAACTCACAAGTTGGTGGGCATTTGCAAACTCTCATGGCAAATCACGGTTGATCCATCCACTCAACGCTCCTTGTATGGGGTTTCCTACTGCGTAATTATATGAAGTTGTGATGTACTATTTTGCAGTAGTAGATGCTAGCTGTCCTTCTGTAGATAATTAGCAGTCCTACATGGAGCCCAGTGTAAATATCAATGGTCCTCTTTTCTGGTGTTTATTTTTCTTTGGTATGGTGGATTGGAGTGTGGGACAGCAGGACATAAGAACACAACAACCCTCCTGGTATTTTTGTGCTTAATACTGCTGCGATAGACTGGAAGCTAAAATCAGCCTTAAATAATGTTTTTAATGTCAGTCTCTTATTGCACCAAGCACCACAAGTCCACCTTGCTCCATGATAGCGTAGGTTATCCCACCAACAAAATCGAAAAACAATTTGAAACTTAATGATTCATTCATCAGCAGACTTTTTCATGAATATGTATTGGAAGGAAATCATTGTGCCCAATGGAAAAGAAAGCTGCACCCACTGGCTTCTGAAGTCTTGTAGGTACTGCATGCTTTGGGCCACTCCCCCCTCCACCCCGCTACCAACCACTTTGCTGGATGGATTTGAGTTTCACATCCCGAAGCTCACTGACAAAGCAAAGTCCCTGTTGGTATAACACTTTCCCTGCCCTTCCAAGGCCCAAAACATTTACTGGGGCTCAAGAAAGTAGCCACTCTGTATGTGTGAGGTCGTGAAGTGACCCTATTTACATTACAAAGATGGTTGGGAATAATGCTGATTGTAGTATGAGCTTTTTTTTGTTAAAAAACGTTGTATTGCCATTTTTTGATAAAAACAGGGTAATGCACTTGGGGAAAACAGGCAAAAGGGGTGGGGGAAGCATCAGATTAGAGGGCAAAAACATCTTTAGACATATATACGTATATGCTGCAGCAAAGAACTTAGTCATCCAATAATAAGCAACAATAAGTAGCAGCGTAAAAAAGGAAGAGATCTAAGGCAGGAGTGGATGATTGGTATAGGTAAGGGACATCATATAGGAGGCATGTTTGTACATCAAACTTCATATATCGAATAAATATTTATCATCAGCTATGGAACAGCATATGCTGTTTATTTGGGGGGGATCTTAACCGTAGGGTCTGTGACCAATATGTCATTGGTAGTATAAGGTGACTCTATGGAAAATGAAAGGGAAGGAAAAAGGAGAGAGGAGGGAAAAGAGAGTGCTGAGAATGAGGAGGAGAGAATGAGGACAGGGCAGAATGATGTGATCCTGTAAGGAAGTTGTAGGTAAAAAAGAGGGTTCAAGTGTAGTTACACCTAGTCGAAAAGAAATCTTGTTGATGGATTTCCCATTAAGAGGGAGGGTCAATACAGAAGAGGTTTAGTATATCCCATATGTGTTAGGAGGACATAGGAAAACCTTTGTTGAGAGATTGGTTTGTATGAGTGTTTCTTAAGTAAATTACCCATGCCCACTAGGTATGGTTTAATATATTGTTGCTAGATTTCCAATCAATCGGAATCACTTTGATTGCAATAGTGAGCAAGAGTTCCAATAGAGAGAGGTCTGTCTCAGCTAGATGAATTGAGGGATTTGTGTAGGGGAAAAGACAATGGTATGATGATTTTAAAGATCTCTTATAATTGTAAGGCAATGTCTCGCCAATATAGAGTAAATATTAAGATGTTGTCTGCATATCCTGCTGTTTTGTACAGTGTATCATTAAACGAGATACCTGGAAACTATGTCAACCCAGTTATCATTAGGAGAAGAGGATCAATAGCAAGTAAAAACAATAATGGGGATAGAGTGCATCCTTGATGTGTTCCTTGTTGGAGAGAGAATGGTTGGGATAGTACGCCATTTATTTTAATTTTGTCTGTGGCTCTTGAGTATAGGGCCATGACCATCATAACAAACCTTTCCCCTAGTTTGTGACTCAAAAGAAAGGCTTTACGATAATGGTGCAAAACTTTATCAAATGCCTTCTCTGCATTTATGGCTACAGCTGATGCTGAGGGGGAAGAGTGAGTTGGATGCATTCTCAATTGTGTGAGAGAAGAGACAAAGATTGTTGCTAGCTAAGAGGCCTTGAATAAAACTGGATTGTGTAGCATGAACCAGTTTCGGAATCAGAGGGGCAAGGGTGTTAGCAAGAATTTTTGCATATATAGTTGCTTCCATGTTAATAAGGGAAATGGGTCTAAAGCTTTTGGGGTCTGAGTGGTCTTTCCCATCTTCAGGAATGACTACAGTAGTCACTTCTGAGGCTGTTCCTGATACTGAACCAGAGGATGCAAAGTGAAAAAGAGTTGATTCTAAGGTGTTGATAATTGAGGACGCAAATATTTTCTAAAATTTGGAAGCCATACCAGATGGGATGCTTTTAATGGATTGAATGATCTCTTCTCTCAAAATTGGTTTGGATAATGAAGCAAGTTTGTGTTCGTCAATTTGTTTAAGTGGGAAAGATTTTAGGAAATCTAAGCATTCGTTGAGGGGGGTATTAGTAGACGTGTGTATAATTTATAATAGAAGAGTTGAAAATCCTTAAGTATCATATCTATGGAGGTCTGTAATTTGTTATGTTCATCTTTAATCACCTGTACAAGAGTGGAGTTTTAAGGTAAGGTGCTAGAGACTTCCCGGCTTTATACAAGTGAAAAATGTTTTTTTCACTTTTGGCCGTGGATCCATAGGTGTGCGGCTTTACTGATTAATGAATTGAATTCGTGTTTAAGGAATTTTCGTGTTGCCAGGGTAGACTTATCATTACTTTCCCAGTATGCTTTTTCTTTATCTTTTATTGCTGATGTCAGACAATCCAAGGATGCCTTAATTAACTTGTTCTTCCAGGACATTTGTGTTGATTTCACCTCTATGAAAACTTTTCAAGGAGTCCCAGAGAATTACTGTGGAAGATACTGTGTTTTTGTGATTTAGGATAAACTGTGATATTTTTCTAGGATTTCGAAATGTATGCTGCAGTTTTTGACTTTTGGAGGGGTGGGGAGGAGTTGTAATGAAAACGAAATGGCTGTGTGGTTTGAGATGATGATGAGCTCTATGGATATGGAGATGACGTTGAAAAAAAGAGAAATCTGTTAAGAGGTAGTCAATTCTGCAATAAGTACTATGTGGAAATGACAAGAAAGTAAAGTCACTGCTGCATCATACTGGACCATGGAGGCACCGCTGGACTCATCCTCCTTGACCTCTCCGCTGCATTTGACACCATCTCCCACTCCATCCTCTGTGACAGACTGCATGACGCCGGCATCCAAGATAAAGCCCTGAACTGGATCAGGTCCTTCCTCACCAGAAGAACACAGAGGTTCAGACTACCACTGTGTTGTGGTCAGGTTCGGCGCGCGCTGCTGCGTACCGAACCCGAGCTGCCTCGGTCGCGTCTGCGGGGGGGGGGGGCTCGTGAGGAGAAACACGACAGTTGGAGGAGGACGGAGGAAAAGGAGCCGGGCAGGCGCGACCGCAGCGCTTTTAATCTTTATTGGATATTGAATAAAGAAAACAGAAAACGCTCACCTCGGTGTCTCCTGAACTGAATATAACACCACATTTGTGGCGACGAGCTGGTTTCAAACTACGCGTTTAATGTGTGGAGATCAACATCTTATGCCTTTGCACTGTCTTCGTGGGAAGTGTCCTCCACAGCGATTTTATGAAGCTAACAGGCGTATACTGGGCATTTCCTTCAGGAGGTTTGTGAATCTGCAAGTTATGTTGGGGATATAGAACGTATACTTACTTGTGCTGGAAATGGACATTTCAGGCACCATCTTGGAAGTACTTCTTGCATGAATCTTTACTAAAATATATCTCCAGCAGTATTTTGTTGTTACGTTATTTACAGCACATTGACTTTGTACGTCACGTCTGATCTTAAGTGATGCAGTCAGTCAATCCCCCACCACCGTTCTTGGAAACTCCTGTTGCTCCTCCCATTCCATGAAGACAGTGGTTTGATGGTTTTGAAACCTACCTGGGTGCCATAGGAGCTTCTCGTTTTCGCCCAGAAAGAAAGAAATGTTTGCTTTTACATTCATTGGGATATGAAGGGAGAGAGATTTTCAAACACTTACCTGAGCTACCGCAATTGGACGAAGAAGAACTGGATGAATATTTGATGGCTACCAAAAAGTTGTCCACAAGATTTGATGTTTTACCTAGTCTAGTAGTTTTGCGGCACAAATTCTTCAAACGTCAGAACTTCAAAGTGAGGATGTTGATGAGGATATGTCAGTGCTCTAAGACAACTGGCTTCCAAGTGTGAATTTCGGGATTTTCAAGACCAACTTATAAGGGACCAGTTCATTGGTCATTGTTCAAATAAACATATTCAGCAGAAATTACTAACCATGGGAAATCCAGCGTTGGACGAAACTATCAAAGTAGCCAAGAGTGTGGAGCTTGCCCACATCTCGTTGATGGAACTTTCTTCTAGCTCTACTGTGAAGGACTCGGATCCTCTTCATGTTGGTGTTGTTGCAAAAAGGTGTGCGGCAAGGAATGCTGATATGAAGAAGAGTGACAATCCCTTTTTTAGATCTTCCAATATTTGTTTTAGATGTGGAAACTTGCCTCATTTCAAAGATGGCAAGTCCTGTCCTGCAAAAAACCTTACGTGTAGAAAATGTGGTAAAGTTGGTCACTTTGCTAGAGTCTGTCAATCCACTAGTAGTAAGCAAGCTAATGTCACGTGCATAGTGGAGGACGGGGAAGAAAATAGAGAAGAATCTTTTGTAAAAGCCTTCCAAGACATGATTGTTGTGGTCACAGATAAAGTATTAGGGGTCAAGGAACATAACCAATGCATAGATCCCATGGTGGATATTTGGGTTGTGGATAAAATGCTTCGTTTATTGGTGGATTCTGGTGCTCGCATTACTATGATTTCATCAGATCTGTTCCATAATAGTTGGGGTGACAGAAAGTTATTCCCTCCCGACAGGTCTCCGGTCTCGTATGAAGGCAGGAAAATTTAGTTAGAAGGTTACATAGAAGACAGTTTATAGTTCAAGGGTCGGAAGATTTTTGGTAAAATCTATGTGGCATACAAGGGTTTGAACATTTTGGGGTGGTATCATCAGGGTCTGTTTGGCATGGTGCTGAAACCGGGAACTAAAGAGCAAGTTTTGGTGGTGGAGGGTGCAGTTTCCAAGACACCGTTTGAGGATGAGTTTCCTGGTATTTTTGCCCAGTGTTTGGGGAAGATTACAGGATTCAAACATAGAATAAAGGTTAAGGATAGGGCTATTCCTGTAAGACATATAAAGGCGGTCATTCTGACCCTGGCGGTCAAAGACCGCCAGGGCGGAGGACCGCGGGAGCACCGCCGACAGGCCAGCGGTGCTCCAATGGGGATTCCGACCGCGGCGGTAAAGCCGCGGTCGGACCGGCAACACTGGCGGGCTCCCGCCAGTGTACCGCCACCCCATTGAATCCTCCAAGGTGGCGCAGCTTGCTGCGCCGCCGAGGGGATTCCGCCCCCCCCTACCGCCATCCAGATCCCGGCGGTCCGACCGCCGGGATCCGGATGGCGGTAGGGGGGGTCGCGGGGCCCCTGGGGGCCCCTGCAGTGCCCATGCCACTGGCATGGGCATTGCAGGGGCCCCCGTAAGAGGGCCCCTAAATGTATTTCACTGTCTGCTGCGCAGACAGTGAAATACGCGACGGGTGCAACTGCACCCGTCGCACAGCTTCCACTCCGCCGGCTCGATTCCGAGCCGGCTTCATCGTGGAAGCCTCTTTCCCGCTGGGCTGGCGGGCGGCCTGAAGGCGACCGCCCGCCAGCCCAGCGGGAAAGTCAGAATTACCGCCGCGGTCTTTCGACCGCGGAACGGTAACCTGACGGCGGGACTTTGGCGGGCGGCCTCCGCCGCCCGCCAAGGTCAGAATGAGGGCCAAAGTCAGGTCAGTACCGTTTAGTTTGAGAGAAGATCTTAAATCTGAATTGAACAAGCTTCAACAGAATGGTGTAATTGAGCCAATTGAGTCCAGTTTGTGGCTTTCTCCTTTGGTTGTTGCCCGTAAACGCAATGGAGACCTGCGTTTATGTGTGGATCTCAGGAGTCTCAATAAGGAAATATGGGTAGACTCGTATCCTTTACCCAAGATCAGTGATCTACTTGATGGGCTCAGGGGCTCAGTATGGTTTTCAAAGATTGATCTGGCATCTGCATATCACCAGGTTGAACTGGATGAGGATTTGCGCCATTACACCGCTTTCAATTCACCATTTGGCACTTTCCAGTTTTGCAGGATGCCTTTCGGGTTGGCTTCTGCTGCATCAGCTTTCCAACGCATCATGCACAAAATTTTGGGGGAAATCCAAGGTATTTAAATTTTTCAGGATGATGTGTTGATTCACACAAGGGGTTTAGAAGATCACAATGAAAAATTTAGATCAGTATTTAAAAATTTTCAGTCCTTTGGCGTATGAGTAAAGAAGAAAAAATGTGAATTTTATAGAAAAAAAATAGAATTTTTGGGCCATTGTGTGTCTGGGGAAGGTATTACACCTCGTCCAGGGTTAGTAAAGGCGATTGTAGATTCTCCTAACCCTAAAGATAAAGAGGAGTTACGATCTTTTGTTGGCATGTGTGAATACTCTTCAAAGTTAATTTCCAACTATGCCAGCAAAATGAAAGTTTTGTCCAATATGCTCAAAAGCAAAGTTCCGTTTAAATGGGACAGTGAATGCCAAACCATTTTCGAAAGGATGAAGCAAGAGTTGGTGGATGCCAGACCGCTGTGTCCTTATGACCCTAGCCAACTGTGTACCATTACAGTGGATACTAGTAGGTATGGGTTGGGGGCTGTGTTGTCGCAAGGTCTAGGAGAAGAGGAGAAGGTTATTAGTTATACTTCTAGAGTCATACGTGATCCTGAACTGAATTATTCAGTGATTGAAAAAGAGTTGCTAGCATGCTATTGGGCTAGTGAGAAATTTCGGAGTTATGTATGGGGCAGAAAATATGTAATTCAAATAGATCATAAACCGTTGGTTTACATTTTAAATGGTGATAAAATTAACTATACGACCCCTCGTATCGCACGCCTCACCACAAAATTGTTGCAGTATGACTTTCAGGTCAAGTATATTCCGGGGAAAGATAATTTCACAGCAGATTTTCTATCTCGTTTACCTATAAGTGAAGGATGTAATCTTGATTTGGAGGATGATGTGGAAGATTGTTTTATAGCTGCAATTGATGCTGATGAATCCAAGGTGTGCACGGAGACTGTGTGGAAGGAGGCTGAAAGCAGTGATGAGGTTTTGTCCATTGTTAAGCAGCATATAATCAATGGCTGGCCTAAAGAAAGAAATGTGAATCCTGAAGTTCAGCCTTATGTCAAGGTGGGTGATGAGTTGTCAATTGAAAATGATATCATTTTGAGGAATGATAAATGTGTTCCCCCGTGTGAGATTCGTACAAGGTTGGTGGACCATGCTCATGAGGGTCATCTTGGTGCCACTATGACTAAGAGACGTATAAGAGCACACTATTGGTGGCCTTCTATGGATAAGGATGTAGAAAGAGTGGTTGGTAGGTGTGTGGTGTGTAATGGTGCAGAAAAGGGGTTGAAGTTTGCAAAACCTCCATTACAGCCCATATCGTTACCAGACAAGGCGTGGGTCAAAGTTGGGGTCGATATGGTTGGACCTTTCAATTTTCTCCCCAGCCAGATGCGTTATGCTTTTGTTTTAATGGATTATTTCAGTAAGTGGCCAGAAGTGCGTTTTTTTGCAAAGCCTACGGCTGGTAGTGCTATTCAGTTTCTTAAAGAGATTTTTTGGAGGGAAGGTTTTCCGGAAACCTTGATTTCGGGTAATGGGGTGCAGTTTGTGGGTTATGACAGGGAAAGGTTTTTGAGAGAATCTGGTGTGCAACATTTGAAAAGTTCTCTATACCATCCTCAAACGAATGGTTTAGTAGAGAGAATGAATAGGGTGGTTGTGGAGTGTATCAAATGGGCTAAAGCGAGTAAGCTGGATGTGGAAGAAGCAGTTAATTCGATGTTGTGGTTCTATCGCACCACACCACATTCTGTGACAAAAATTTCTCCTTTTGAACTACTTAAAGGAAGACGTAGCACCTCAAGACTGTTTCCAGCGTGGTTAGCCAGAGCAGTCTCTGATACGATTCCTGATTCTGTGAACAAGGACGGGGTGTGGGGTGAAGTAAAAAAAAATCAAGAAAAGGTAAAAGCTAGGTATGACCTGCAGAATTCTACAAAAAAACTCTCTTTTCAACCTGGAGATCTGGTGCGCGTCAAGTTACAGACATTTGTGAGGAAAGGAGAAGCCTGCTATGGTTCTCCTGTGAGGGTGAAGAAAGTATGTGGTAATGCCATCATGGTTGAGGGGGGTCAATGGTGGAATATAGGGAAGGTTGTTAAGGTTAAGGATGTCGGTCACCGTGGAGAGGAAGGATGTGACTCCTCTGGGTCAGAGGGCATTCATCGGGAACGCAAGGTGTTAGACAATCATTTGTTAGAACCTGACACCTTGAGGAGGTCTGTCCGTGAGAAACGGGTACCGATCAAACTCAGGGAATATCATAGTATTTAGCAAGAATGCGTTAAGTTTTTTTTTAATCTCATGGACGCACTGTTGTAATTGTTAAATATTATGTAAAGCATAGGTTATCCAATGCTCTTATGTTTTTGTTCTTATTGTTGTAAGTTGTCTTTGGTTCAAAAAAAAAAAAAAAAAGAGAGATAATATGTTGTGTTCAGGTTCGGCGCGCGCTGCTGCGTGCCGAACCCGAGCTGCCTCGGTCGCGTCTGCGGGGGGGCTCGTGAGGAGAAACACGATGGTTGGAGGAGGACGGGGGAAAAGCAGCCGGGCAGGCGCGACCGCTGCACTTTTAATCTTTATTGGATATTGAATAAAGCAAACAGAAAACGCTCACCTCGGTGTCTCCTGAACTGAATATAACTCACTGTTCACATCAGAACCTAAAGACACTTGATGCGGAGTGCCCCAAGGATCTTCACTAAGCCTGACACTTTTCAACGTCTACATGGCCCCGCTCGCTAAGATCACCAGACAACACAAGTTAAACATAGTCATCTGCACTTACGACACCCAACTGATCCTCTCCCTGTCCGAGGACTCTGCGCAAGCCAAGAGGAACTTCCACAACTGGATGAGAGCAGTCGCTGCCTGGATGGAGGCCAGCTGCCTCAAGCTCAACTTGGACAAGACAGAGATCCTTGTGATCTGCTCAACCCCTTCTGCCTTGAATGACTCCTGGTGGCCCACCGCTCTGGGTCACACCCCGCCCCCACGGACCATGCGCAAAACCTGGGCATCATCCTGGGCTTCACTCTATTGATGACCCGCCAAGTTAACACAGTCTCCTCATCAAGCTTCCACACCCTCCGTCTCCTGCAGAAGATTTTCAAATTAATTCCCCCAGACACGAGAAAGACAGTCACCCACACACTCATTACCAGCAAACTGGACTTTGGCAACGCACTATATGCCGACATTACCAAGAAGCTTTGATCAAAACTACAAGGAGTCCAGAATGCAGCAGCCAGACTCATCCTGGACATTCCCCGACACAGCCGAATCTCCTCCCACCTCAGAGATCTACACTGGCTCCCAGTCAACAAGTGCATCACATACAACCTCCTGATCCACATCTTCAAGGCACTGCAAAACACAGAACCAACATACCTCAACCACCGCCTCACCTTCTATGTACCCAACAAATGTCTGCATTCCTCCCAGCTAGCCCTTGCAGCCGTCCCCAAAATCAGGAAAAGTACAACAGGAGGAAAATCCTTCTCCTACCTAGCAGCCTGGACATGGAACACACTTCCCCTCAAGCTCAGGCAGACCACATCACTGAAGCAGTTCAGGAAGGATGTCAAGACCTGGCTCTTCGACTGAGCAGCACGCCTATATTCAATTCCTTGAGACCCTATGGGTGATTAGCCGCACTTTACAAATCCTTGATTGATTAATTGCTTGATTGCCAGTGGGGTTGTGGAGTCCCTAGACATCTGATCATGTGTGTGCTGAGCAGAGGGCATGTAGTGCTTTGTGAATTTTAGGAGTTCTATATCTGAAGGAGGATTGTCTGTCCAAGATAGGGTCCGTTGGTAGATTAAAATCGCCACCACGGATAATCCGCGCTTCTGGGGGTAAGCGCGCTAGTTTTGCTGAGAGTTTTTCCCAAAGGCTCGGGTCATCTGTGGTGGGGGCATAAACGTTCACAGCGTAAACTTCTGAGGTGATATTCTGTAGGTGTGTAAATAACTGTCAGCCTTCATTGTCTGGTTCGGATGAGAGAATGGATAGGCCTGAGTTTTTGTAAATCAGACTACAAAGTTTGTTTTTTTATGAGACTGCAGGGAAGGATGTGAGACTGCAGGGAAGGATGTGATGTCTGAACTAAATTTCTCAACATTAGACAGTGAACATTAGTGTACACATCACATACATTGTTATAGTTTATAATGCAAATCCATTCAGATAACTTGAGGATGGTTATGAAAGTACAATCAATGATTGCATTTCTTTTATTAAGGTTAAGGTTACGTTTTCCTAACACTACAGTGAAAGCACTTCATTACTGAATTTGAGTACACCACGTTGCATTAGTATGACATTAAAACACACAATATAGGTAACTTTATGTACACGTGGTAATTGTGACTTAAAGGGTTGCAGCAAAATCCACGCTGCTTCAGGAGCGTGACTGGTTTGAGCATTTTTGCCTGGGCAGTTTTTGTTTCCCAGTCCAGTCCTAGTTATAAACTTCAACCACAGATATCACCAGTTATAGTTTAAACTTCACTCCACTTTAAACACAGATATCACCTTTAGTTGATGTTGAACCTGTGCTATGTTTATGGTTACTAGACAGGCTCCCAGTTTGCGGCCAACGATGTTTATTGGTTAACGCCTCAGAATAACAACATACTGAGGGTAGTGGGCACAAGGGAAGGCAGGTCCTTATTTACTTCACAGGATTACTACATTCTCTGTTGCTGTTGGAGGGTTATTTTCTGCTTGCGTGGCCCATGCCTTAGTAAATATCGTTACAATACTCCAAAAAGTTATAGCAGTATATTTTTATTGAACAACATATTGAAGTCTACTAGGCTTTTGGCAATTTTATATCTACTTTCCCAGAAATAATTCGAGGAAGTAATTTATTTTGCAAAACTATGCTGCAGAAACAGCCATTATAATAGTTTAAATACAGACGAATACAATGCACCACTTTTACTAGCACATATTTAGATTCAACAATTTGCCAGTGGCACATTTGGGAATAACCTTTATACCATGTGCAAAATGTCAAAACATGCCCTTAAATCCTCACTCAGCTGAGTTGGGCTGGGAAAACACACTATTAAGGCTCATTATTAAAGAGCAGCTCTTTCTAATACCGCAAATGGCTGCACTGAATGCCAATAAAACCCCTTACATTAGTCTGCCAAGTTCATGCTCTGTGTGTCAACTTTATGTGGGAAGCCTTTGCTGCTAAGCGTTTTCGAGGTAATTGCTTCAACTGTTGAGGTTTATGTTGCTCACTTTTTTCTTTAGGTGAGTGTTCGAAGTGATGATTGCCTATGATGGCGCGCTCAGCCTCTTTACACTGTGAATAATTTTTACGGAGTACCTGTTAGAGACACCGCAGGAACAATTGATCCAATCACCTGCTACTCCTGCGCTGAATCTAGGCCAATGCTATCCTCAGAAAGCCCTCGGGCCAGCCTAGCAACGCTTATTTTCTTGTCACAGAAAAACCATTGAACAGCCTTTTGGTAAAATCTGAGCTTCCACGTCAAGTTACTGCCATGTGTGCAGTGAGTCCTAATGGATAGTATATCTCCTTGGTACGTTAGATCAGCAGCATTCGTTTCTGAGTGTGATTCAGTATCATTCAGTGAAGTATGCCCAACTCCGAAGTCTTATCCCTATTTTTGCTTTCTTTACGACTGTGCCCTTTACCACTAATTAACAGTAGTGAAGTGCTTGTGTGCCCCCCACTCCCCCACAAACCATAGCCTAATTAACTTACCTAGAAGTTCATTTTAGATGGTGTTAAATGGCGCCTTATGGTTGCCTGTGGCATGGAAATGTCATATGTTGGCTGTAGTTTGTATTTACACCACCCACATAATATGACAGAAATGTATTTCTGCCAGGGGCACCACCGTGGACTGGCTGGGCTGCAGTTTAAACAAACTTCCATGTCATATGGGAAGGGTAACTGCCTTTGCCATGTCCAAAAGCCTATTATTATATATTCCTAAATCATCCCCAACATGTGCCTTGTGAGCCCATAGGGGAGGGTGCTAATATATAAAAACAGGCACATTACATATTGAGGTTAGTGTGCCCTTGCAGTGAAAGGAAACCCAAAAGTTACTTCACTTTGTAGGCCTGGACTGACCCTCCTGTAATAGACTGAGATTGGATTCAAATCTTTATTTTAACCTCTGCTTAGTAGAGGCTAGAAAGTTTCTTCACAGTTATTCTCTGCTTAGTTTTTAAAATCTGATTTAATGGTGAAGTCAGAATTTTGATAATGTACACAGAAAAGTAACTTCGTAAAACTGTGCTTTAGGCTGGCTGCCCCAGAACTAGCTTGAAATCAGTTCTGCCAGCCAGTACCACACAGCCAGAGATGGAATACACATCCTTGGCTAGGGTACTTATCAAACCTGGCTCATAGAACAATGCCTTTCCCCTGGGACCGGGAAAGGTGAATGGGTATTACCTGCTGACAACGGAGCAGGGATTAATTATCTGGGAGTGGGCAGGAACAATTGACAGAACAAAGAGGAGCTTTATCATTACCCCTTTTCAGCTGGAGATGCCAAGACCCTCCTAGATAGTTACGCTTTGGTCCTATTAGAAGGGAAAACCAGTTTTGACCCTGTGAATTAGTGGGGCAGCCAAGAAGCTGAAGACAGGTTTGCCTGGTGGAGATGGGTACCGCCAACTTGAAAAAGAGGCTCCTGGGTAAATGTACAGTAAGCCAAATAGGAAGTGCTACAGAAGGAGGTGGGACAAACAGCTAAAAGAATTGTTAGGCTTGAGGGGCAGAATTCCTCCAGTCACTCCAGGCTAGATCTAGCACCTCCACCACCACCTCATCAGAACATCTGCAAAACCTCATCTGAAGAAGAAGGCCCTGCTGGAAGAAGAATCATAGCTTCTGGCTCTTGGTGAAAGAAGAGGACTCACCATAGTACTCAAGGACTCCTGAATCCTGCTGGCACCCGGGGACTGGAATTATTCCCAAGAGTCAAGTGGTTGGCCTCCTTTTTTACATGCTTTAAGGACACCAAAAGCAGAACAAGTCCTGACTCCAATAGGGTCCAGCTGACTAAAGAGGACTAGACTCTGCAGGAGACCTAGCTAGAGTGAGAAGAGGTGACCAGAGGACTGTCCTGGGGACCTAGGGCTGCATGGCTGGGCATAAAAACGTTTCTCAGTAGCTGGGGACTAAGCTAGGCGGTAATAACTTTGATCTGAAAAACTCCTTGGTAGATCCAACCTCCGCTACATTGCAATTGGCTTGAAATTAAACTTGTAAAAAAAATCATATCTCTGGTCCCACCTAAACTGTTTTGTTGATCTTGGTGCCTTATTACACGCTAAAGTTTACTCTACTTTTTAAATGGGTTTGGAAATGTTATTGTATTGTGTTGCTTGTGCCACAGTTATCAGGCGTTGAGTAGTGATTCTGTCAGAACTGTGTTTTGACCTAACCAGAGTGGGCTTGTTGATATGGAAGGGGTACCCCCACCAAATGAATAACTCAATTTCCGACAACAATTCTAACACTTTTATTATTTATTAAAATAGATTGAAACATTTTTTAGGAGAAGAGATGAATAATAAACTCATGTTGTATTCTCTGACATTATGTTTAATCTGAAAATGTAAATATTTACTGTAAACAGATAAACTTCCTATTTTAATTGACTGCATCGTACCTGCAGTCAATATGTTTAATCCTAGCTCGGTGCTGCCAGTCTGCCAAACTCATGAAATCATAAGCTGAAAATAAAAAGCAGTAAAGAAAGTTTGTGCTATGGGCAGGGTCACTGGAATTATGTGATTTTGTGGTTGAGGCATTTTTTTGCATAATTATGGATTTGACGCTTTTGCCACATACTCCATCATCTGCTGCATAGTGTACAGATTTGAAACAAAATAATAGTTTCTAGTTCAAACCGATCCAAAAATTACCAAAAACACATGAACATCTGTTGCTGCGCAGTGGAAGCACCTTAATAAAAGTCAACAAGACACCTTTCTGTTGGTTATTGCTATATTTGGGTGTCAAACCGGTACTAAAGAGATGATACCTTTAGTCAGATAGTGTTAACATGTTTAGAAATGACAAAATAATGAAGTAATATTATCACAAAATCTGCTGCATTTACATTACAGAATTTGCCTTTTCTTGCTGCGTAGTTTAGTTAATGCTGGCACATAATTTGGTGTAAAACAAAATAGAAGGGCTCAGAATCATGGGAGATTTAGGAAAATAATATATATGGTCCTGTGCATATACTCCCATATATACCAAAAAACAATTAATACACAGTTCCAAAATGAGCATGCAGATAATGTTTTCGCCTCAGTCTAGGAGAGAACAAGTTACGGTTCCTGTGGGTGACCTAAGTCAGGAACAAGATCCCTCACACACAGGTAGGTGACATGCTTCATCATCGGGCTTTCCTCCTCGTCAGATCGGCACTGCAATGTTTGACGGGCCCCTTTTGGGGGCTCTTTGCCGGAGATCTTTTATAGAAAAATGCTGTGAATAAATGCAAGAATGTGGGATTGGTGAGAGAACTGTTAAAATTGACTAAAAGGACCATGTTGTGAAGTGTTTAATAAGGATATGGGCTTCTGACAAGGTTAAAAAAAGGGGAAGAAAGAATAATGTCAGTCTTACCCTATTCGGAAAATGAAGTCAAAAGTTGGAGAACCCTAAATTCTAGGTATAAACTATTTGTGAGGAAGGGTTGGAAATCCCTACACTGCCTAGATGACAGAAGACCTTCTTCCCCTTTTTTGTATATTTGTGGATTAAAGTGTTTTTTTCTTTTTTTAAGTAAAAGCAATGATTGGACTTTGATTTAATCATTGTCTTCTTGCAGGAGTTCTGAGTTTCTTACCCACACCATCTTACTGAGTAAGTCTTGGTCTACTCACCCGCGATAACATGAGGTTCAATCGAGAATGGGGTGTACTTAGCATGCAGTTTGGGCCAAATTGTAAGGTGGCCCTAAGACACCGGAGGTAAAAGACTCCACTTGTTATAGTGATGTCCAATAACACCTCATTGTCCTGGGACACCCAAACCAGTTTCCATATTTACATAAGAACAACAGAGGTGTCCATATGCCTGCAAAAACATAGCCCAGTTACTGTCCATCTGCAGCAGCTGTGACACAGGAAGCTCAGAGGCTGCAGCTGAAAAAACAGCTATAGCACATGCCGCTGTATGTACCAGCTGCAGCAGGACTGGTACAACAGTGTATGATGTGCTGTTGATTCCCTTCTCCTAAGACAGCTGCCACATTCAAATGTAATGTAGCAGTTTGTTGAGTTGGCTGGTGGCCATACATATTTAAAACAGGTGGCCAAGACACTGTAGTTGCGCCTGCTTCTTCCCCAGGGTTTCCCAAGATCTTGCATCCCTCCATCCCAATGGGCTAAGAGAGTGTGTCTGGAGCCTAAGCTCGTCTATGCTGGTTTATCTTGTGCACTGTCTGGTGAATGAATGGGTATGCACTCTTTAGCAACTGCACAGTTTAGCAAAACTGAATGGTGGCAATCTAGCTTCTCCCATCAGGCTCTCTGCACAGCAAAAGTGCATTGTGAGTGTAGGACACTTTGCTGCCTGTAGAGGCGATTAACACGTAGTTTATTGGAACAAGTAGACATGTCTAGCACAGCACCAAGGCCAGGCCCAACTGTCACTAACCCACCCCAACACTCTAGAACCCTTATTCACTCTTCCACATGGTTACAAGCGAATGCACATATACCACACTTCTCGTCCCTTAACAACTGATTTTAAATTGAAAGATAATATTAAAAGCGATAACATCAATACATTACTTATAGTACTTGTTACAAGAACAAAATAATGGTTACAACAAGTTGGCTAACTTAATATCATGTTGACCTAACAAAGACGTCTTTCAATTTCTTAGGAAAAATAGTAAATGTTCCAGACTTCATAACAATTCCATATTGATGAGATATGTATTGGAGGTTTCTACCAAGGGAATCCTGTCGGCATGTTCTTCACAAGAATCTGCTTGGCCACCTATAGGGACATCATCCTTTACACTTTCATCCTCCAACACATTAATTCTCCCAACAGAATCCTCTCTGTCTTCTTCCTCCGACAGACATACCTTTGGGTTTGTAGTGTCGGTGCCACCAGCTTCTCCCTGTTTCAACAACATTATTTTATTGCATCTAGCCAACTTGCTAAAATGCCACTCTTTGTCATCACTCTAGCTGAATTGGAATAAATGTCTGTAAACTGTAAAGGCTTGGTGAATTTACTGCACCCCTTTGTTGTTTTAACACTTGATTACACTCATACCCAGTCCCCTTGCTCAAGGGCAACTTCCTTAATACCATGCTTCAGATCATAATTCTCCTTGTAAATCGTTTGTGTTTCTCTTAAATTTAATTACAGGAGACATGATGTTCTGTATTCATCCATGCCTTGTTATCTTTGGTAAATGGTTCTCTTCACCTACATTTTCTGAAAGGACTGTATCGTGTTTAAATGGGATGTATCATATACGACCAAGTCACCTTGCAAAGCTCTCCAAATTCTTTCTAGCATTAATTGCTGTCTTAACAGTTTCCATTATCACCCTTTTGAAGAGTTCCACTGCTCCATTTCCTACAAGATGGTACAAAGAGGTGTGTTTGAACTTGACCACATAACGAACTAAGAATTAATTAAAATTCTCAGCCATGAATTGTGGACCATTGTCGCTCAACAGGGGAGTACCATCTCTTAAGAATACTCTGTCAAGAAATCAAATTACAGCTGTGGAGTCGAACTTTGTCAGAATATTTATCTCTGGCCAATTTTAATACATGTCTAAAAGAACAAATAAGTACTAAGGTATTGCCTTGTTGTCCAAAATAGGAATAAGGACATCAATTGTTAGTATTTCCCAAGGATTTTTCATGGAATTTATAAGGCCTCAGGTAGGCCTGAAAACTGTTTGAGACTTATCAGCTTTAATACATTAGTGACAAGACTTGACAAATTTCTCCTTGTCAGAATGAAATCCTGGGAAACCAATACAGATCTTCACTCTTTCCTTAAACTTGAAAATCCCCATGAGTTCCTCATATGAAATACTTAGGGCATCATTTAAAAGGCCTTTGCACCACCGTTGTGTCTGTTTTTTTTTACGCAAGGGTGGAGCAAGCAGTGCTTTACACTGCTCCACATTTACAAACTGACGCATTGGGCCCAATGCGTCAGTTTGTAAAGCCCTACGTCACATTATACCTCCACCAGGTATAATGTATGCAAGGTAGGCGTTCCCTTTGAAAAAAACACGCAAAACTGATGCAGTGAAATTTACAACATTTCACTGCATCGTTTTGCTATCTCACTGCGCCAGAATTTTAGTGCCCGCTCTGAGCAGGTGTTAAACTGACGCAGGGCTTTTCTCTATGAGAGCCTTCCTCGCATTGCTGGAGTGGTGTCATTTTTTTGACGCTAGTCCTGCAATGCATCAGTTTAGTGGCACAAATGTGTCAGAAATTCTGATGGATCTGTGAAAACATGTGCCATGGAGCTCTGTATTGTAAATACAGCCCGTCGTTAGGGGGTTGTAAGGCAGTGCAAGAAATCTGATGCATCAGAGGCGATGCGTCAGATTCTTGTAAATGAGGCACTTAAAGTTTTATGTCTAAGAGTTCTTGGGGAATTATTCTATCACCACTCAGGAGGAATTCTTGGTCACTCATAGAAAGCTCTTCTCTGAGTTCCAAGACTTTCCTTCATTCTTCTGTTCGTTTATTTTTGCTGGGCAGCCCCCTACCTGGTGTGCTCTTTCACTTTACACCAAATATGTTCACTTTTAATATCTAGCAATCCAATCTTCCATAGCAATGACACAATCTCTACTGTTGTCCACCAATGACAAAACTGTAATCTTCCCTCTCATAAGATGTGTATTTTTCAAAGGTAATGGTGATCTACTCAAGTAATCTGCTATTTTATTTTTTGTTCCAGGCACATATTCAAGAGACTCAAAAACATCCTGGCTATGTTGGCTCTTGTCTTAAGAACCCCTTCATGTGTCAAAACTTTAACAAGCTCTTTATGATCCATATTGAGCATACATTGGAACTCCACAGTCACTGCCTACTCTTCTCTGGCCCATACATTGGCCAACATATTTCTTTCTCTGTCACAGAATATTTTTCTTCTCTGGTAGATAAAGAGCATGAAGTAAAGGATACAGTGCACTCTTGCCCTCCAGAGTGACTTGCGATAAAACTGCTCCCAACCCCCTACCATTGGTGTCAGTGGTCAGCACATTGTGAGCAGTAGGGTCAAACCATTCTAAAGGTACAGCAGTACACACAACATTCTTAGGACTCAAATTCCTTCTGTAAACCATCATTCCATATGAATTCATAGTGGTCCTTTAGCAGTTGTCTTATTCCATATGTGTTATCAGCAAAGTCCTTCACAAACTTGGAGTAAAATTTCAACAGACCTCACAAGGACCTCACCCTTTCCTTGCAAGTGGGGATAGGGCCATCTCTGATTGGGTCAATAATTTCATTTTTTGGAAAAATACTACCTTTGTTGACTTTGTTCCCTAAATATGTTACAGATCTAATTGCAAACTGACACTTCTTGAGTTGTGCAGTCAACCCATTAGATTCCAATATTTCCAAGACTGGCTTTAACCTTAGATCATGTGCATGTATGTCCCTTTTCATCATCTGAATGACACTTCAGATCCCTGAATAATTTGTGCACTAGTCTTTGGAAAACTACAGCAGCTGAATCTAAACCAAATGGCATGTGAATACAAACCTGTAACAACCGAAGGAAGTGATAAAGTCAGTGAAGTTCTCACTGTTAGGATGGAGTGATACTTGGTGTTACACAAAAGACAAATTGATGGCAGGAAACTATTTCATACCCTTGGCTAATAATTCACTGATCTTGAGGAGAGGGAATCTTTCTGTTTCAAGATTTTCACTAAGGTCTCTTAGATCTATGCATAATCTGAACTGGCCATGTGCCTTCTGTGCCACGACCAAGAGTGCAAAATATTTGGCACACTCTATGGCCTCAATTATGCCATTTTGTTCCAATTGGTCTAACTCATTTGCTACTGCATCCCTTATGCCTAATGGTATATTTATCATTTGGTGCCATATTGCTTTGCATCACTCTTCAAACCAATTATGTGTGAACATGTACTTGGGAAATCTTTTGCAGATACTTCCCAATATTCAGTTCCAGTTCTCCCAACAGTAACACTTGTTCCCTAAAATCTTTGCTAACGTCTCGCTTGAAACTGACTGATCAACAAATAGTAAAGGGTGAGCCACAGTCAGCTACAATCACTATTTACACCCCCCCTAACAAGTTTCAAGTTCAAGTTTAACTTGAGAGACACGTATCATTCTCCTGTGTGCTACCTTGAACCTTCTTTGAGGGATTTTTGCAGTTGATTTAATGTCTATATTCTCTGGCTTGGATAAACATTGTCTTTAAAGATGGTGTCAGACTTTTCCTCTTTCCCCTCATAAGCACACCTCTTGGATAGTTCTGCCTTTTTTACAATCGCTACAAAGTGTAGAGCCTTCACTCACCCATAACCTCTCTTGTATGTTAGGTTCATTTGTGTGCATGATGATTTGATCATCGTGAAGCGTGCTGAATTGTATGGCTAATTTCATAAGTGCTGACACATAATCTTCCACTAATTCTGAACAGCCTTGTTTATGGTAAAAACAATTATGTATGTCTATAGCTGCACAAACAGTTAGTTGGAAATAACTGTTTAGATCTTCTAAGGCATGTTTAGAAACATTATTTTCTTCCTTTGTTCAAATGTTTTTTTCCATTTGACCCTTTTGGTCCAAGAGTGTGCAAAAATATTTTTTCCCTATTGTAGTAAATTACTCTCAAGCATCCTTCTCTAAAATAGACATTTAATTATTAAGGTACTTCTTCCACTCTGGCCATTTCATAGGAGATTTGCCAGGCAAAGGAAGAAAGGTTTGGGTTGGTGTGAGAGGGAAGGTTTGAGCACACATTATTGGTGTGTGTAAGGACACTGTGCTAGATAATGGAAGTTCAAATATATCTATAATCTGCAAAACAACCACATTCACAAGGCAGAGAGTAATGTTAACTTTTTATCCTTGAATCCGTCCCTTTTGGTATGCAGTAATAGTATCACAAGTGTATGCCTTGCGAATCACGCATATATGTGGAGCTATGACTTTACCAATGGGCCAATTCAAGATGGCCATGATGTAAGGTCATGCTGTGTGACCTGCATTATGAATCCAGAGTTTTAGTGACATGCTGCAAGTCTCAGAGCAAGTTGGTTGAAAGCAACGCATAATGTTGAATGTTTGATTTTGAGCTTGTTCTCTTGCATACACAGAGCACGCTGGACCCACCACACAACACCTGAACAAGGTCCGAATTTGAGAAAAAAAAAACAAATTCCTAACAGCACAGTCTTTTGCCACCTCAGCACCAACAGATGTACAGCTTCACTTCACTGTGTTGCACAGTGGAAATGAAGAACTTGCAACAAACGCGATTCCCATGGCACTGTAAAGGTTCCTCATGTTCCTGGCAAGGCTCTGCAGAAGTCCACTGGGTAAATCCCATGCTCTCCAAATTGTAGAGATAATGTAGACTGGGAAGGATTAACACATAGGGCCATATTTATACTTTTCGACGCACAACTGCGCCAACGCAGTTGTGCATCAAAAAATCTAACGCCGGCTAACGCCATTCTGAAGCGCCATGCGGGCGCCGTATTTATTCAATGACGTTAGCCGGCGTTAGCCGGCGGAGCTGCCTGGTGTGCGTGAAAAAAAATGACGTACACCAGGCAGCGCCGGCGTAGGGGAATATGGAGCTTGGGCGCCAAAAAATGGGGCAAGTCAGGCTGAGGCAAAATTTTCGCCTCAACCCGATTTCCGCCATTTTTTTAAACTCCCAACCCCCATTGAAATGACTCCTGTCTTAGCAAAGACAGGAGTCATGCCCCCTTGCCCAATGGCCATGCCCAGGGGACTTCTGTCCCCTGGGCATGGTCATTGGGCATAGTGGCATGTAGGGGGGCACAAATCAGGCCCCCCTATGTCACAAAAAAAAAAAAAAAATACTTACCTGAACTTACCTTATGTTCCCTGGGATGGGTCCCTCCATTCTTAGGCGTCCTCCTGGGGTGGGCAAGGGTGACAGGGGGGGTCCCTGGGGGCATGGGAGGGCACCTCTGGGCTCCTTCCGAGCCCACAGGTCCCTTAACGCCTGCCCTGACCAGGCGCTAAAAAATGGCGCAAAAGCGGCTGGACGTCATTTTTTTGACCCGCCCACTCCCGGGCGTGATTTTTGCCCGGGAGTGTAAATACGGCGCACATGCCTCGGAGTCAATTTTTTAGACGGGAACGCCTACCTTCCATAACATTAACGCAAAGTAGGTGTCCACGCTAAAAAGTGACGCAAACTCCATGGACTTTGGCGCTATACGCGTCTAACGCCAGAGTATAAATATGGAGTTAGTTTTGCGTCGAATTTGCGTAAAAAATAACGACGCAAATTCGGCGCGAACGGAGTATAAATATGCCCCATAGTTTATTGGAATCAGCAGATACATCCGCAGATACATCCAACACAGCTCATATTCCAGGTCCAAACATTCGTTTGCCCCCAAACACACTCTAAAAACCTAATTCAGTCTTTCCCATTGTTGCAATGGGGTGCACAGATAGCACACTGCCCATGCAAACTATGTGTGTGCACATTCAAGAAATCTGAGGTGAGTATGGGTTGATGCACTGAGACCTCCATCAGCCAGGGAGAGCATACGTAAGTGAGGTTTGAGAGGCTGCAGGCAGAGTGACAGAGCAGAAGGTGAGTTTTTTTTGCAAGTGCTAAGATTTTCGGGGGAGGGGTATGAGAGGTTGTTGACATCAGTAAACACAACTGGCTGGGAACATGATGTGGGGGTCAGTGATCTGTGCAGGGTGTTTGTTGGGTATGGGTAGCCTGCCAATGGTTACTGTGAAGGGTTCTTGTAGTTAAATAAATAGATCACTTGAATCATTTATGCACCTAGTCGTTGGAATGCCTACTTAGGTGAATGTGATCTCACCTTTATCATAAAATACTTGCAATCTTGGCTGGACCGATGCTTCGTTGAGTTGATTGTCACTGTCCACTGTGCATCCTCTGGGGTGAAGTGAAAACATTGAGTGGGATTGACTCCAATCGAAACATTGGATGATCATTCATTCAAGGGTTCTGACTTTCAGAAATCAGTGGTTAAACCCTTTACTTCTTCATGAGGTTAGTTGTTTGGGTCATCAGCAGTTTAGTGTGCTTAATTTGATCCTTAGGTAAAGTACTTTTTTAGTAGCCATTAATTCAGCGAGGACACTGGAAAAGTTGGGATCATTGCAGTCATATTCTCTACCTCTGTCCGTATTTATGGACATGATCATCTGTAGGAATTGCTATGGTGTCTGTCCTTTAGATAGATTCTGAGTTTTATCCAGAGGAGAACATTGTTTTACCACCCTTTTAAAGATGCTTCATAAACGAAGGAGGAGAAAAGGAATTAATTAACCTCTCCAGAGTGATGAATGTAAATGTGCATGAGGTGTGGTCCTTATGTGGCCAAACAAAGAGATTGGACCTGCAGTAAGTAAAATAAAGACTGCGTATCTCTATTGGCCTGATTTACTGCAAAGAATAATAATGTAAAACACATAACAATGCAACATAGCAAATTTGTTGCTTAACCCCTTCGGTGCCACAGACGTAATGGTTACATCCTTGGCTGCAGTGCTGCTGTGTCAATGACGTAACTGTTACATCTTGCACCTGGCCCACCCTCCCCTCGTGGGTCTCCCACCCACACCCCCCGGGCAGGGATGGCAGCGGAATCGCTTCCGCTGCCACCCCGGCAACCCCCCTTAGGCAAGGGTCGCCACCCAGAGGGGGGCATAATCCATAGTATATTAGGCCTTTTCTGCCCCCACTTGGGGGCAGATCACCCTGATTAATTAAGTCCAGAAACACCTAGACACTAGGGACTTTTATTTATTTTTAAATGTTGCATAATGGTAGTGGTCCCTTGGGCAAGGGTCATTCCCCCTTAGGGGCAGATCAGCCTATTTTTATTAGGCCCATCTGCCCCCAAGGGTGGCAGAACCCACTTAGGCACCAGGGATTGTTGTGTGTGTGTTTTGTTTGGGGGGATCAGCCCCTTGGGCAAGGGTCGCACCCTATGGGGGCACATTACTATTGGCCATTTCTGCCCCCCTTGAGGGCAGATCAGCCTATTTTTATTAGGCCCTTCTGCCCCCAACGGGGGCCGAAACCACTTAGGCACCAGGGATCGTGTGCACATTTTGTTTTGGGGCGGCCACTTGGGCAAGGGTCACTCCCCATGGGGGCACATTACTGTTGACCATTTCTGCCCCCTGGGGGGCAGATCGGCCGATTTGTATTTGGCCCATCTGCCCCCAATGAGGGCAGAAACCACTTAGGCACCAAGGATTGGTGTGCATGGGTTTTGTTTGGGGGGCTGCCCATTGGGCAAGGGTCGCTCCCCATGGGGGCACATTACTGATGGCCATTTCTGCCCCCCTGGGGTGAGATAAGCATATTTTCGAAAGGCCCATCTGCCCCCAATGGGGGCAGAAAGCCCATTAGACACTAGGGAAGATTTTTTTTTTTAAGAAGAGGGTGGGGGTATGGCCATACCCCAAATAAATGGGGACAAAGTATTTCTGCCCACCGGTGGGCAGATGGGGTAATTACCCCCGATCCACTCCCCGGGGGTAGAAAGCCTACTAGATGCCAGGGAATAAAAAAAAAACAGAGGGGTGGGGGCTGCCAACCAGTATGGCCATGGTTATGCCCCCACGCCAACTGAATGGGTAACAGTCTTTCAGTCCCCCTCCATTCTAAAGAATCTCATCCCAACTGCAAGCAAGAGGACATTTGATTAATTTTTGATTTTACATTTGGGCCAAGAGAGCTTGGCTAACTCCCAATATCGTCTCACTTGGAATGGTGAGCGGCTGCACTTTTTGGACATTGGGACGCTGCCACCTAGAAAAATCTACCAGACCTTGACACATCTGAAAACGAAACATCTGGATGAGTCCAGGGTGGTGTGCTTCACATGCACCCCAAACCATTTTCTTACCCACAAAGTTCTGCAAACCTCCAACTTTAGTTGAAATCACGCATTTTCCCTACATTTTTGTGATAGAACCTTCTGGAATCTGCCGGAATCCACAAAATTTTTACCACCCAGCATTGTCACACCTATACTGATGTCAGCCTACAAACGTTTTTTTCAAACTGCCCTTTTGGACCCACCTTGGTTCCCCCTCAATTTCAACATGTTTTTGGCCTTTCCCTGTCACAGGCACTTGGCCCACCTACACAGGTGGGTATCATTTTTATCGGGGTACCGAGGGGAACTTTGGGTGGTAGGAAATTTGTGCCGTTATGGTGATCCCACACACAAATGTGAGGAAATTTAGATTTTTTAGCTAAATTTGAGGTTTGCAGCGGATTCTGGATAAGAAAACACTGGGGGATCCACGCAAGTTGCACCTCCCTGGACTCCTTTGTGTGTCTAATTTTCAGAAATGTCTGAGTTTGATAGGTTTCCCTAGAAGGTTGCCGAGCCCAGAACCAAAAACGCATGTGCCCCCCTTGCAAAAAGAGGTACTTTTGTAATTGATCATTTTGATGCGTCCATGTTGTGTTTTGAACCCTTCCCTGTCGCTGGCACTAGGCCTTCCCACACAGGTGAGGTACCATTTTTATCGGGAGATGTGGGGGAATCCTGGGTGGAAGGAAGTTTTTGGTTCCTCTCAGATTCCAAAACTTTGCAGCACCGAAATGTGAACAAAAGGTGATTTTTTAGCCACATTTTGAGATTTGCAAAGGATTCTTGGTAACAGAACCCAGTTTGAGCCACCCCATCCTGGATTCTCCTAGGTGTCTATTTTTTAAAAATGCACAGGTTTGCTAGGTTTCCCTAGTTGCCGGTTGAGCTAGAGGTCAAAATCCACAACTAGGCACTTTGGAAAAAACAGGTCAGTTTTCATTATTAAAATGTGATGTGTTCACGTTGTGTTTTGGGGCATTTCCTGTCGCAGGCACTATGCCTACCCACACAAGTGAGGTACCATTTTAATCTGGAGATTTGGGGGAATGCTGGGTGGAAGGAAGTTTGTGGCTCCTCTCAGATTCCAGAACTTTCCATCACCGAAATTTGAGGAGTTTTTTTTGTGCCAAATGTTGAGGTTTACAAAGGTTTCTGGGTAACAGAACCTGGTGAGAGCCCCACAAGGTAGCCCATCCTGGGTTCCCTTAGGTGTCTAGTTTTCAAAAATACACTGGTTTGGTAGGTTTCCCTAAGTGTCGGCTGAGCTAGAGGCCAAAATCCACAGCTAGGCACTTTCCAAAAAACAGGTCAGATTTCAATGTAAAAATGTGATGTGTCCATGTTGCATTTTGGGGTGTTTCCTGTCGCGGGAACTGCGCCTGCCCACCCAAGTGAGGTACCAATTTTATTGGGAAACATTTTTCCTTCCAAATCGAAGACAGTGTCTATTTGAGAAATGCCCTGTAATTCACATGCTAGTATGGGGACTCCTGAATTCAGAGATGTGCAAATAACCAGTGCTTCTCAACACCTTATCTTGTGTCCATTTTCGAAATACAAATGTTTCCTTGACAACTTTTTTTCACTCTTTATATTTTACCAAATGAATTGCTGTATACCCGGTATACAATGAAAACCCATTGCAGATGCAACTCATTTATTGTCTCTGCGTACCTAGGGTTCTTGATGAACCTACAAGCCCCATTTATCCCTGTGACTAGAAGAGTCCAGCAGACACAACAGTATATTGCTTTCAAAAATCTGGCATAGCTGGAAAAAGTTACAGACGAAAACGTAGACAGAAATGGCTGTTTTTTTCAACTCAATTTCAATATTTTTTTTTATTTCAGCTGTTACTTTCTGAAGGAAAACCTTGAAGGATCTACACAAATGACCCCTTGCTGAATTCAGACTTTTGTCTACTTTTCAGAAATGTTTAGCTGTCTGGGATCCACCACTGGTTTCACACCCACTTTTGTCACCAACTGGAAGGAGGCTAAAAGCACAAAAAATAGTGAAAATGGGGCATGTCCCAGTAAAATGCCAAACTTGTGTTGAAAAATGCGGTTTTCTCATTGAAGTCTGCCTGTTCCTGAAATCTGGGAAGATGGTGATTTTAGCACTGCAAACCCTTTGTTGATGCCATTTGCAGGGAAAAAAACTAAAAGTTCTGCAGCACGTTTTTCCCAGTTTCCCCCCAAAAAAATGTTTTAGCTGTATTTTGGCTAGTTTCTTAGTCTTCTCCGGGGGAAACCACAAACTCTGGGTACCTTTAGAATCTCTAGGATGTGGACAAAAAGGTGGATTTTGGCGTGAATAGCTTATGTGAAAAAAAAGTTATGAGGGCCTGAGCGCAAACTACCCCAAATAGCCAAAAAAAGCTTGGCACAGGAGGGGCAAAGGCCTGGCAGCGAAGGAGTTAAACCTTGTTTGTTGGCATAGTTAATTTTACATTTGTTGCATTTATATGTTTTTGTAATATTAATATTTGCGCTAAATCGTAATACTCAGTCTTCATTTTGCTCCAGAGTGATGAGGCTTGTCCATCCTTGTCCACAGTGTTGCCTGTGTCACTCATTTTCTCTACGTGGCTTTTCTTAAAAGTACTTCCAATAATCAGCTATTTGGTCAGCTTAGCTGTTTCTTTCATTAGGAAATGTTTGAGTCACTTCTCTCTGATGCAATAGGAGGTTGGATGTGGACGACAGCTCAACTTTGGTTTCTTCCAATGAAGCTGTTTGGAAGGCTGCCACTTGGACTACTCCATCAACATGCCTTTCCCTTTAAAGATTGTTGGTGGAGGAACAAGATTTGTTCTGAATTTCAGAACTAATGGATTGCCTGCAATGGTCCTGAAATGGTGTGCACCAGTCTGCTGTTCTGTTCTTCAATAAAGTAGACATGAGCCATGGCTGCTGGAGTTGGCATGTATTGTTTTTGGTTTGGGGATTGTGTCAAAGGTAATACACATGGTCATGAGGAAAGAGAAGTAAGTAGGTAATGCCTGGATTGTCTGTGATCCTCATTGTTGTAATACATCTCATGCACCTTCAAAGATTCTTCCTGGACCACAATCATTTTTAATGTTAGTATAGAAATTATGAGAATTGTGAGGAGAGGGCTCTCTTTGTGGAAGCTCGCTCTGAAGAGTCCTGAGCCCTTACTATGCATAGGGCTCGCTTTTCCTGTTTGCGCCATGGTGCAGGTGCACCATGCACAAACGGGGAAAGTGCACCCTATCATGCTGCCTTGTGTGAAAAATGGAGTGGCTGCTTCAAAGCTACTCCTTGTTTCACTGTGCAGGCAGCAACCTGCCTACTCTCTGAAGAGGGATTAGAGATCCCTTTGCAGGCAGTGCAGCGAGTCACTGCCCTCGTCTGCAAGGAGATGTTTGGGGGGTCCATGGAACCCCTTTCCCCCCTCCGGAGAGCTGCTATCAGAGGGCGCACTGACAGTGCCCCACCTTTTTGGAGATGCATTTTCAGTGCATCCTATGACAGCTTGTTTGCCTTTGCGAATGTCTCCATAATACGGTGCGGGGTTAGAGGCAAAAGATTCCCTTCTTTCCATGAGTCCACACCCCCATGCAAATTAAGGAATGCGGTCTTGAGATAGCCACACAAAAGGTGCAAAATGTGCTGGCGCTATCTGTAATACAGAAGGGGCTGCAGAAGCATCTACGGCTCTTTCTGTAATATCAAAGAGACCTGGGGTGCACGAAGCATTGCGCCCCACAGGCCCAGCACAGTTTCTGTAATACAGCTACAGGAACGGGAAGGAAGTTTAGGAATCAGAAAAGGTTGTCTATAGTGATATAGAGTGTCTGATGTTATACGTAATGGGAAGAAAAAGAGAAGAATTGCAGCAAAAAAGATTGCAAGTATGTGATCAGGGAGTTTGCAGATATGTAAGTGGGGATTAGAAAGGATGGATCCACCCCGGTAGTCATCCTTGTGGCCTTTCCTGGGCCAATTACCTGCCTTAGACTTTGGACCCTAACAGTCAGTAGTAGACCTTCCCTCAGAACCCAGCACCCGTGCTTAGAGTCACTCTCTGATGGTATCTCTGCTTTCCATCCTATGCAGCATTCGACCGCCTATCAGCTTAGGCCTTGCTATACAAATGCTACACAATACGTCCATTAGGTCTTTGTGGGAGCGGCACCTCACTGTCCTGACAAACATGTATCCTCTTTGCGTCTGTTGTTTAAACACATATAAAATGGTGCACATTCATGTTTTAAAAACGTGCAAACTGAATTCTTGTTCTGGTACATCTCTTTCTACTGTGAACTCTCTAATTTTCAAATAAATTTAGAATTTCCTTTCTGTATTTCTACTTTTGTGTCACCAAGACGCTTTCCCCCGTCTCTTAGAAAGGGCTCTGCTCATACATCACACTAGGGCCACAGTGCCTCTGCTCCCTCAGCCACAGATCCACCCCCAGCCCCATCCCCATTTCCCTTTTCAGGTGCCTCCCTTCCCTTGCTTTGAGTGAGTGAATGAGGTGTCTTGAGTGACGCATGCTTCCTATATTGCCTAAGATAGCTTTCCTGCTACACTTCGCCTTTTGCCCTCCCCACCAACATACCCTGTTGTAAACCTCATCCGAGCCACGAGTCTGACTCCTCATCTCCCACACAGACTGGAAACAACGACATTTTCTTTCTAATCTCTGTGCAATCTGCTGCTCTTCACTCTTCTTTGTTCAGCATTACACAGCTGCACTCGACTAACGTTGCTCTTAATTTGTCTAGAATTAAAGTAATTTCCCTTGGTTAGGAAGGCCGGAGGGAGAAACCGTTGAGCCTTCTGTTCTTTTCCATCATTTTATCCGAGTTATGTCTGTTGTATGCTTCATGGATGCTTTCAACATGGCTGTCGTGGTGCGTGCTTCCATACCTATGGTGCAGTGCTTTTTAAGGGATAATACGTGTAAACACTTTCGCTGCATCCATCTGTTTGCTTTCTCTTTTATTGTTTGCTACGTGATTTTCCATTGTGTATCTTTCTTTTAAGATCATTAGCAGCACAGTATATTTCCTTTTGGTTTTTGTCACTAATGTGTTCTGGAATTGCAGTTTCAAATGATACTATTGCACTCAAGGCCTCATTTAAAAGGCCCTAGCGGCACACTGCACCACCGCAGCTTCATTTCTTTTAACGCTCCGTTGACGCAGTGTGCTGACCCATATTTACAAGTCCATGGAAACCACCTTGCATGGCTTTTCATGCCCTTGTAAATATGGCCTCCTTTCACGCAACACCCATGGAACCTGACAGAAGCTGGCGCATTCCCAGATTTACAAGACTGGGAATGCTTCAGATTCCTACATTATTTCTCCCCGTTTTTTCCTCTTTCTGTGCGTGCTGCATTCTGTTGGCACTAGGCAGCAGTTTGTGCACCAGTTCAGAGGAAAGTACAGGGATGCATAGTATTTCTGTAAATACAATGCATCCCTGCACTTTCAAAATGACGCAGAGTGACACAGCAAGCTGGCTTGCAGCACCATGCTGCGTCATTTCCTAGTAAATGAGATTCTCAGTTTGTCCAATTCACAAACCAAAACCAATGAAAAAACAGCAGGAGGTGCACATCAGAACTGCAAGTTGGACGCAAAAGCAAACAAATATAGATATAGTTGCATGGAAATAGCGGATTTAACAAATAGTCACACAGTGCAACAGGGAAAGATGCTGCGCTGTGTGACCGGGAGAGAGCAAGAGAGTGCCATATCCACAGAGTTATGGCTCTCTCCTCTCCTCTCCCTAGCACTGATTTTAGCTGCTGTGCGTCATGCACACACCTTTGCGCCATAGTGCTCGGGTCTGTGCATATGTCTAGCATAGGTTTTGTACTAGAAGGATACCTCTCCATTACCAAATACTATGCTTGAACACTTTAAAACATTTCCCAAGTTGTATATGTGCTCCACAGTTCAGCATGCAAAGTCGGAAAAGAAAGGAGAAATAACAGTATTTCTCCTTTTAACACCTGCTTTTAAATTTTAACAATCGTTAACTTTTGGGATAAAACCCCGTCTACTATTGTTTGTAGATAAGGGTTTTGCGTCAAAAGGCATGGGTGGCTACATGGGAACCTCCATGTACCACCTATTTAATGTCCCATTGGAGCTAAGTAATGGAAAGCAGTGATTTTGGCTGCTTTGCGTTACTTTTTAACAAGTTTTGCGCTGGAAAGTAAATTAGGTAAAAAACATTTTGTGCAGTTAGCATCACTTTTGTGGTGCTAATCCAGTGCAAAATATTTGCAAATCCCCCCTTCAAAGCTTGTTTGATGACAGGATGCCACAAATCTGATATGCATGTAGCCATGTTGTCCAACGTTCTTTCCTCTCACAGAGCTTCAAAATGGTTGTCATCTGTTTCTGAAAAATTGGTGAAGGAGAAGCAGAGCCTTGTACAGCTGGCTGTGACTCCGCACATCTCAGCGTTCCCACCCAGGTCTCTGTCAAGTCACGATCTGTTGAGGTGTCACCTTTGTGGTCACCATGTTTGTTCCTGTTAAACATCTGTTGTGTATTCCTGGCAATGGAGAAGTGATCTGCTGGACTGTAGCTTCTTTAATAAAATCTATTTCCAGCTAAGAGTCATTTCTAGGAGCACTATGAGTGGGTGATTTGCTCCCTTTTTAGAGAGTGCTCTTATTTGTGTCTGCTGTTGGTGTGTGATAGAATCTATTTATTGATGAACTCATAGCAGTGCTACTGTCCAGGACTCTAGCGTATGACTCAGTGGTTTCTGTTTTTGTTGTGGGTTTAGCCACACAGTGTAAATTACTACTTAATTGTGAATGCTTACCAACAAGTGAGATCTTCATTCTTCTGCTCTTAGGTCACTGTTTGGGGTGTTCCTTAGCACACTTAGGGTACTTTTGCATAGTCAGTGCACCCAGGGTCTTCATGCCACACACAGCTTTGTTACACAAAGCATGAACGATGTCTAATAATAAGCATTATGTACAGAATTATGGCAATTCTTTATACTTTGTCTTGTTCCCAAATTTGCACAATGATGCCAACGGGGGCCGATACCCGTGTTGGAGCCACATCAAACTTTGACAGTAAATTAAGTATAGTCAAGGGTAGTGAGCCCCCCTGCAGGCCAACATTACATCAAGCAAGCCTCAACCCACATCCAAAGTCATTTTACGACAGTTTTAAAATCCAAAGAAGACGCCATATATTTGCCCATCCTCTTTGGTTTTCACTTGGTCTTTTCTGCAACTAGAGACTTTTGGATCCTTAAATTAATGGGAAATTGCTTTTCAGTGTGGACCATTAACTATGTACAACCAGGAGGAGAAAACACGCTTCCTCAGTCTCGTCTTGTTTTAATAACTCAGACTAAGACTGTTCCAGCAGCTGTGTCCTTCAGGGGAGGCATCAAAAGACCCATCAATCCCTTAAAAGGATCCAATTTTGGTGGGAGATTTACACCAAATATTAGACGGGGAGAGGACTCAATCACTTGAAGAGGAAGTGCCCTTTGCCCTACAGTATACACAAAAGGTCCAATGGAATTGTGCAATTCTGCTGTCTCTGCATTTTCCACATAGTTATGGATTTGCCACATAACCCACCATTGCTGCATAATCTGCTGATTTTAACAAAAATATGTTTCTAGCTCAAACAGATCAAAAGTTACTAAAATGCGTGGTAACGTGAAGCCTGTCACAAAAGTTCACTAGTCATCTTTTATTAGTTTATTTCTGCATTTGGTTGTTAAACAGGTAGAAATAGTGTGAAATCTTTGCCCAGACAGTGTTAGGTGAGTAAAGAATATCAAACTAATGAATGTAACACTATCAAAAAATGTGCTGCATTATGTGCATAATTTGCCTTTTCTTACCGCATGATTTTCTTAACACTGTCCCATAATTCCAGTAGCCCCTAAATACACGACAAACGGTAGCTCTGATTTCTTGGTGCATGCTAAGCCCCATGCAGAACTGTGGGCCTTTCGAGCTATATTCTGTCCTATGGTAACAAAGATGTCATACAGGCCCAATTTTGAGCTCCAGAAGGGCATCTTAAGCATGAGAAGCATGTATCATGGGTGCATGAGAAGCACGTACATGAGAAGCATGTATCTATTTGTGGTTGCACATGCAATGTTTGTTGTAATATCAGGGAAATCAATAGTTAACAAGGCACACCCCATCATAGCACAAACAGCCAAAAAACCGGCCCATACATTTAGTGGCCCGTCAGACTAGCTCTTTCTGGCACTGTCGGGATTCCCTTCAGGGCAGTGCAACACTCAGCCCCAGCGCTATAACAATAATCGCCCCCCCAAGGCTAAAATGAAAGACAGAAGCATTGTACTGGGAAAACCAGAGCAGAAAATAGCAGGCCGTGACATACATCATGTGCTTCCCCCTCACTAACTCGCCTATCCTTCGGGATTTCCTCGGTCGTTTTATGGTTTCTAAAACATCCAGGTTGGAGTTAAAGTGACGCTATGCTAACAACTAAAGTAAATGTTAGCACAATGAGAGAGGTCCAGCTCATGACCACAAATGTTATTTCAGCTATTTAACGGAATAATAACTACCAGCTTGGCATTCTCTTTTCATTAAGATATTACAGGTTCGGTTTCAAGAAGTGCACATGTTCCGGGACTACACGACTCTTTGAACCCGTCCACATCGTTAAATATTTGGGTGCAGTCGACCTCAGCATCTGACTTTTGTAATCAGATGGAAATGCCGTATATTGAATAACCGAGCAATCCTCCATACAGAGAGATGCGGAGGCTGTACTTCCCCTGCTTACAGGAACACTAAAAACGAGTTTATGGCAGTATCCGAACCATTCCAGGGATCATGCTGTTATCATCTCACTGAAACACCTCCCTTTTTAAAGCATAGTGATCACTATTCGTTTGATCGTTTTTTTTTGTTCGCTCTAAAATAGAAATTGTGCATGATGATTTATTTTCATGCTGAACTTTTTTTCATTTCATCCCAGCGGAGGAAATCCTTTGTGGTTTTAAAAATACTTTGAGGGCTGTCTGGGAAACAGGCCTGCTCACCTCTCAGCTATGTTCCGGTTCCACACTGTAGCTCTTCTATTGAAATATAAGACATAGTCACACAAATATATTTTAGGGCCTCATTTACGGGGCCTTAGTGGCACACTGCGCCACCGGGGCGTCACTCCGGTGGTGCAGTGTGCCGGCCCATATTTTCAAGCCCAAAAAAGCCACCTCATGTGGCTTTTCATGGCCTTGTAAATATGGGCCCCTTTCACACATAACTGCATGAAAGGGGAGTTCCATGGGTGTTGCTGTGGGTGTTACCACCCAACAAACATGGAACCTGACGGAATCGGATGCATTCCAGATTCACAAGGCTGGGGATGCGTCAGGGTGGTGTTAAAGTGGCTAACTGGGAGAAGTAAGTTTATCCAGAATGAACCAAAGTGACTCTAAATCAGAATTCACCGTATGACGGTGCTTGGTTGTAGACATAACTAAGGCCCCATCCGGGTTCACAGGATGGGACACAGAAAAGGTCAGGTAAGGGTCAGTAGGCTTGTGATCAGCTAGTGGCCTCTTTTCTTACCCCAGCTGCTAGTTTGGTTGCTGCAGCTCAGTGGTTGGACAGCCTCCAGTCAGTGATGAATTGTGGACTATTACACTCTCCCCATTTCCATCCTGAGACAATACTGTTGTAATAACATGATGTTGCAATCAATCTAGCATGTTTCATTGTTATATGCATTACCCATGTGGTCCGGCATTCATTTATCATGTATTTAAAATCATTATTCACGATCAATGCATGATAAGCTAACTATACGTTTTTTGTATTTAAATGATGTCAAACATACCATATTCATTCTAAATACAAGTTTGATATAGAGGAAGGACTGGAGATTATTTGTGAGGGGTCCCACGAAATGGCAATCTAGAGAAACAATAGAGTAATACACCGTGGTCACACTAAGAAAATATATCATGTGTGGCTGTGCAGTGGATATCCACACCTCAGAGGCAAGCACTCAGAGGACATCTGCCACTGCCCCTCCTTGAAGGTATAGGAAGTGCTGGGATATTTTCCC
Source organism: Pleurodeles waltl (assembly GCF_031143425.1). Lineage (NCBI taxonomy): Eukaryota > Metazoa > Chordata > Amphibia > Caudata > Salamandridae > Pleurodeles > Pleurodeles waltl. The sequence goes on from NC_090436.1 coordinate 256,111,083, forward strand.
AGCCACACTCATGGTGCCCCAGACTGACAATACAGCACAGGAGGGTCTTGAAAAAGCCTGGCCAACACACCATGCTCATCTGGAGGCATTTGAACGTCAGAAGCGCAGTATTTCTAACATGTATTTGATAAACATGAGAGCATGTTGGTTTTAATGTAGTGTCCTGTCTTCACTTATGTTTAGTTTTGTTTTCGTTGTCCTGTCAAATCAATTGATTGAATGAATTTGTTTGTCAATTTTAATGTTAACTAAGCTTCATAATGTTGAAAATCTTTGGGGCATATTTATACTCCGTTTGCGCCGAATTTGCGTCGTTTTTTTCGACGCAAATTCGACGCAAAACTAACTCCATATTTATACTTTGGCGCTAGACGCGTCTAGCGCCAAAGTTCATGGAGTTAGCGTAATTTTTTTGCGTGAACACCTTCCTTGCGTTAATGATATGCAAGGTAGGCGTTCCCGTCTTAAAAAATGACTCCGATGCATATGCGTCGTATTTATACTCCCGGGCAAAAATGACGCCCGGGAGTGGGCGGGTCTAAAAAACCCGCATTAGCGCCTGGGTCAGGGCAGGCGTTAAGGGACCTGTGGGCTCAGAATGAGCCCAGAGGTGCCCTCCCCTGCCCCCAGGGACACCCCCTGCCACCCTTGCCCACCCCAGGAGGACACCCAAGGATGGAGGGACCCACCCCAGGGACATTAAGGTAAGTTCAGGTAAGTATTTTTTTTTTTTTTTTTTGTGGCATAGGGGGGCCTGATTTGTGCCCCCCTACATGCCACTATGCCCAATGACCATGCCCAGGGGACAGAAGTCCCCTGGGCATGGCCATTGGGCAAGGGGGCATGACTCCTGTCTTTGCTAAGACAGGAGTCATTTCAATGGGGGTTGGGCGTCGTAAAAAAATGGCGCAAATCGGGCTGAGGCGATTTTTTTGCCTCAGCCTGACTTGCACCATTTGTGGACTCCCATACGCCATTTTCCCCCTACGCCGGCGCTGCCTGATGTACGTCGTTTTTTTTAACGCACACCAGACAGCGCCGGCGGCTAACGCCGGCTAACGTCATTCAATAAATACGGTGCCCGCATGGCGCTTCAGAATGGCGTTAGCCGGCGCTAATTTTTTTGGCGCAAAACTGCGTTGGTGCAGTTTTGCGTCAAAAAGTATAAATATGGCCCTTTATTTGAAAATGTTGTCAAAATCGACTTTTGATTTCTGCAAAATCAGATGATTTGAGAAAATTATTGATTAAATATTGTCATAAAACCTTATATTATCTTTGTTAAAAAAGTGTGTTTTAATCAAAGCATTTTGATATATCTAAATAACATTAAGGTTTTATCAGAGCTTACCTGATAGAGAACACATATCTCTGTCTTATTCACATTGCCCAAAACACTAGATGGTCTTCAAAACTGATGAATATACAATTGTTGCTATTTGTTCCCCATCACATGTTCAGAATTAGCCTCCACGCAACACGATTCCAACACTGACATATTTTTACAACATAAGTTTAAGACTGACATGGAACAAGTATTTCTAGCCTCCAGACGACATAATTTCAACATTAACATATAGGGGGTCATTCCGACCCTGGCGGTGCTTCCTGGGCGATTCTGACCGCGGCGGTAAAGCGCGGTCAGAAAAGGGCAACCGGCGGTTTCCCGCCGGTTTACCCCTGGCCCAAGGAATCCGCCATGGCGGCGCTGCTTGCAGCACCGCCATGTGGATTCCGACCCACTTCCCGCCATCCTGGTCCTGGCGGTAAATACCGCCAGGAACAGGATGGTGGGAACGGGTGTCGTGGGGCCCCTGGGGGCCCCTGCACTGCCCATGCCACTGGCATGGGCAGTGCAGGGGCCCCCTCACAGGGCCCCATAATGACTTTCAGTGTCTGCAAAGCAGACACTGAAAATCGCGACGGGTGCCACTGCACCCGTCGCACACCAGCAACTTCATCGTTGCTGGGCCTTTCCCGCTGGGCCGGCGGGTGGCCTTTTGGCGGTCGCCCGCTGGCCCAGCGGGAAAGTCAGAATGACCGCCGCCGTCATTTGATCGCGGTGCGGTCTTTTGGCGGGCGGTGCCCGCCGCCCGCCAGGGTCGGAATGACCCCCATAATAGTTTTTAATATAAGTCTAAGACTGACACTGACATTGCACACGTTATTATTCTTGCATTCCCATGCCCAACTGTGTTGTTTTCTGTGTTTATTGATGATGAACAAAAATGTTTGTAGTTGATTAGACATGTTCTGATGATGTTTATTTCTTTTCCTTATACATGGAAGGGCTATGTTGCCGTATTCGCAGTACCGTGGCAGGCTGCAGACTTACGGAACTGGTGGTTGAGCTAGAAGGGCTGTTATGCTTCTATTATACCCACATGACTCTGTGCTAAGAAAGGCGTTTTGCATGTTGGGCCTGATATTAGGAAGTCAGGTCTGATGTTGTTCTCCACTTAGGTACTTTAAATAAACTATATTTAAGTAGAATGTGTGAATTACACAAAAGCATGGAAATGGTAATAATGTGTTTTTGTTACATTTCATTTAGTAATTTACTTCATAAATAAATGTAAGGATATGTAGTTTTGGACATATGTACTCATCATTTCTTTATTTTGTGTACATGTTTTTCAGTAGATGAAGATTGTAAAATATCAGGAGAGCAGGACCAGTGACAAAGGTCAACAAGATCCTTGGTTGCTAGGTGAAAACCGGACTCTTCACCGTTCAGAGTGTTCGTGTTTTGGTGCCTACCATTGTGCCTTAGCGCTAGGACACTTTGAGTAGCCAAACACTCTACAAAACACCCCTATTAATTCATTCATTAATTGATCCAGGTGGTCACCACAAATAAGGAGGTGGAATCAAGCACTGGACAGGAGAGTGCACTCGCCCAGAGATTCATTTGCTTTTCTACCAAAAGACTCTTGGTGAAAGCGGATGAGACCACTGAAGGGGTGGAGTCAAAAATAGGCCCCACCAGGAAGAGGTGAAAAATGAGCTTGTTATGACCAAGAAGAAGATCCTATAGAGGTTTTTCATAATCAAGCCCCACCATTAGCTGTTCCTGCAACTATCACTCCATTCACTCTAGGACCTAGAGTCCTGCTCTTTATCCTCTTCCAACTGCCTACCCAGAAGAGCAGCAGCCGAAGGAAACATTCACCACAGTAACCCCTGAACTCTCATGTGTTGACCCAACCTTCTGCCCTGAATATGTCACAATGGTAGTTTTTAAGGACGCTATGAGGGAGATGGTTTCTGGTTAGGTAGTAATCTCTTGGGATATGAGTGGTCAAGTGAGTACTCTCCAGGAACTGTTAGTTGACTGGCATGGAGAACTATGTAACCTTCTAACCTCCTTTATAGTAGGTATTACATCTTGACTGCTTTCTCACCCTCCCACATGTTGTTCATGAACTTTGACATTTGGCTCTACTTTCAAATTTTGACTTTAATTTAGGACATTTGTAGACTGATTGAAATATTCGTTGATGTGTTACTCCGTCACAACATTGGCAGATATCCTGTTCACTGAAATATAAATCCCATTATTTCCTATAGGGTTTAGATTTCGGTGGACGGGATATCCATCACCGCTGTGACGGAGTTACCCATCCGCCAATATCTAAATCAGGCCCTTAATCTACGATTTCAGACTTATTATTGGAATAATGCAATTCTTTAATGTGTTTTTTCAATTTTAGCCATGTAAAACGTCTTTGCTCTAATGTTTCCGATGTGTTTTTTTAGTTGCATACCTCCTGTTTTACTACTTTTACTTGTCCCAAAACACGATTTTCTTTCATAAACCATCCTCTATAACTGCCCCCAAAATGACAATTTGGAAAATATGTACTTTAATTTTTTTTCTTAAAACTGTTTTTATTAAGATTTTTCAACAAAACATAGGGTCACAGCAATACAATTCCTCTTTAGTAAGGTGGACGGCAGTGTATGGTTACCACAGTAGCTCAAAGAAATATGCAATAACCTTTAGAGATCCACTCTGTGGCAACCTCACACGTTGGACCTGCAAATTTTGAAGGGTAAAGGTGTAGTGGTTGCATGCATGTCCTGTGTACACAAGGTTGCCATCTTGCCCATGGAAAGTGCCCAAAAAACTGATTATAAACTAGGGGAAGGTGTGGGAGGAGGGCCAGGCGTGTGAAAATTATAACGAGCATCTATGGGATGGTGGTGGTCAGGCTCTAGTGTAGGGAAACATAAAGATCCCAGCCACTGGATCGGTGTCAGTGAGGGACACAACCCACATAGGTTGGCCATCGAGGCAATGAGCGCAGATACCAGCTATGTACAGTATGGAGAGGGAGGGGCACTAGGACGTGAAAGGGAGAATCAGGGTGCCGATTGATGGGGTCCACCAAGGTTGGCTCCTGGCCCACTCTGGGCTCCTGGTGTGGGGTGGGAAAAAAGCAGATGGGCAGTGTGAACTGGCGGAACTGGTAAAGTAATGTATCTCAGGCATCGGAGATGGGAGTTTTACGTCCCCCATTTGCAGAATGCCCGTGGCAACTAGTAGGTAACTCCATTAATGGAACCTGGGTATGCTCCCTGATCCCTTTATATATCCAGGTGATGCGGTGCCATCCAGTTCCCATTCAGAGTATTGTTTGTAAAACTGCGTGGGTTGGAGGCTCTTCGTCCGCTGTGGACCAAAGCATCCCACAATTGTTGCAGAGTTGTCTGTACATTAGGAACTGACCTGAGGGTACACCGTTATCTGCTAAAAGTTGATCGAAGGTGAGTAATTGCCCATGTGTAAAGCAATCTCCTATCTTGTCTAAGGAGTGCTGATGCTGGTGCCATAGGTCTGTTGCAGTGTAAATCTCTGGGGGACTGGCTCGGGATTAGTTCTGTATGTAAAAGAGATGCCTAATATTCTGGGAGGTAGTACAGCCAGTCATGAAGCCTTTCAGGTCATGGTTGATGAGCTCAGGAAGAAACTGTGCTTAGCTGTCTGCAAATATTTTTCTCAACATCTTGTAGTCAGTGCCAAAGAAGGCGATTGATTAATAGAACAACAGTATGGTTGTGTCTCTCACAGATTTGTGAAGGGAGACCAAGAGAGATCCATGGAGGAATGACAGCAACTCACCCGTGTCAAAGGCTTTGTTATAAATTTTCGTTAAGTGTGGTGCAAGGCTTGTGGCAAAAGTGGCATAATACTCAATGGGCAGGCCATCAAGACCAGAATTTCTTTTTCTAGCTAAGTCGCGGATGGCTTTTTTCACATCAGTAATTGAGATTGGTGCACCTAGTCTCTCTTGGGCTGTTGCTGTGATGCAGGTGATAGGCATACTGGATAGAAAGGCATCCGCCATGCCTGAGTAGTAATCAGGAAACACACCTAGGATCCTGGATTGTGTGTAAAAAATGCCCCTGGCAGGGGAACATATTTCTAGTATGGGGCTCAGGTTAATATCGCAGCAAATTAGCCAGGCAAGCAGGAGGCAAGATTTATCAGTCTTGTGGCGTGTCTTGGCGGCATAGGCACTGAAGCTGAAGCACCGTAAGTGCTCCAAAAGGGCTGCGTGCTGTTTCTTTGCTTCAACTAGTGCTGGCCCTTAGTATCGCCACAATTCACTTCTCTTTCCAGTGCCAGTAGCGTAAGCTCAATTGCCTTGATCTCCCTGTTAAGGGTCCTAGGCACTCCCATCACTTCCGCTGGCATATCCCCCGTGTTACTACTTTGGATGCATCCCATTCCACTGCCCTGGATGCCATGGTGTGGTTTTATGTGAAGTACAGACCGGAATGGGATTCTTTGGAGTCTCAAAATATTGAGTCCTCCAGGCAATCTCTAGGAAGACACCATGTGGGTGTCGGGGGAAGTAGGGATTCCATCGCACATAGATTATGTGGGTGTCATGATCAGATACTACCCTCCCTATGGGCAACGCATGGTGCACTGATCCCAAAATGGTGTGGGAGCAGAGGACAGTCAAGGCATACATACAGAGTGTGGGGCACAGAATAGAACCAATAGATCAGAGTGTCAGGGTTTTTTGCCCTCCAGGCATCCGGAAGCATCCAATGATGGACCCACCCCGGGAAATGCTTCGTCTGATTATGTGGGGGCAGTTTGAGGGAGTGGTGGGTGGGAGCGATCTGGTATAGGTCAAGCATAAAATTATAATCTCCCCCAGAATCCATGGCATGTTTTTTTTTTTTGCACCAGGAACCCAGACAGCACTTTCCAGAAGGGTCCCTGATCCACTTTTTAGACCTCGACTCCTGGGATAGCGAGGCAGACCAGTCCAAATCTTATTCAGGGGAGGAACAGTGGGCTAGAGACTCTGCAAAGAAACAAACACCACTTAATAAATCCTTAGAAAATGCCTTGTAAAAGAAACGTACCATATTACATACACTACTGATAACTACATACAAATGTATGAATATATACAGAATGGAAAGTGAAAATTATTATGGTGACACAATCTACAGGATTCAAACAACAAGAAAAGGTCCCTCAGATCAGTTAATCACCTAAATGTCCCCAACAGGACCTGAGAGCCATCAAGTCGGCCCTCCACAAGGACAAACCAGCCCTCTCTATCTATAGTCATGTCAAGGACCTGGAAGGGTACTCCTCGGTGAACCCAGACCATCGCCCATTGAGCACAAACCGAGTAGGCAGTGGCATAGATCATCCTGCTCCAGCGGTTTCGCAACCACTGCAGTTCTGGGGCAGTGGTGAGAGTCTCTTCAAGGAAGACTATATTTGTGTGTGGTGCTGCTTAGGATAAGAGTACACTGCACATCTTTTCCATGCCATATTCAGGCAGTGCACACTCAGGATGAGGAATCTAGTGAGAGCGGGTGGAACCATGGAAGGTGTTGTGAGCAAAATTGGTCTCTGCTGTGTGGTGCGTGTGGTGAGGCTGCCCTCTTCACCCCTGCAACACTGCCTTTGAGCTCCCTGGGGAGCAGCACATATTTACTTGGTCCAGGTGTGAGTGAAGAATAGCAGATGTCATAACAACAGGTAAGAACAAGAATTGTAGGGGTCTACGGCAAACAGCAGTATGCCCAACTGGAGCATTACAGTTTGCCATCAAATAAGGAGGGATTATGGGTGTGGGAGTGTAAGTGGTGTCCTCTTGTAGAGTCATCGAGATCAATCTCATCTTTGTGAAGCTGGGCTAGGCGATAGGCGTGAATAAAGCTGGGCGGGGGAAGAGGAGTGGAAAAAAGGGAAGGAGAGCAGGAGGAAAAAAGGAAGAGGAAGGAAAGTGTTGGCTCCAAGTCCCAAGGAGCAGGAGTCTAAGTTGTCTCTGCTGCAGAGTGATGGGCTGCAGGGGATAAAGGCTATGGGAGCACACCTAGACTGCGTGCTGTCGATATTTACATCTCCCCGCGAACCGTGCTGATCATATTGTAGTGTAGCCATTTTTAACGTAGCTTTTTGCATGTTTGCTTAACGTATTTGGCCTCTGTGCACTTTGCCCTAGATGCATTTTATTTAGCCTCGCACTGTTATTTTACAATAACCAGTTTCACGGTCTTGTTTTATTTTCTTCTATCACACTGTTTAGCTTACTTCAGCACTGTGTTCTCAAACGATACATTCTTGCTCGCTCTGTGCTTCAGTCAAGGATACAGTCTGGAACATTGCCGATAGACGTGGTAGAAGTTTAGTCTTCATGGTTCGTAGAAAGTACACATCCTTACGTAGGGACGTTTCTTAGAACACCGGTGTGTTAGTTATAAAAACACATTCTAGTCTTGGTACACGTAAGAGGGAGATTCCGACCAGGAACCCACAACTAGATGCTGACTGCCCTGTTGCAGATGCTATCCAGATCACAGGCCTTTGCTCAGGTATGAGGGTTGATGTCCTCCCGGGGGAACCAGAAAGGCAGGTTTAGAGCTTCACATGCTGTGCTCAAAATATAACTTAGAGGGAACATAATTTAGTTACAATATGAGAGCCTTATTCTTATGTTTCACTCTCCTCGTTACTATTTCAATCCTACTGTGTTGTATGGTTCTGGTTATTGCGGCTCACGCCTTGTCATCTAAAATGCAGTCGTTTTATTAAACCAGTCTTTAAAACTCAAACTGCCTTTGTCATTTATATATGAGACCGCACTTTGTACGAGAGAACTGGTTGTGACCTGAGTGACCACGACTTCCCTGGGAAGCACTAAGATGTCATGCGCTCGGCTGTCCAATTGTCTCTTCCCTTTGGGAGAGATGAGGCACTGCTAGTTAGCCGGAGCATAACCCGGATTTGGGGTGACAAGGGTCCTTCACCGTGGGTCAGACTTAGTCCCCCACACTACGAACGATCCTGCCGCCCAAAAATCCAGTAGTCTCATTAGGATAATGAGAGCATATGCGACAATATCAAGCCATCTGTGGAGTCACCATCAGAGGGATGTGGGAACCCCAGTGAGAGCCATCTGAAGTGTTGGTATCCTTTTCAGTAGTGAAGATATGGGGCCCTCCTTCCTCACCTGTGGTCCCCGCTCCATCACCAAGGGTTGCTGCCTCACGGTCTTGGCGCCGGTCTGCAATAATCTCCCCCAGGGCTAGGGCCTTTGTTGGCAGAGAGGTGAGGTAGGGCCCACACTTTGGGCAGTTTCTCCTTTTGCATCTGGGCTGTGGAGGGTGGGAGAATGCTGGTGTTGAGTCGGCACAGGCAGCAGTGTGGAACTTGTCTGCCCAGGCCCAGGCCTTCCCAGGGTCAGAGAGAAAAGAGGGAGGTTCCATCAATGAGAATTTTTAGGTAGGCCAGGAACAGCAGGAAGTCCTGGGTGTTCATTTGTTGTATCTGCTTCTTTACTCCCAAAAAAGAAGCCCTTTGCCACTGTACCGCCTGGTGCAATCCAGAAAAAGTATAATAGTCTTATCTTCAAGTTTCAGAGGCCCTTTCTCCATAGCCACTTTCAGAGTAACACCCCAGGCCAGCATGGGGCCCGGAGGGACTCCGGTCGGGTTTCCCTGACAGGGAACTGGTGGGCTCTTTCCAAGGAGTAGAAAAGAGTGTGATTAGAGGGGTCAACAAAGGTCCTGAACCAGTCCTCTAGGATCAACAGTAGGTCTTGCCTCTCGATTCCCACAGGTGGTGTGAGGATCCGGACATTGCTCATTTGGGAGCTTCCCTCCCCAATGTCTGCCTCCTCGTCAAGGACTTGGACGCGCTTCAGCTGGTCCTGGATGATGCACTGGTGTTTGGCTGATTGTAGTTGTAGTGAGGCCAGCATCTTTTCTCCATCTGATACTCTGTCTGCTAGTTTTCAGTTATTGTCTTGGAGAAACCCAAGTTCAGCCTTGAGGGAGCCCAGTTTGGAGTACATGGAGACTCTGGAGCTCTCTATACCTTCTAGGACAGAGTCCAGCTTGTCCTCTGAGGGGGATGGGGGACTCATGAGGCCACAGAGGCTGGAATGTCAGGGAACGGAGTGGGTGGGATGACAGTGATAGTGGCAGAGGTGCATTAGAGTGTAGCCTGCCAATGACTGCAGGTTCAGGAGGAGCAAGGGGTAAAGAAGGGGAGGAGCAGCTGTGTGTGAATCAGATTGATCAGTGACCCCTTGCGGGTTGAGTCGAGGCCAGACTTATCCCACTATGAGAACCAGGATTGTTGGTGTGCAGTCTGGTGCCGGGTAAGGCAGTGCAACTGATTATAGAGACCTCTTGGGTCAGTCACCACATCTGCGGTCCAGTCAGTGCCACTAAGCGTCAATGAGAAAAGACTGTCATTGTGAGGACTGAGTTGCGGGTCTGCTCCACACACTCAGTTGTTGTGAGCTGATATGTGGGCTGGAGTGCTGTCATTAGGTGAGACCCCTGGGGGGTGACTTGTAACTCTTGGGCAGGGTCCCCTGTGAAGTATGGTCAGTGTGAAGTGGGGTGGGAGTTAGTTGCCTCTCCGTAATTTGAGGAGCAGAGTCTGCCATAAAAGGATGAAGAGGGGCACTTCTTCCCACTGCCAGCGGGCTGTAGAGAGGTCTCTAGCTGGTAAGACCGTCAGCTATTATGTCCGCCCTGGGATAGAGAACCCCTTTCTCGTGCCTGCGATGTCCCAGTGTGGTGGCACTAGGATGTACATTTACCTCCATGTCTTTAATTTTCTCCCGCAAAGATGACTTTTGTTGAAAACAAATATCCTCTTAGAGGGCAGGTTTGGTCATGCAACCTCCACCATGTATGGCTGAATGATATGGACAGCATATCTGGAAGGTTGTGGGGGAGATTGTAGAGTGGGAGAAGAGCTCCTCCTCACCAGGATTATCTTCTCCCTCAGGTGATAGAGAAAAGAGTGAGAATTGGATCTGCTTAGATGGAGTGTGCAGGAGAGTTAATTGATTTGTCTGTTGGTTGAGGTCTACATGAAGGGGAGCCCTGCATAGCTGGGACAAGCATCTGTGGCCACATCGCTGGTGGCTGGGGACTAGCAGTCCTCATTATTGTTCTTGGTGGAAGTCTGATGTCTGTCTGTGAAGTACTATTTTATGATGGATCCTTTTTTGGGCTACAATGTTCTCCTTCCCCCTCGCCACTGAGATTGCAGTCTAAAGGAGGATAGTAATTGTTTCCTGGGAGTGCCCTCAATCCCTTGTTGAAGCAGCATCCCAATCTGGTTCTTTGACCTCAGAACCTGCAAGAGGAATATTAAAGTTGTTATTCAAATAATAACAATAGTTTAATTGACATCACTAGGCTTTTTTTCACTTTGAATATCACCATTAAGTCACACTTTAACAGTCACATGAGACAATACTAAACTATGAGTGGTTTATTATTTGATCCATACAAGGTCTTCCAAGTGATTATGATGGCATCTTTCCTGCTCCTGCCATGGACATACCTTTTGTAGATGGACCCCTCAACATCAGCTGCTGAACTATTGTGTATGAAGCCGGTGGTAGTAATGTCTCCCCTGATCCAGCAACTAGAGAGAATAGCAATGAGAGAGTTGATTTATATAAGAATGAGACAGAAGACACAATGTAAGCTGTCACAAATGATAATAATGTAGATAGATGTACATGAGTCCTCTGTCACATCCTATTCCCAAGTTAAAAGGGTCAAAGAACATGCATTGGTAAGAATAGTGACATGATGCTGAGAAAATATAAATGATGATATCCAGTATTGAATGTAATATAGATACTTGATCATCAGATGATGGACGGCCAAATTGCTGCAGCCAGCATACCCCTTGATATCATTTGAGGTGTTGGTTGCAGAGTCTCCACCAGGGACTGTTGTATCACTGTAGCTGACAAGTGAAAAATATACAGAGTGTTGAGATGTCAAAGCACAAAAATTATGAAGGAACATGCTGTGTTTCATATAAAGTAAATCATCAATACAGGTTCCTATCTTTGATGGTGTCTACTGATTTAAGGTATCCTTATTGAGCTTTGTTGGACTTTTGCTTTTGCAGGGTCATCCCCAGACTTTTTTGCCTCCTGCCTCCTATATTTTTCTGACATGTTGCTGTTGGCTTTTCAACTCTGAGCACTTTACCACTGCTAACCAGTGCTAAAGTGCATATGCTCTCCTGTTTAAATTGTATGTAAGTGGTTTATCCATGATTGGCATATTTGATTTACCAGTAAGTCCCTAGTAAGGGGCACTAGAGGTGCCAGGGCCTGTAAATCAAATGCTACTAGTGGGCCTGCAGCACTGGTTGTGCCACCCACATAAGTAGCTCTGTAATCATGTCTCAGACCTGCCACTGCAGTGTCTGTGTGTGTATTTTTACACTATAAAGTCGACTTGGCAAGTGTACCCACTTGCCAGGCCTAAACCTTCCCTTTCCTTACATGTAAGGCACCCCTAAGGTATGCCCTAGGTAGCCCCAAGGGCAGGGTGCAGTGTATGGATAAGGTAGGACATATAGTAATGTGGTTTATATGTCCTGACAGTGAAATACTGCCAATTTCGTTTTCACTGTTGCAAGGTCTGTCTCTCTCTCATAGGATAATATGGGGGCTACCTTTAAATATAATTAAAGTGTAGATTCCCCTAGAGAGTAGATGGACATGTGGAGTTTGGGATCCCTGAACTCACAATTTAAAAATACATCTTTTAGTAAAGTTGATTTTAAGATTGTGAGTTTGGAAATGCCACTTTTAGAAAGTGAGCATTTTCTTGCTTAAACCATTCTGTGACTCTGCCTTGTTTGTGGATTCCCTGTCTGGGTCAGTTGACAGTTGGGTTGTTTTTCACCTCACACCAGACAGTGACACAAAGGGAGCTGGGGTGTGAGCTGCATTCCTGATTAGCCATCTCTGCTAGGAGGGAGGGGTGGAGTGGTCACTCTCTTCTGAAAGGACTGTGCCTGCCTCTGACAATGCTGTCTCCAGCCCCCTGGTGTGTGTCTGAGGCCTTGCCTGGGCAAGGCAGGATTTCACAAGAAGGTGTGAGTCCCCTTTGAAGGAAGGTGACTTCAAAGACTAAAATGGGTATAAGAAGGGCACCCAAACTTACAAACTTTAGAAACACTTCTGGAATCAAGGGGAACCTCTGCCTGGAGAAGAGCTGATCGCTGAGGAACAAGTGCTGCCCTGCCTGTGACTGTGCTTTGTGGAGCTTTCCTGCAGTGCTGCTTCTGCCAGAGTAAGAGGGCAAAGACTGGACTTTGTGTGCCTTCCATCTTGAAGAAGAAATCTCCAAGGGCTTGATGTAGAGCTTGCCTCCTGTTATTGAAGTCTCAGGGATAGCAAAGACTTCTTCCTGCCAGCACCTGGAGTCTCTGGAGAGACCCCTACTCTGCTCTGTGGTGCCCTTCCAGTTCCTGGGACCCTGAAAGGAGAGGCTGGCAGCCTAAGGACAAAAATACACGCACCGAGCACCGTGCGGAGAAAAGATCGACGCGAATCCGATCGCGGCTGAGAAAACGACGCGACGCCGGCTCCGCAGCTGAGAAACGACGCCGCTGGAAACGCGACCGGAGAATCGACGCCCGGAGCAGGAGAAACGACGCGCAGCATCGCTGACGAAGGCTGAGAGATCGCAACCAGCGCCGCGGGACTTCGGACCGTCGCGTGGCTGGCTTTTTCGACGCGCCTCGCCGAGCCGAGCTGTTTTCGACGCCTATACCCGTGCCGGGTTATTTTCGACGCACACCGCCCGTGCGGGGTTATTTTTGCCGCAAACCAGGTACATTTTCACGCTAGCAGCGCTAGTGTGGTGTTACAACTACCTAAAGACTCTTTTTATTTTAAACCTTTAAAAAATCATAACTTGACTTGTGTATGTTGGATTTTTGTCGTTTTGGTCTTGTTTTGTCTAGATAAATATTTCCTATTTTTCTAAACTGGTGTTGTGTCATTTTGTAGTGTTTTCATTAAGTTACTGTGTGTGTTGGTACAAATACTTTACGCCCAGCACTCTGAGGTTAAGCCTACTGCTCTGCCAAGCTACCAAGGGGGTAAGCAGGGGTTAGCTGAGGGTGATTCTCTTTTATCCTAACTAGAGTGAGGGTCCTTGCTTGAACAGGGGGTAACCTGACTGTCAACCAAAGACCCCATTTCTAACATTGGTGACCAGCGGTCGGGATTGGACTTGTATTTGTACTTGACATACAGTAATTAAGTGTACACTACTGTTTTGATCTCAGACCACTACGTGACCACATACTACTTGTTTGGTGATCTTTTGATTTTTCTCTTAAGGACTCTTTTTATTCTACTTCCATGATTTTGCTGATCCCTTGACTGATTCTTTTTACTTCATTGGGAAATTATTTTTTTTCGGCCTTTTGGAACTTTGCACTTGTGACCATCATGTCTCAATCTGGAGATGCAACAGCTGGAGCTGTGTTTGAAATGGAGAAACTGAAGGAGTACTCAGTTGCTCAATTGAAACAGTTCCTTAAAGATCTTGACTGTCCCACTGAGAGCTCCACCAGGGAGGGGGAGCTGCAACAGGCACAGAGGGCTTGGGTGACAATCAAGAAGGCTGGAGGGCACACAGAGGAGGAGAATATGGGTGGGGAAGTGCAGAGGATACACAGTGGTGTAGTGGAGGAACCTGTTACGCCTGGGGGGAGGGTCCCCAGGAGGGGTGGCAGGGTGTCACCCAAGGGTCTGACTCCTGAAGAGTTACAGGACAGACAGGCAGAGAGGGAGTACCAATGGGAGCTGAAAAAGCTCGATTGGGAGTTGGAAGAAAGGAGGAGGGACTTAGAGATTAAAAAAATGATTTATGCTTACGAGCTTAAATTGAAAGAGCTGGAAGTCATGAGGGCTGAGTCCAGCTGGAATGGTGGCAGCAACAATTGTATATCCAGTGATGCTGCAGAAGTGCACATGCCCAGAGAGGTGGTGCCCTACTTGAAGGAGGGAGTTAACACATGCCAGGAGGTTCAGGGGTATGAGGTAGCTCCAGTGATGCACAGGGTCTCTGAGGTGGATTGGGGAACTGGCATGGGGAGTCATATTCCTACTGGTGGGAGGGACACTCTACTGACTCTAGTTGAGAGTGACAGGGAGAGGGGTTCCCCCCAGGTAGAAGTCCTGGTTATGGAGTGTGAAGACATCCCAGAAGAGTGTGGGTTGAGTGTCAGGGACAGTCAGGTACTGTCTCACCAGTCTCAGGAGGGTGATGTGGGGTGCTTTTTCAAAGCAGAGTCACTGGATGGTTGGGTGAAGGGTACTTTGGTTAATTCATGTGAGGGGCTGAGTGATGTAATTGCTGGAGAGCATATGTCTAGTCCTTATTTTCCAGAGCTATGCCAACACCAGGTGGAGTGTGAGTTCTCTGACCCCAGGGAGCTTACCATGGAGGCAGACTTCTGGGTGAGTACCAGAGAGTCTGAAGAGGCATTTGGGGGTGCTCCTGAGAGGAGTGGTCTAGGTAATTCCCAACCAGGTGAGGTAGGGAAGGATTGTAGTGTCCCAGGTAGGTCCCAGTGTAGTGGGATGGGTGAGGGACCCCATGTCCAGTCTCAGAGGAGAGGGAATGGGGATGGGTTGAGGCCCAAGGTGCCCGAGATCCGGTCCCAGGTCCTGGAGGGTTCCCTGCGGGAACACCAGGAGGGGAGCCTAGCCTGTACCATAGGGCCATCTGTTGAGGGAGACCCCACAGTGTCAGGAGAACTTGGGGGGGCGGCTGTAGCCAGCGTCCCACCAGTTCTGGTGTCTGGCAGTACCACTCCTAGTGAGGGGGTGCAGAAGTCCAGACAGAGGGTTGAGAGGGGGTTGCGGACCCCAGTGGAGAACCTGGAGGGTCAGGGGTCAGCTCTGAGAGCAGAGCCCCCCATGAATGACCTTGGTGAGACCATTTCTGGGTTGGGGGGAATCCAGACTCTGTCAGATGGGCAGAGGTCAGGAGACCTGCGCCAGCCAGACTCTTGTGTGGCCCTTCGGGACAGTGTGTCCCTCGAGGGGGGTAAGTGTGCCCCCCTGGAAGTCCTGGTGTGCCAGGCAATGGTTCAACCGCAGGGTGGTGACTCTGGGTTGAATGATCAGGTTCAGGGGGTAAACTCTGACCTGATGGGGGGTAAGTGTGCTCCCAAGGAAGTCCTGGTGTGCCAGGCAGTGGTTCAACCGCAGGGTGGTGACCCTGGGTTGGATGACCAGGTTCAGAGGGTAAACTCTGACCTGGTAGGGGGTAGGTATGCCCCCCAGGAAGTCCTGGGTTGCCAGGCAGTGATCCAGTCTGTGGGTACAGACCCTGGATTGGGAGGCCAGGTTAAGGGTGTCTCCCCTGACCTGGAGGAAGGGGCTACTGCTAACAGTGCCCCTACCATGTTGTCTTCTGGGGGGGCCACTCCTAGTTGGGTGGTTCAGGACCCCAGAAGAGAGGGCAGGGGGAGGGAAGCCTCACCCCTGGCCCTGGTCCAACCTGAAGGTACAGACCCCAGGTTGGAGGATCAGTTGCAGGTTAACATCCCTGCACTGATGGAAGAATTGTGCAGGACTGCTTCTACAAGCACCCTGACAGTTTTTGACTCTGGGGGTGCCGCTTCTGCAGGGAGGGTACAGAGCCCCAGAGGGGAGGACCAGGGTCAGGTTGTCATCCCTGACCTGGTGGAAGAGAGAGTGGTCAAAGGGTGCCAGGCACCTGGGGCTACCACCCCCCACTCTCCACAGTCACAGTGGTTAGAGAGGCCTGAGGTCGGGCTCTCATCCCTGACAGTTGTCTGGGGCCACTGTGGCTTGCTGTCCTGGTGGACAGAGTTGCCCCTGGGGGGGGGAGGACGAGAGTCACACCCCGGGGGTGGAGTGGGCAACACCACTGTGTTGGCCCTGGTGGTACTATCTGCCCATTGCAATACATCTGTGAGCAAAGTAAAGTTAGGTGTTGCACAGATGGTGTCTGTAGATGTGGAGAAGGATTCCCTATGGGTTAGCTTAGTGGGCCCTGAGAGTATGGACAGAGGGATCCAACTGGAGTCAGGAAGGCGTAGAACTGGAACATGCCCCTGCTGTTGTGGGCCTGGGTCCCTGTTCTATCGCCCCAATCAGGGAAGTACATCAAGGTATTGATTGTTCTCCCCTGGCTTTAGGCTGGTAGGGGGTCGTGTTGGACTTTTGCTTTTGCAGGGTCATCCCCAGACTTTTTTGCCTCCTGCCTCCTATATTTTTCTGACATGTTGCTGTTGGCTTTTCAACTCTGAGCACTTTACCACTGCTAACCAGTGCTAAAGTGCATATGCTCTCCTGTTTAAATTGTATGTAAGTGGTTTATCCATGATTGGCATATTTGATTTACCAGTAAGTCCCTAGTAAGGGGCACTAGAGGTGCCAGGGCCTGTAAATCAAATGCTACTAGTGGGCCTGCAGCACTGGTTGTGCCACCCACATAAGTAGCTCTGTAATCATGTCTCAGACCTGCCACTGCAGTGTCTGTGTGTGTATTTTTACACTATAAAGTCGACTTGGCAAGTGTACCCACTTGCCAGGCCTAAACCTTCCCTTTCCTTACATGTAAGGCACCCCTAAGGTATGCCCTAGGTAGCCCCAAGGGCAGGGTGCAGTGTATGGATAAGGTAGGACATATAGTAATGTGGTTTATATGTCCTGACAGTGAAATACTGCCAATTTCGTTTTCACTGTTGCAAGGTCTGTCTCTCTCTCATAGGATAATATGGGGGCTACCTTTAAATATGATTAAAGTGTAGATTCCCCTAGAGAGTAGATGGACATGTGGAGTTTGGGATCCCTGAACTCACAATTTAAAAATACATCTTTTAGTAAAGTTGATTTTAAGATTGTGAGTTTGGAAATGCCACTTTTAGAAAGTGAGCATTTTCTTGCTTAAACCATTCTGTGACTCTGCCTTGTTTGTGGATTCCCTGTCTGGGTCAGTTGACAGTTGGGTTGTTTTTCACCTCACACCAGACAGTGACACAAAGGGAGCTGGGGTGTGAGCTGCATTCCTGATTAGCCATCTCTGCTAGGAGGGAGGGGTGGAGTGGTCACTCTCTTCTGAAAGGACTGTGCCTGCCTCTGACAATGCTGTCTCCAGCCCCCTGGTGTGTGTCTGAGGCCTTGCCTGGGCAAGGCAGGATTTCACAAGAAGGTGTGAGTCCCCTTTGAAGGAAGGTGACTTCAAAGACTAAAATGGGTATAAGAAGGGCACCCAAACTTACAAACTTTAGAAACACTTCTGGAATCAAGGGGAACCTCTGCCTGGAGAAGAGCTGATCGCTGAGGAACAAGTGCTGCCCTGCCTGTGACTGTGCTTTGTGGAGCTTTCCTGCAGTGCTGCTTCTGCCAGAGTAAGAGGGCAAAGACTGGACTTTGTGTGCCTTCCATCTTGAAGAAGAAATCTCCAAGGGCTTGATGTAGAGCTTGCCTCCTGTTATTGAAGTCTCAGGGATAGCAAAGACTTCTTCCTGCCAGCACCTGGAGTCTCTGGAGAGACCCCTACTCTGCTCTGTGGTGCCCTTCCAGTTCCTGGGACCCTGAAAGGAGAGGCTGGCAGCCTAAGGACAAAAATACACGCACCGAGCACCGTGCGGAGAAAAGATCGACGCGAATCCGATCGCGGCTGAGAAAACGACGCGACGCCGGCTCCGCAGCTGAGAAACGACGCCGCTGGAAACGCGACCGGA